>NW_020175393.1:7533523-7638781 GCF_003031525.2 Neophocaena asiaeorientalis asiaeorientalis | reverse complement strand
GTGTGGGGCAGTGTGCTTGCGGGGCGTGCGGGGGGAGTGTGTTTGTGTGCGTGTGGGTGTGAGTGCCTGGCTCGTTCTCGCTGAGACACACACTCTCCCTCTCTCTCCCTCTCTCTCTCTCTCTCTCTGTCACTGTCTCTCTGTCTCTCTGTCTCTCTCTCACGCACAAACCGGCTGGCTCGTCTGAACTTGAAGACGCCCCACATTCCAAGATGCCTGAGGTTCCTGGGGATGCCCGGGGTTCTTCGATCTGGAAAATCCTACCGGCGTCCTCCTAGGGAGGGATTATCTGTTTTTTTGTTTTGTTTTGTTTTGGTTTTTTTTTTGCTTTTTTAAATCCGGAAGAGAGCAAGTTGTGCTTTTTCCTCCCTTCTTCTTGCTAAATGCCGTGGATATAACTGAATAAACCGCTCAGGGCTCTCCCCGCGTGGACGTCCAAGGCCACCATCTGCCTACGTTCGCCGGAGCCGGAGGGCTTAGCTCGAGCCGGTCTTGGGCAGGGAAGGATGCGTGGCCGAGCCAGGGAGCCCGGGCGCCCCGCGGAGCCGGCCTCGGTGCCTCCCAACCGGGGGTAGATGCTGCCTCGCCCAGGTGAGTGGTCGCCGCCGCTGCGTCTCAGCGATCTGGGTGTCCGCGGGAGCTCGGCGCTGGGCTGAAAGCACCGGGGGAGCCGGGAACTTTGCATCCCTTTCTTTTTCAGTTGAGGACTCCCTCACCTGGGCAGTCATGCGAATACCCTCTTCTCTTTTCGCCCATCCTTGTCGCGGGAGGTTTCCTTTTCTTTATTTCCTTTATTTATTTATTTTTTTCCGATAGTGGGGGTGAGGAGCGGGGAGAGCGGGTCAGTGTGAGGCCAGAGAGCAAGAGGGAGAGACAGGAGCCGCAGGTATACGGAAACGTTGAAACAGCAGGAGAACTTTGCCACCAGACCACTCTGTTGCATCTCTCCACATGCGAAGCCTGGCTAGAGCGATTGCTGGGGGCTGGGTCGGACGCCAGGGCTCCCTGCGCTCTGTGGGCTGGGTGGGGTGGGGTAGAGCCCGGTGTGGAAGGTTGACTCAGTGCTGATGGAGGGAAGGAAGGAATCATTGCAGTTTAGGGAGGCAGGCAGGTAGGGCAACCTCGGGGACCTTGTCCTGTCTTCAGGTAGAAGGCAGGGAGATCAGGGAGACTGTGCGTGTGCAGCTTGGGGCATCAGAATGGCATGATGAAGCAGTATGGAAACTGGCATTAGCTGTGCCTAGCTGGTAGGTCTATCTCCCACCCAGCCCTGCCCTGGTTCTAAGGTTGGCCTGGGCAGGGAGGAGGGAAAGCGGTGGACAGCTGCTTGGAGGCCGGCAGTGCCTTGCTCTGCACAGACCCTAGGGGATGACAGGGAGGTGTCCTGCCCATCTTTCCTTCACCCCAGTACAAAGGACATAGGCAGCGAGTTCGAGGGAGACAGAGCCCCTGAGAGCCAGAAACTGAAAGAGAAATAGGAGGGAGCCTGAGCAGAGACTGCAAAGGGACTGAGCCAGGCCAACACCAAGTGCCTGCTGAGATGTCCTCAGACCGTCAGAAGCCCTCGGGGAGAGGGCGCTCGCCAGAGCCCGCACTCCGAGCAGGAGTTACAGGCATGACGGTAGATGCTGACCCTCTGCCCCGCCACTGTGGAGTGTGTGTACGTGTTAGTGTGATTGTATGTGTGTGCATGCATGTGTCAGGGAGGGGGGCCTCTGTGGCTGGAATGGGCTGATTGGTCTTGTGGGGCTGGGGGAGGGGGCGGCTTCAGGAAATTGACCCCCCGTGGCTGGGGAGGAGCAAAGCGAGGCAGGAAGCTGCCCGCTGTGAAGTTCCCAGGGACCAGACTGAGAGGTTCTTGTTGGGTTGTTGTACGTGGATGGGGGCCAGCTTGGGACTCACGGTGGGGAGACCCAGGTGGGGAGATTGTGGGGAGGCTGGGAGCACAGATCTTGGGGTCGTGTGCTGGGCTGCTCGCTGCCCTCTACGAAGAGCTTTATGGAGCCGCTTGCCGTGGAGCCCGGCTGGCTGCGGGACTCGCTTGTGGGGTACCTTGGGGGCTGAAGGGGATCAGGATCTGCAGGGGGGACTCGGAAGCTCACGAGGGCCTGCACTTGGAGCTGGCAGCCTCTGCAGACCACGCCAGCTGCCTGGGCCCTTCAGCTGACGCTGGAATGTCGTCTCTCCCTTCTGACTCTGGCTAGGGGTGCGGAGTTCCGTCTCTCCTATGTCTCCTCACATGCTTCTGTTCAGGCTCCCTGCCCAGCCCTCAGTTTAGAGCTTCTGGTCTAATTCCTGCCCAGGAATGTAATTACTTATCTCCCTGCCCTTGCCCTGGGGAATACAAACAGCCAACTTGGCATTTCTGTTTCACCCTCTGGCGGTGCTTCTCTGGGCGGTGGGCTCCCAGCTCCATCCCCTGTCGGGCTGGACCGGGTACCTGGCTGCCTGCTCCGGGGCTCAGGCTCCCAGCTTCTATGAGATGCCAGTTCTTTTCCCAGGCCCTGAAATCTGAGAAGCTGGGGAGTGTGGCCTGAGAGAGGGTGAGCAGGGAGCTTCCAGGAGGCGAGACTGAGGAGGAGATGGAGGGTGGAAGGGGTGGGAGATGCAGACGAGGTAGGTGGGGCCGCTGGGAGAATCGAGCAGCCTTTTGGCCACCCAAGCCCTGGTCTGGCTACAGTGGAAATCGCTTTTGTGTCTTGGCTGCAGCCCTGAAGTAAAATCAAGGATCCAGGGGGGTTCTGGCCTCCAAGTGTCAGGAATGTCAAGTCTCTCTAGCCTGTGGGGTGGAGCAGTTCTCTTTCAGAAAGTCCCCTGTCTTGAAGTGGAGATGAGTACAATATTGGCGTCTGGCGGTTTTCCATTCTGTTGGGGGAGGCTTCTAGACTGAGAGCAGAGATGTAGAGCAGAAAGCAACCAGAGACAGCCGAATGGAACGGGACCCTGGACAAAAGCAAGAACCATCTGGGTGTTTTGCAATTTTATTTTGAGTGCAGTTAGAGTGTTAGGGTCCAACTTATTTGAAGGGATGGAGTTGTCATATACAGGCACACCTTGGAGACGCTGCAGGTTCAGTTCCGGACCACTGCAATAAAGCGTACATCGCAATACAGTGAGTGACATGAATTTTTCGCTTTCCCAGTGCACATAAAACTTATAGTTACATTATATTGTAGTCTATTGAGTGTACAAGAGCATTATATCTAAAAAAAACCCAATGTAATACCTTAATTAAAAAATACTTTATTGCTAAAAATTCTAAGCATCGGGCTTCCCTGGTGGCGCAGTGGTTGGGAGTCCGCCTGCCGATGCAGGGGGCGCGGGTTCGTGCCCCGGTCCAGGAGGATCCCACGTGCCGTGGAGCGGCTGGGCCCGTGGGCCATGGCCGCTGGGCCTGCGCGTCCGGAGCCTGTGCTCTGCAGCGGGAGAGGCCACAACAGTGAGAGGTCCGCATGCCGCAAAAAAAAAAAAAAAATTCTAAGCATCCTCTGAGCCTTCCGAAAGTCATGGTAGTAACGTCAGAGATCACTGATCACAGACACCATAACAAATACAGTAAAAATGAAAATGTTTGAAATACTGCAGAGTTACCAAAATGTGACACAGAGACACGAAGTGAACGAATGCTGTTGGAAAAATACTGTTGCCAATATACTTGCTCGATGCAAGGTTGCCACAAGCCTTCCATTGGTGAAAAGCACGATATCTGTGAAGGGCAATAAAATGCAGCACGCTAAAACAAGGTATGCCTGTGATGGAATGGGACCCTCACTTGGAGGGCCTGGGTTCAAATTCTGGCTCTGCCACATCTTTGTTATTTAAGCACTGGAGCCTCTGTGCTCTCCGCCGGTGACAGAAAATAATAGTATATGCCTTGCAGATGTGTATGACCCCATATTTGACTCAGTGCTCCCCAAACTCCTTTGTAGATCTGGAGGAGTGTTTGGGTGGAGGCGGAAGGTTTAGAGAGACGGAGGGGCCCTCAGAGACATGGAGGATAGTGTCCCCAGCCTCCCCTGCCACATAACTGCCAGGAGGGTTTGATGCCATCACATGTAAGCTGATCATTAAAAGACTCCAGGAAGCCCTCCAAGAAAACTTCAGGAATTGATATTCGAGAAGCAGATTTCACCTCTGGGGCTGTGGCACCTGCTTCCCTCCCTCCCTCTTGTTTGCTTTGGAGTTTAACAGCCATGCACATTTACTCAGGAGGCTCGGACTCTGTGTTTTACAAGTGTCATCTATCACGCTTTGCTACCTCAAGCTTGAGTGTGAAATGTCTTCCAGAAGCCAACCCCTGCCTTTCCTTCTCTGCCTGTCTGCCTCTTGCTGCCCCACGAGTGGCCTCACAGGGCTGGTGTCAGGC
Source organism: Neophocaena asiaeorientalis asiaeorientalis (assembly GCF_003031525.2). Classification (NCBI taxonomy): domain Eukaryota; kingdom Metazoa; phylum Chordata; class Mammalia; order Artiodactyla; family Phocoenidae; genus Neophocaena; species Neophocaena asiaeorientalis. The sequence continues at coordinate 7,634,415 of NW_020175393.1, read as the reverse complement.
CCAGGCTAAGTGAATGGACACAGCTCCTGCTGGGGTCTGTGCAGGGCCTGTGATTGGACCTGGGTCCTGTCTGTGGAGTTGGGTGGCACATCCAGTCGGGAAGAGGGACTCGAACCCAGACATGTATTTAGTGGGATCTGACTAATGAATCATGGGAACAGGAGTGGAGAGGTAGTCTAACCAACATGGGCAGGCCTAAGAAAAGGTATATTCAGGGAGCAGGTAGTCAGGTCTGGAGATAGGGACCAGGGAAATAGCCACATTCAGTATGCTTCAGGGTGAGGGCAATCAGGATGGCTTCTTGGAGGAGGTGAGGACTTCAGGAACAGCAAAAGCCCATTGAAGTCCATAGAAGGCACATTTTGCCTTCTTGTAAATTCTCAGAGATCACTGGGAATTTGGGGAGTTTCAGGCATGGGGTACTGAACAAGTAGAATGAATGCTCTGAGAAATTTCTTAGGCTATCAGGACCAGCTCCTTCAAACAATTTCTTGTTTGCTTATTATGTGCCAGGCACAGTGCTAAGAGCTTCACGTTATTATCTCATTGAATTCTCCCAATCCTGTGAAATGGCCACTGTTGTTACCTCCACTTTACAGATGGGAAAACCGAGGTTCAGAGAAGTTGGGTGCCTGCCAGTTAGCTAGTAAGTGGCAGAGCTGTCACTCAATTCTCATGTCTGTGTGAATCCAAAGCCCACACTCTTAACTCCTCTGTACTGCCTCTGTCCCAAAGCGAGGATCAGTGGGTACCATGGGTCAGCACGTCTGTAAGCCCCGCTGTCCTCCTGGCCTGACTGAGGAGGCGACTGCAGAGCCTCCATCACAGAGCCCTGAGGAGCTCAGTGTTCTCATGGTCATCCCTGCCTGCCTTTCTCGCTCATACCCGACTCTTTAAAAGTTCCCATCAGACAGTCAGCATTGTCCTCCTGGACAGGATGGAAGATGGGACAGTAGGCTGAACTGGACCGTGAGTCAGGAGACCCGACTCTATCATGTGTGACTTGGGTTGGGAGCCCTTGAGGCCTGGTTTCTTTACTGGTAAGTCAGGATGCAAGTGCTGGCTTCCCAACGTTGATATGAGGGCAGGCCTGTGTGAATGCGCTTCATGCGCTGAGCAAGCCCTTTTGCACTCAACCCCTTCCTAATTGTGACCCCTTCCTAATTTAGACTGAGTAACTAAAGTGTCAACGGCAATAACGCCCAGATATGAGGGCATTACATGTGGGCTTTAATGTATCAGTTTCACGTGGGACTGGAGTTCCCCAATAAGATAATAGGCCAGGCAGATGGACACTGTGCCTTCCGGGAAAAGGGATGCTACAGAGCCTGCAGAAGAGGGGTCTTTGGTCCAGATAATTGGGAGGGATTGGTGGCAGGCAGCTAGGAAGGGACACACGGATACATGTATCATTCACTTTTGTAATCAGGTGCCATTATTGAAGCTTTGGCACCAGAGAGGGTGGAGGGCGTTAGCCTTCAGCCAGTGTTTCTCAATCCTTCTTTCAGGATTGCCCTCTCGCAGGAAACTTTTTAGGCACAATTTTTTATAATTGCACCCCCGTGAAATTTTAATACCACAGATATGCTGTGTATCTGTTTATGTACTGTAGGTACAGCTGTGCTTCGTATACAAAAAGAGTAAGCTGCTTTCTCACCCCTCCCAGTAACAAAGTTTTGTCCCCTTGGGGGCGCTGTTGCCACCATTGCGAATGCAGGTTTTAGGGCTAACGGACTAGGATTAGAAAAAGAGGTAGATTTGAGGCAGGGAGAATCCAGGAGACAGTGAGGACAGACTCACCTTGGCATGTCGCTGCCAAGAGTGTGGTCCATGAACTATAGCAGCATCAGCATCACCCGGAAGCAGGCTAGTGATGCAAAACCCCCTCCCACTCCAGACCTCCATTTTATCAAGATGGGAGGTAGGGGAAGGGCTGGAGGCATGGTCCTGGAATACAAGGCTAGTCTGTGAACAGAAGGTCAAAGGAAAAGGCACGAGAAGCCAGCTTGTTAAGCTGCGTGCTGATGCACCGAGCACGTTTAAGCAATGACACTACCTACCTGTGTTGTGATCTAGTGCTCTTTATTTTTTTCCCGGTGATTCCTTGCTTTGTAGCGGCAAGTTGTGTAGAAGGTGTGGAGGTCCTGTGGAGGAGACGCAAGGCTGTGTGTGGCCTTGCTTCTGAGCAACAGAAAGCCAAGCATGTAATTTGGACAGATCTGGGTCTGCTTTCTTGAATATCCCCAAGAATCAAGACTAATGGGGACCAGACCAACCCGGGAGACAGACTAGAACTGTAGACACAAGACTTAGGTGTTAAACTGTGTCAAGCTGGATTAAATAGCAAAACTGAGCTCTTGTAATATATCAACCTGCTTGGGGTTGTCTGCGTGGAGTCTCGGTCTCCTTGCCGCAGTCCTGTATTAACAGGGCAGCCCCGAAACATGAGAGACTGCAAAATCGCAAAGTTGGGCTCTTTAGAACTCCATGCATTTACAGTGAGCCCTCCTTATCTGTGGATTCTGCATCTGTGGATTCAATCAAAATTTTTCAGAGAAAAACAAATCTCAGAAAGTTCCAAACAGCCAAGCTTGAATTTGCCACGTGTTGGCAACTATTTACCTAGCATTTACCGTGATTCACATTGTCGTAGGTATTATAAGTAATCTAGGGGTGATTGTAAAGTGTATGGGAGGATGTGCATAGGTTAGGTGCAAATACTGTGCCATTTTATAACGAGATTAGAACATCCGTGGATTTTGGTATCTATGGGGGTCCTGGGTACTGGGGGGCCAGCTGTGCACGCCATACGTTAACTCACAGCAGACGCAGCATGGGAAACAAAACGCTGAGTCTCTCTGAACTCATTTTCCCTCCGTACTTCCCTCCTGGGCCATCTCCCCTCAACACCCCACTTCGGTCTAGGCCAACACAGGGAGGTCTTCCCTTTCGCCTTAACTCAGGTCTCTAATAAAACTTCACAGGGATGCAGAATCTATTTGGTCTTCCCATCTCCCCTCCCTAAGACTTACTTTCTACTCTTTTTCTCCAAAGCTAGCACTCTCCTTCCTGGTTACCCTTCCTGGTCTATTCTCCTGTTAAGGCAGCTTTCGTCAAATAAGCTGGGGGTGGGGATTTACTATGATCCCCAGCTAATATTGGGAGTCTGTGCAGGCTGCCACTTCAGACTAGTAGTAAACTAGGTCTTGCTGTTACATGACTCTCTCTGGTCACCCAAATGAGTGACATATGGTCACTCAGCCTACAGGCCTTGGAGGAGCTTAGGGAGTGAGCTGGGCTCAGGCTCCAGCTTGGGTCTCAGTACCTGATGAGAAAGAGATGTGGGAGCCCCTCCTGGGTGATGGCAATGGAGGTGAAGGCATGCTTGGCTTTCTGAGCTCCTGGAAATGCCCAACAAGGGCCATAAGATGAGGCCCGGTCATTCTAAAAAGGTATTTAAGATTCCTGGGTGGGCAAGTTGATCCTTTGATTCAGTGTTGCCCTGTAATGAAGCCACTATAATACCCAGATAAATCCTCCTGGGGCAGAAGGGAGGGAGGATGGATGGCAACTTGGAGTCAAGGAGGTAAAAGGTTAGAGGTCGTCGTACAGCACAAGGCAACAGGTCCTGGAGGACTCACTGGGGTGCAGGAGAACCTGGAATAAGTTCTCTTTCAGCTTCGTCTGGAACTCACCAAGTGATCCACGCGCTAGGTGATGGAGCCGCACTGGAGCCCTCTGTCCTTCTCTGCTGGGACATGTGTGCACTCGTGTGGCTGTTTGGTGATCATTCCTTCCTGGCTCTCCGTCTGCTCTCAGGAGCTTCGATTGACAGCAAACCTCCTGCAGTTGAGAAATTCCACCCTAGGTCAGCCCTCCCCCGGACGTTCCAGCCCCAATTCTGCCTCGTTTCCACCGAGGTCTCCACCTAGGTGCGGGACAGGATTGGACCGTTTCTGTCCTCACAGGGCGGAGGAAGCCCTGTCATGGCCACTTTTCATGATGCTTGTTAAGGATCAAAGTATGGTCATCATGATTTGCTGGCGCCATTTTCATGGTCTCAGTCCACTCCGCCTCTTGAGGCCGTAAGGTCTGTACTTTGCTGCCAGTGTGGGAGTGAGGCGTCCTTTTACTTGTTCTAAAGTGTTCCCTCCACCCTATCAAGCTTTCAAGTCCGGAGAGCCTGTGTGTTTAGGATTTGGTCCTTCATCCATCTCTTTCGTGACTAGCTGGTCAGCAGTCCTCACCAATTCAGTTTAATTCAACAAGCATTTATTGAGCACCTAGTGTACACCACCCCGCAGGCCAGTTGCTACAAAGATGAATCATCTCTCCGGTCTGTGTGGGCACGCAGCCCTCCACCACACCCATCATTTGACTTCTACTCCTGTAGTTTTTCCAGCCCTGCCTGTGAACTCCAGGACTTGGTGGAGGTGGGAGTTGGGGTGGGGATGCCCAGCTCTGGCTTGTTTCTAGTGCCTTCCCTCACCTGCATTCGCGCGCGCGTGTGTGTGTGTGTGTGTGTGTGTGTGTGTGTGTGTGTGTGCGCTCAGGACTCAGCTAAAGGTCACACACAATTAACTACATGATGTAGTGGTGATGGAAGGGTGATGAGAACCACTTAAGAAATGCACTCTCAAGCTGCTTTCCCAGTTCCCTCCCTGCCCCACTACTTAGCTGACATCTTACCACCTCACCCAAATGCAAACTGACTGGATGAAGAGATTTGGGGATTGTGGTCCCAGTTTAGGGGCAGCTGACCCTAAAGGAACCGCTTAATCTTCCTCCTGGCCTGGTAACGTGCGTCACAGGGGCTGAGCTGGGAGAAGGGGAACTAAGGGGAGAGTCTAGAATGGACATAAATCCCAGCCCCTCTGTCTAGTCACAGCTTCTAAGCACATGACACGTGAGGGCCGTCACACTGGGGGCAGGACGGTTTCCCAGGCCTTAGATGGGCAATAATCTGGGCAGGGGGCTGCTGGCACAGAGAGGTCGCAAGCGCGCGAGGCAGGCTCCTTACTCTTGAGAAACCTTCCTCGGATGGGGAAAGGCCTGCTTTTTGTCCTTGGGAAGTTTAGGCCTAAGAGGAGGATGGAGGAGAGAAACATGCACATTAACCGGGAATCCTTAGGCACTGAAGTATGAGCCTCAGGATCCTTCTTATGTAGGGAGTGTGTGTGCACTGGGCCCTCATTCCTAGGGCTTACACTGTGTTCTCTTTTCCTGGTCACGTGAGCAGATTACTCTCTCTCTGCCTTGGTTTCCTCATCTGCGGAATGGGGATGATAATAGTACCCATGGCATAGGGTCGTTAGGAGAATTCAGTGAATTGCTATAAGCGAGGTGCTGGGAGCAATGGCTGGCCCATGGTGAGTGCTGTGTAACGGGTGCTGTTATTTTTCGTGGTAGATAGACCAGTGGCGTTTTCCTAAGCGAGGAGAGGAACGGCCGTGGACCGGCTTAAGTGATGGTCCTTTCCAACAGCCACCCCCTAAATCGTATAGCACCTTGGGGAATTTCATAATACCCTCCACATGATCTCATTGGACCCTTTGGACAATCCTACCAGGCAGGCAGGAAGGACAGATGTTATGATTATACCCATTATACGTGAGAGGAAACTGAGGCACTTAGAGGTCACTAAGTGGTTCCTGGTCCAGTTGGGTTCTTATTACACCTTACAACTACAGTGTGTTCAGCTGAGGGGTTGGGGGAATTTTGTGGAGGAGGGGTTGGGTGAACATGGCTAATGGGTTCGGGACTGGACCTCCCACGTGGGCCTCATTCATGTAGGGGTCAGATCATTGGAGAAATACGCCACAGTGTGGGAGGGCGTTCATGGCGTGTTCCAGGTCAGCGTGCCTAGGCTGGATCTACAGGGCGCGTCACGGGGGAAAGCGCGACACGGTATCTCAGGGGATGGGAGTTAGTAGCAGGGCCACAGAACATGTTGCTTTGGGTCCTTCTGAAACCATTGTGCATGCCCTGGATGGGGGTGGGGGCGGGAAGGTGCTGGGGGCCCTAAGGAGGTGGGTGTGGAACCTGGATTGGGGAACCTTCTGTCAGGGAAGGAGGCATCTGATTCAGCCTGGTCTCTATGTGGAGAGAAGGCCAGAAAAAAATATCTCCCTGGGCCATGATTCCTGCCCATCCCCAAACACCCATTCCCCAGGGCTGATTCTGGTGGTGGGAAGAGGGACCTCCTGGCTTTTTTGGTTTGAAGAAGCTGGAAAAGCACCTGGGGCAAAAATATGGGCCTTGGGCCAGGACACAGAAGAGCGCATGAGACCTCCAGCAGGGAGAAAGCCGATCCAGATGAATGCTGGGGGTGGGGGCAGGGTTTCAGGAACTGGGGGCATCGGGTCCAGGAGGGGATTACGGGGTCAGTATCTAGGTGTGACATGGGGTGATGATGGAGGTGGGGTGTGTAACCATAGGGAGGGGACAGGAGTCAGGGAGGTGGTGGAGCCACAGGACGAGAGCTGGGATGGGAGCTAACTGGGGCCTGGACTTCCGGGCCACTCCTAGCACAAAGCCAGGCTGCTTGGAAACCAAGCCCCATCCCACACCTCCTCTCTCGAGGGGCGAGGTCTAGCCTCCAAGCTCATTTCCAGGACTTGGAGATCAGCCTGTTCCATAAATCTCGGGCCGTGTGAATATGGCACATAATTGGGAGGCACTGCAGGTACGAGTGGCCCCAGGCAGGGGGAGAGAGCAATGGCACATGAGTTACAGGGGAGGCCGGCAGGGCGCTGGTGGCTGGCCCAGCTTGGGGTGTGAGTTATCTCGGGTCGGACCACCCTGCCACGCTGCTGCTCTGTGGCGCCGGGCTGATATTTACTGTATATTGGTTTTTAAATTACAATACAGCAACAATTCCCTGCTCTTGAAGTTCAGCCCTCACTCGCTGTCCCTGTCTCGCTTGGCCTTTCTCTGCCTCTCCTCCTCTTTCTCCATCTGTCTTGTCTCTCTCTCAATTCAGTTTTTAATGCAGAGTATTATCTTACATTGTATCATGTTACCCCATAGTACTGTGTTTCTATTACCTTATATTTATTAGAGTAGCATTATTTTCTTCCCTTTCACATATACAGCGCTTGATGGTTTTTAAAACTCGACTCACAGCCATGTTTATCTACTTTGGATCCCATGACAGTGAGGAAGTAGGGCAAGCAGAGTTGTCTCCATTCAAAGGTGAGGAAATGGGCTCAAAGAGGCTAATGGAATGACCAGGTCATGTTGGATTGAATTATATTATATTATACCATCAGTATAATAGCTACTGGGTATTGAATGCTTATAATGGTCCCAGCGCTGTTCTAATGTAAGCTTTTTGTACTCATTTTATCCCCACGTTAGTTCTGTGGGATGGGTACTTATTAGTTCATTTTACAGGTGAGGAAAAAGGCCCAGAGAAGTTAAGTTGCTTGCCTGAGGTCACACAGCAAGTAAGAGGGCAGAGCTTGCATGTGAACCCAGGGAGCCCGGCTCCTGAGCCCACACTCTTATCTACAGATTCAATCTGTCACATGCCGTGACAAGTAGTAGGGGTGAGAGGGAAGGGATAGAGGTGGGATGGCTTCCTGGTATATGAGAGTCTTTCTTATTCTTGTACACCTTCAATTTCTAGAATAGTTTTCCTGCACCCAAGGGAAAGGCTTGGGGGACCTCGTGGCAGCTGGACATGCCCCTAGAGTGGGGTTTAAGCTCTAATCACAGGCAAAGCTGCTTGGAGCTGAGCCTGGCTCCCAGGGGCCCAGCAGGTCAACAGGCATCAGAGGAGGAGCTGGCGGTGCCTCGGGGCCCCATGTCTTCTGCTGGGTGCAGCCTCTTCCCTCCCTGGGGAACCCCTGCTGAGCATTGCCTCCCTGGGGTCCTGGTGAGTATGAAATGAGTGAACATCTATGTAGTGCTACAGCGTCTGGCATAATTTACATGCATTCTCCCATTTCGTTCCCCTACTACCTTTGCAAAGTAGTTATTACCTCCCTTTGTGCTGACGTGAAAACTGAAGCTCAGAATAGCGGTGGGATTTGCTCTGGGTCTAAGTTGACCAACTGACCCTGTTTGGGTCTGAGGGGATTCCTGGGATGCAGGACTTTCCATTTTGAAACCAGGGAAGTCCCAGGCCAACTGGGATGAGTCCCAGGTCATACAGACACTGCATGGCTGAGCCAGGATTTGACCCCAGTCATGTCTGATTCCCACTCCATGCCCTTACCCACCACTCTAGACTCCCTCGGGGTTGCTGCCTCTCTTAGCTGCCCACGTTTGCTGAGCCCTGGCTGGCTTTAGAGATGCTGACCTCATCCTCACAGAACCTTGTGAATTAAACATTCTTATCCAGAGTTGACCAAAGAGGAAACTGAGACACAGAGAGGTGAAGTAACTCGCTTGAGGTCACCCAGACAGGAGATGGGGATTTGTACCTGGCTATGTGGCACCAGTGCCCCACAGTCCTGGTCACTTTGCTACGGCTCCCCTTGTATCCCTTCCCACTTCCCTCCACCTTCATGGTCACATTTCCTCATCCTAGTAGCTTGTGGAGTAGACAGGACATGTACTTTTAACCCTGAGTACAGGTCAGAAAATGGGAGCTCAGAGAAGCCAAGTTACTTAGCTGATGGCACAGAGCTCATAAATGACAAAAGCAGGAAAGGTTTTGCTAGGGGTTCCCAGCTGGTACTTCCCACTGTGCTTTCCTTGTTCGGTAACTGCGACGAGGCCCCCGGCCCAGCCCGGCCCAGTCCTGTTCAAACTCCTAGAGGCCTGAGGTCTCAGTCATCATTGGGTCCCCTGTGCAGAGGCTGGTTTCTGGGCTTGGGCTCCGGGTTGTCATCCTCTGATCCTCCCTCAGCAGGTAGAGGAGGGACCTGGCTGCAATGGATACACCTGCTGGCCTCACAGCTCCTCTCCTCCCACTGGCTGGGGACTGAATGCAGAACGGGCTGCATTTTCCTGGGAGGGCAGCAAAGCCTCTGCTAATGCCAGGCTTCCTTCTCAGGCAACGAAATAAAAGAGTTGGGAAGGACAGTGACAAGAGTCTATAAATTCTGAATGATGTTCAGGAAAGTAGCCTGGCTACCAGAGCCCATAAAACCCAGGCAGCTGCTGGGTCGAGGGTGATTTATGGGCCTCTGTGTCTGCCACAGGGTCACCTACCCATCACGCTTCCCACTTGTAAGGTCTTTTCTTTTTAACCTCCAAACTCTTTTCAGGGTTCTTGGCATTTCATGGTTGTCCTCAAGCCACTCATAGAGATGAATTACTCCCCGTTTAACAGATGGGGAAACTGAGGCATAGAGCGTGTTGCTGAATAGCCCGGGTCCGCATAGGGACCCAAGCCCTTGAGTCTGTCCTGGGAAGTTCTCACTAACGTTTATACTGATTGGGCGCTTACTACCTGCCAGGAATTGTTCTAAGCACTTTACACTTGCTAACTCATTTAATCTCGCCACAACCCTGGACATGGGATTATCGTTGTCACTGTCATTTCTATTTTATAGTGAGGAGACAAGCAGAGAGAGTTTAAGTCACTTGCCAAGGACCACAGAGCTGGGAAGTTGCAGGACTGTGATTTGAACCTGCATGCTTGACCATCACGCCATTAGCAAAACGTCAAAGCGGAATGGCCTGTGACGGTGAGCAGGGGCTACTGCCATCCTTGGGCGACCCGGCTGGCTGCCTCTTCTCAGGAGCCAGGTGGGCCCCTCTGTTCCAGGTGCTCTGTGCTCTCCGCAGCTTCAGCACAGCCAGATTGAGACATTCCTAAAGGAGCAGTGAGGGCAGGCAGGGGCTGTGAAGGCCGGTGGAGAAGCGGCCGGTGGAGAAAACCCTGGGCTGGGGGCCCGGAAACCTGAGTCCTGGCCAGCTTAGCCACCAACTGGCCATGTGACCTAGGTGACCCCTCTGAGCCTCCTGCCCTTTGCCTCTGCCCTCCTCTGATTTGACAGAGCATCTCTTGGTTTTGGGGGCCCACCTGGTGGTGGCAATGGCAGCAGAAGTAGGACCCCGGAAGCTTCAACGCCAGGCCTGGCCCTACCTTCACTGTCAGAAACCCAGAGCAGCAGTGGGGGCCTAGACTTGCAGCTAAATGCCTGAGCTCTTTAAAGCGTCAGTCACTACCTGGAATCTCGAGGTTCCACCGTTTCAGCCGGGCACTGGGCTATGGTCACCTCCCTCCCTATTGCCCTGCCTAATGGGGTTTGCTGGGGGTGGGGGAAGGGATGGGGCTTGGCTGCCGAAAACTGTTACAGCTCTACCACTGCTTTCCCATCAGAGGCGGGTGCTCAGCCATGGGGGTGGGCTGAGGGGCTCTGCTGGGGACAGAGCGGGTGCCACATCCCTTTCTTCTGGCCAAGGTCTGTGAAACCCGCAGATCAATGGAGGAGAAAGCAGGCAGAGGGACCTCTCCTAGTTTCCTCCCTCTGAAATTCTTCAGGAAGCTGCCAGTCTGCCAGGCCTTCATTCAGCTTTCTTGTGGATGACAGATGTTTACCAAGCACCTAGTATTGGTCAGTGGCTGGGTTTCAGAGGCCAATTAGATTGGTCTCCGCCCTCAAGGTGCTCCCAGTCTGGGAGGGGAGGCCGAGAGGTAAACCGCCAATTACAACACACTGTGATGGTGCTACAGTTGGAGGTGAGGAACTGAGAGAGCCTCGCGGAGGAGTTGATTCTCTCCAGCTCCACAGCAGGTGCCTCTTGCTAAATGGCTGCATTGGGCGCCTACGGCCCACCCTCAGGTGGACACTGTGTGCCCTGCTGAAGACCTCATTCCTCTTCTTAGGTGGCTTGCAGAGGCACTGCCCCTTCAGCTTCTTTGCTTGACTGTGCCCTCTCCCCACCCCCACCCCCACTGGACTTCCACAGTTCCCAGAAGACATCATGTTCGCTGGCCCCCTGCCTGGAGCACCGTGTCCCACACTCTGCTGGGTCCTTCTCATCCTTCAGGGCTCAGCTTAAATATTGCTCTTGGGGATGGCCTGACCACCCAGTCTAAAGTCAGCCCCTCGCTGCTGTCACTCAGGCAGCTTTTCTTCCCCCATATCCCTCTTTCTACTCTATTTGCTCATTTCTTCATCGCTTCAGTCTTGCAGCCTGTGAACGACGTGAGGACAGGAATTAAAAGCACAGACTGTTGCTCAGACTGCCTGCCTGCAAGTCCTGCAGCAATGCTCACCAGCCGTGTGACCCTGGGAAAGTCATTTCCCCTCTCTGTGCCCCAGGGGGGTAATAATAGTACCTACCCCATCGAGGTATTGTTCCGGTTTAATGAGTTAATATACATAAAGCACTTGGGACAATGTCTGGCGTATGTCAGGTGCTCAGTAAATATTAGATATCATTATTATTTTTATATCCAGTGCTTAAAATGGTGTGAAACTCAATAAGTATTTGATGATTAAATGAAACACCTGGGCTGAATCTTCAAGGGAGTAGGTTAGGGTTGCTTCTGGGTCCTAGATGCACACTGAGTTCACCTGGGCGGGGGTGGGGCTTTAAAAACCAGTGATGCCTGGGCCACAATCCCAGGAGAGTCTGATTTAATTATTCTGGGTGTGGCCTGGGCATTGGAGTTTTTAAAGCTCTCCTGGGATTCTAATTCCAGGGTTGAGTACCACGGAGTTGGCACTCACAACACCAAGAAAATCATGCAGCTGGAAGGCCTCGATGAAGGATGTCCTTGAAGAGGGAGCAGAGAGAGTGAGGCCAGGGCAGGGGAGTTGAATGGTAGCACAGAAAGGAAGGGCCAAGCCAAGAAGGGCCCCTACGTGCCTAGGCTTCATGGGGAAGTCCGTGGGGAGCATGGAAGGCTTTTGAGCTGGGAATGACATGGTCCGATTTGCCTTTAAGGAAGTTGGCCTGGGTGGCTGTGTGGAGGAAGGATTACCGTGAATGAAATTGAAGGCTCGGAGATCAGAGGACAGAAGCCCTTCTGCTACCACAAGAGCAGCTCAGGGCCCCGTTCATACAGAGAAGGCGACTGGCGTGGTCCCTGTTTAATTACTTAATCCTCCTTGGCATGTCTGATCAGTGAAATCTGGACAGTGTAGGATTCATCCTTGCCACTCTATCCCCAGCCGCATTCGAAACCCCTGTCACTCTAGGCTGATGTAAACCCTATCTTGTCCTGACCACAGAAGGGCTTTTCTGTCTGAGTTCTAAGCCAGGTTCCCAAGTTGCAGCAAAAATTCTCAATTCCACAGCCCTCTGGCCCTTGAGCTTGTGGTTTCAAGCTGGAAATCCCTCCCAGGTCCACTTCCTCACCTATGATGTCCTCCAGCTTGTGATCTAAAGGTACCGATTGTCCCCAGGTTCCAGGCCGGTCCACCCTTGAAGCAACAGGCTCCCATCCCCAAGCCCTTCTCTCCCAGCAACAGCTGGAGTGTTTTCTCCGTCTTCCCCTGCGCCTGGTTTGTAGGTGAGAGTCGCACTTTCTGACTCCCAGGTCCCCAGCCACCAAGCTGTTTCCATCTCATTGTTCAATCGTCCTAGATGCGGATGTGGGTCCAAGTGCTGCCTCTGAATGGCAGGGCTGTTAACAAAGTGACCCACATCCTTCCCACCGTACTGTACTGCATGCTACTCCTTAGAGGCAGTATAGATGCATACTTCAACCTGCCTCTGCTACTTCCGGGCTGTGTGATCTTGGGCAAGTCATTTGACCTCCTTGTGCCTTAGTTTCCTTATCTGTAAAATGGGGGTGAAAACTCAGAGACATTTACTTAGTCCAGTGCCACCAGTGATGGCCATGGGTTTGGATTGGCCATCTAATTCCGAGGATACAGTGGGCTTTATTTCACACCTTGTTTCTTAGCATTAGGGGAACATTCAGGACAGGACAGGAAATAAAGCACACAGAGCATCTTCACTTTCATCTCATGGGGAGGTCCAGCACCTGCTCACCTAAACAACTTTTTGGCCCCTTGCTCGCATCGGCTGCTGTGGATAAGAGCTGAGATGCATGTGTGTCTCCTTGGTACAGAGAAGCTGAAGCCTCAATTTCCTGCCATCTGTACACCGTTTTAGAGACCCAAGGCCTTCCTGCCAGCTCACGGTGCCCCACAGATAGGGGTTTCACGGCACACAGGGCAGACACCGCAGAGCACATGTGCCTTAACTGTTCTGTGGGGGGCCAGCCTGGGCCATTTCCCCAGGGTGTCCTAGGCCAGCCCAGGCTGCGTCAAGCCTTGACTCAGTTATCTGCATATAACGTTTCTCATATGAGGGGACAGTCAGTAGACTGCTGTCAACTAACAAAGGCTAAGACCGGATTTATGAGAGAGAGGAGAAGAGTGGGAGAAGCTGCAGACCATCTGGGAAGAGTGAATCTTGTTTTTACGTTTTGAGTGGCTGTCTAGGGGCATCAAAGAACACAACGGAGTTGTTAGGAACTTTCTACAGCAGAATGCCTGCCAGGGCCACCTCACCAGCACCTCTGCCTTAGCTAGGCCAGGTCTGCACCTTCCCCCTCAGAATTCCTCAGCAAGGGGCTGCTGTGGGGTTAAATGAGTCAGTGCATGCAAATTCCTCCCAAAAGTGAAGAGTAAGTGTTCGTATGGAAATAAGTTCACAGTGAATGTCTAGTAAGTTCTAACTACTAGCGCTTTCCTCTGGGTTCCATCTGTTGGCCTCTCTAGCTGGCATTGCCTCATGTCCCATCTCTCTTCTGGAACTGAGATTAGGAAGGGGAGAGGAGGAACATGGGGACCCAGAGAGGAAGCCAAGAACCAAGACGGCTTTGGAAGAGTTGGTTTTAAGCGATAAGGTGGTGAGGTTGTTCCCCTCGGGCACTTTAGGGTCTGGGGTTGAGGGGGGTATCTTTTTTCTTCTTTTAGCCAAGGCAGTATCAATCAGAAACGCCCCCATCATTCATAATTCCATCCTATCGGTTGGGAGCCAGCTGTGTCCACCAGTTTGGTTTTTTCTCAGCTGTGAAAGATAAGTAGAAGCCCAGAGAAAGCATGTCTTGTCCTGTCGTCCATAAGGACCCCGGTAGCAGGAGGCTCTTCCCTTCCTGAGTGGCTTCCCTCTCTACTTCTTTTTCTCCAGGAAGCCCAGTGGGCTGAGGGACAGAGTCTCAGAGGCTGACTTGGATCCTGGCTGTCCCAGGGACTTGCAGTACCATCAAGAGGGTCTCCTCTCTGGCCCTCCTCTGTTTCCTCATCTTTAACACTGGGAGATGGAAGAGCTACAGACATAATATCCTAAGGACTCTAGGGAAATGGTCCTGCCTCTTTCAACTTTAAGCCTACTCTTTGTGTTTCTTTCTTTCTTTTTTTGTTTTTTTTGCGGTACGTGGGCCTCTCACTGTTGTGGCCTCTCCCGTTGCCGAGCACAGGCTCCGGACCCGCAGGCTCAGCGGCCATGGCTCACGGGCCCAGCCGCTCCGCGGCATGTGGGATCTTCCCAGACCAGGGCACGAACCCGTGTCCACTGCATCGGCAGGCAGACTCTCAACCACTGCGCCACCAGGGAAGCCCTGTGTTTCTTTTTCAGGCTGCTCTCAAAGATCATCATCCCAGGGTTTGGCTGGAATATAAGTGTTAGGGGTCCTACAGTGATTTGTCTAGGGATCCCAATCCTCTTCCAGATGGTCCTGGCTGTTACACATCCTGCTTCAGGGCAGGAAGAGCAGTGCGCCCTCTACTAGGGGCTGAGAACTTTTGTTTTAGAGATGTGGGAAGGCTAGAAACTCCGCATCAGTCATAAGGCTTTTATTTGAACGGACACGTGCCATGATGATGTGTTTCTGAGTCTGTGCCTCAAACCATCAGAACTTTGATGGCAGGGCTGTCTGCCTCCATCATTGCACACAGCACCCGCTCAGCCACACACGAGGAGGGGATGCTTTATGAAGATTCATGCTTCTGTGATGGTGAGGACCTCAGTGGTGGTGAGGAGGTAGTGGAAGAGGTTGGGCCGATTGTGGGGATGCAGGGTATGACTGCAATGATGGTGGAGATGGTTGTTGAGGTCACGGTGTAGGGAAAGGCTGGGGAGACAGGGCATCATAGGCAAGTAAGAAGTATTTTTGCTAGTGGCAATGGAAGGGCATGGAAGGACTATTATTATTTTTATTAGTTCTCTGTGCTATACAGTAGGACCTTGTTGTTTATCCATTCTATATTTAATAGGAAGGATATATATTGATGGATTATAATTTAAAGGAAGGGGAACCAGATTTATGTTTTGAAGAGCTTACTTTAATTGCATGGTGGAAAGCTACTTGGAAGATGGCAAGATTGAATGGATGTAGACCAGTTAAGAGCCTATGGGAATAGTCCAGGAGAGAGAGAATGGTGGCTTGGATTGGGGTGATAGAGGTGGGATGGAGAGAAGTGGGCAGAAGCTGGAGCTACTTAGGTGGTATAATCAACGGGACTTGGAGATGATTAGATAATACCTTGATCAGACTGGGGGAGCCGTGAGTGCAAAGGGTGAGAAGAGTTCATCTTATTGAAGATGAACCTTAAGTTTCTGGCTTGGGCAACTGGATGGATCATTAGAATGTAAGCTGCATGAGGGCAGGGACTTTGTTGTGTCCACCTGTATGCCCAGGCTCTCAAGCAGCAGCTGGCACATGGTAGACCCTTAGGGTATGTTGGTTGGATGACTGTTGCTGTTGACTCTTGGGTCCGATCATGATGGACACAGTATATTACAATTTTTGGTTCCCATGCCCGTGTCCTCCACTGGACACCAAACAGTCTGGGAGCTGGCCCACAAACGGTTAATAGTTACAGAGCTGAACCTCAGACTCTGATGAACCCGAATTTAAATCCCAGGACCTTCCTTTACTGGCTGAATGATTTGGGGAAAGTTACTTAACTTCCCCGAGTTAACCTCTAAGATGGGGATAAAAAGAGTGCTTATCTCACAAGGTTGTTATACTGATGACATGAGGTAATATAACGCTGTAAAGCACTAAGCCCAGTTCCTGGACCATGGTTGTTGGTGGTAGTCATTTAAGAGAAATGAATCATCTGTATCTCGCATCCAGCACCGTGCCAGCACACAGAGGGTGTGTATGCAGGGTGACGGCGAGGAAAGGAGCGGAGGCCGGGAAGTTGTTGAAGACTTCGGGGACAGGGCTGGGGAGAATGGGAGACTGATGCTCCTTCCACATGCATCCTGCCACTTCCACCCTCATTTCCATTCTTGCTTTCTCAGCAGTCCAGGAGATGAGACTGCGACGTAGTCCCCAGGGCTCATGGCAGGCCCTTGGGGCCGACGGGGAAAGCAGAACGTCTGGGGACTCAGCTGCTCCCACATCTACCTTTGCTTCAGCTGAACTCCAGCTTAGTCACAAAGAAGTGTGTTTTAAAAATAGCAACAGGTGATGTTCATCCAGATGGAAGCCCCTAAAAACCACTGCTCCCTAATGGTCTTTGCTCCACGGTAAGTGACTGTGGATTGACAGGGAGCCCCCAGCAGCTGCTGCTCTCTGTGCCTTTCCTCCCTTTGATGGGAAAGTAAGGTCTCAGCAAGCCTGAGGACCCTAGAGGGCCTCCCAGAGAAGGAGGGGGAGGGAGCTCACTGACCCAGCAGCTGCCCCTGCTGCCGTCCTCGTGCGTCCACACTGGAGAGAGAGCGAGATACGAGTCACAGGCACTGAGCTACTGGCTGGATGCAGAGAGGCAAATGTTTTGAGAGCAGGACAGAGAGGCACCCATCCACACCTGGGTCGTCTGTGGGTGCTGTATATGTGTTTAGGGAGGGGTTTCTGCACATGGCGCCCTTTGAGCCATCTGTCAGCTTAGAGTCAACCCTCAGGAAGATGTGGGTGGGACCAGAAGCTGCACTTGGTCAAAATCTGGACTCGGGCCTTAGGGAGACACCTATGTGACACACTCCTGCACAGACAGAGGCACAGGTCCTGACCTTCACATCCTCTGTGGCCAGCCCTGCCCTCAGACTCACCTGCAGCCCCTTGAGGGGCACAGCCGTGAGCAAGCCCCAAATTGGGCCTCTTAGAATAATGCAGTGTGTGTGTGTGTGCGTGTGTGTGTATACACCCATGTGCACGCAAGTGCCTTTACATGTACAATGGAGCCTCAACAGTCAATTTCTAAGGAAGTCTTCACTTCCAAGTGGTGACAGAAATAGACTGGGTTTCTTTTGAGAGCTTTCTCTAGCTGGTTAAGACAATGTGTGTGTGATGGCAGGACCAGGAGGCCCCATTCCCGCTGCTTCTCCAGTGGCTAAGGTCCTTCAATGTGGGGGCAGCGGAGGGAGACTCCAGCAAGCCCTGCCTCTGGCTGGAGCCACAGGGTCCTGGCAAAGTGGCCCGCTCTCCAGGCGGACCCCGTTTCCTGCTGGGGATGTGAAATTGGAAATCTTGTCTCTTCTCAGGCCCTTTTCCCCTCCTGCCTTTGTACCCCTTCCCTGGCACTCGCTGGGCCAGTTCCTAGTTTTCTCGACTCTTCCAACGTCAGGAAGCCCCCCAGCACTCTCCAGTTCTGAATATGAGATAGACATCCCTCCTGTGTCCCCTCTGGTGCCCTGTACTTCCCCAATCCCAGCACTACGATGCTGCCATGCCTCCTTCTGCCTTCCCTTAATTCCCACCTCCAGGAAGCCTTCTGAGATTGCTCTAGCTCCGCCTTGCCCACAGCACCCGCCTCATTCACCATGTGTACCCTCCTCCACCTCATCGTATGGTCATTTTTAAATGCTCTTTCTCTTTGTCACTGTCCTCATGCTGTAGCTGGGCTGTCACCCTCATTCATTCTTCAGATACTCATTGAACTTCTTGTCTGCTATGAGCCAGACACTGGACTAGGCCCTGGGGCCATGGAGGTGAGGAAGACTAACGGTTTTCTGCTTTGGGACTCCTTGACTCCAGGTCAGCAGGTGGAGGAGTGGGGATATCCGGGGTTCCCTGAAACCTGAGGTTGCAGAACAGCATGGGGAGGCCTAACTGGGGACGGGGTGTCACCTGGAACCTGGGACAGTGAGCAGCCTGGGTGGGCCACCCTGGCCTGCCACAGCCCACCCCCTTCCTCCAGCCCCTCTGGAGCTTGTCCTCGTTGGAATTCCCTCCTCACCCCACCCTCCCATCAGGGCCAAGTGTGGGAAAGGCGGGGCTCTTGTTTTTCTAGTATCTGAAATGGCCACGCCTCTCCCTTTCCCTCATTTCTGAGCAGCTTCTTGTCAACCCCTTGAGCGAAGGTGCCTTCTTGTGGAGGTCCAAGGAGAGAATTAACAGTGGATCCAGCTGCTCCCGGGAGCCCCCTGAGCCGGCAGTGCCTACAGCAGGCAGCCCCTACAGCAGGCAGCCCCCAGCAGGGGAGAGGACACTGCCTACGGCGTAATGTACCAGCCGCCCTGGGCAGGCCTGGGCAGCAGTGGGAGCAGTGCTCATGGGGAGGCTGTAGGAGACATGGGTTCTACCCCGGGCAGCCCCAAGCCAGCCATCGGCCTCCCTCTGCAGGGCGTCAGGTTTCCCAACTACAAAATAAGGGTCGCTGCTGCAGCTCCCTGGGGCCCCTTCCTGCAGGCCAGCTCTCCTGCAGCCTTTACTTTTTGTTCCTCTGAAGGCAGGGGGGCTGACTGCAGAGAGCTTCAAGGGGGCTGTCCCAGCTGCCCCTTCCCTAGGACCTGAGCTCCCAGCACCACCTCATGGTCTGGTGGCTGTGTGTCCCTGGGGTTCCGTTGAACATGCCTCCCTGCTGAACATGCCCAGCTGTGACACCCAGGTAGAGGATAGCGCCACACAGAGTCTAATCAGTTATACCCCAATAAAAGTTTTTTTAGAAAAACACGTTATTTGTAAAAATGAGAATGGAAGTGTCCAAGAATAGGGGAAAGGATGTATTATGGATGGAAACAAGATAGAAGACTTAGAAAACTATTAAAAGTATTTTTAAAGAAAAAAAAAGAGTCTGTTCAAAACATCCCTTCCACAGACGGACACACCACATAACTGCTGAATCAAATTATAGGGAGGGAGGCAGAAGTCAATTAGGTAGATTTGGTAGATTTGGGGGTGGTCCAGGTCACCTACATTAGTGGCTTTCAAACTTTTTTTGACTGGAACCCACAGGAAGAAATATGTTTTACATCACAACCTAGTAGGTACATTTGACACATACAAATACCCAATGTGTGTATAATGAAAATTATAATGGAAACAAAGTGTGAAACAATATCCTTACTAAGGACAGTACTCCTATGCTCTTCTCTCTTCTCTTCTCTCCTCTTCTCTTCTCTTCTCTTTTTCTCTTCTCTCCTCTTCTCTTCTCTTCTCTTTTTCTCTTCTCTCCTCTCTCTTCTCTTCATCTAATCCTACCTTATCCTGTTCTCTTCTGTTCTCCTAAGCACGCTGGTCATGATCTATTGCTTTGATTCCATCACCCACCAATGGGATGAACTGCAATTTGATAGACACTGATCTGGAGTGATTGGGCAGATCTTCTGTGATGGATACAGCGAGATTTGTCTGTTCCAATGTTAGTAAGAGCAGCTTTCCTCCTGGAGCATCTTCCGGCTGGCTGATCCGGAGAACATTCACTCAGCAGCATGCCAGCAGCCGCAGACCCTTTCCCTGTGGGAGTGAGGCATGCCCTCCGCCTGCCATCCCTGTCCCTATATTTCCCTGGTGCTGCCGAGGTATTTCTGAATATGTGAGGGTCCCTGGCCTCACAAGGGCTCCCCTGCCCAGGGATACTGCCTGACGCATCACAGCATCCTGGCCTGGTCATGGGAAGAGCCTGTAGAGCCTGGAGTACGTGATCTCTGAAAGGTGGGAGGTGGCGAAGGCTGGAGACTTGTCCCAGACTCAGTGGGAGGGGAAGCCGCCTGGACTGGATTCCATTCAGTCCACAAACACTCATTTAGTATTTTCCGCGTCCCCCACACTGTAATACATTAAGGCCACAGAAATGAAGAGGTCTCTCAACAAATGTTTACTGAGCTTCCTCTGAGCACTTGGCCCAGGGCTAACGGAGACAATGCTGAAATGAAGGAGATACAGTCCTGCTTTCCAGGAGCTCGTATCTGGGGGAGGCGTGTGTGGACAGATGGTTAAGACTGTCCTTGGCTTTGGGATGGCCAACTCAGGACTGAGCCTGGGAAGTGGAAGAGGAAGGCCTGCCCTTGTGTACCAGCTGCTCCCACATGAGTGGGATGTGGGAGAATGGCAGAGAAGGAGAAATGAGAATTTGTGAACAGAACTGGGGGAGACTATCCAGGATGGGGAGGTGGGGGTCTGCAGGGTGGGAGAGGCGGAGTCAATGCGGCTCAAATTGGAGAGGGTGCTGGGCAGGGGTGGAGGGGTAGGTTTGAGTCCCACCCCTCCTGGGCCCTTGTCGCATCTCTGATCCCTTGCTGATCTCAGAGCCTGGATGACTTCTCAGGGTCAAAAGGCAGGTAATTACCGGTGGGACCAAGTAACCCCCCCAGGGATTGCTCCCTCTCACCCTCCCCTCCCTCCACCCCACCCCCAGCCAGTGCCAGGCTCGGCCAGGCTCCCCTGCTCAGGCCTGGGACCGTCTCAGCCAGACCCAGACCGGGGATTCCCAGGGTGCTGGAGTGTTGCATCCAGTGGCTGGCTGTGCTCTAGGCAGGATTTACGAAAGTGGGAGTCATAAACTAAATTCAAGTAACGTCTCAAACAGTGACATCGGGCAATAGACTGAGCGATGGAGGCAGAGTAATGGCTTTACTTAGGAGCCCTGATTTACAGCATCATCAGGAAGCCTCGAGGCCCCGCTCTTTGCCAGAGGAGCATTTAGAGGCTGACCCCTCCCCACCGGCCGCCAGGCTCCCGTTCTGCACAGGATAAAGGCAGGAGAGCAGAGCAGCGCTGCCTCAACCCCGCTCACCCCCAACACAATCAGCAGCTTCGTCTCACCATCCTGACACGCTTCTCTGCTGGGGTCCGCACCCCAGCATATGCTCCTTGCCCAGCCCCCCATTAATCCTCATTGTCGTCAGAAATCACTCCTGAGGGTGCCTTCCCCTGATGCTATGCTGGCACACCTGTCGGGGCATGCTGCTTGCACCCTCTGTCTCCCCCCACAGTTCAGGGTCAGGGTGAAGCCCGGCCTGCGGACCCTGAGCCGCCTCTGACCGCTGTGGACCTTGGGCAGGTTACGTGGCTTCCCCACGCTTCCGTTTCCTCACCTGCATGACATCACCCACCTCATAGTGCGTTCTGTGGGGATTAAGTGACAGGATGCAAGGAAAGTGCTTGGAAGAGCAGAGGGGGAGCTCTGAGGAATAGGAATAGGAGCTGATAATAATAATAATTATGATTATTATTATTGAATGATTCTAACATAAGTATAGTCCTCGCCTTCCCCACTAAACCCCAAACTCCACAAAGTCAGGAACCCTCTTTCCTATCAGATGGAAGGCATCTCCTCCCACTCTGCCCGCCCCCGCCTTCCTGTGACCCACTGGCCTCTCGCATTCAGCTCACTGATGGTCTAAGTCCCGTAGGAGCCATGTGGCCACACCCTTTTCCCACTCCCTGTGCAGTGCCATCCTTGCAGACTCTGGCCGCGGGGCTGGAGAATAGAGTGACAGATCCTTCACAGACAGCACTGGCCGAGCCCTGCAACTATCCAGGTGAAGGAATTCCTGGCTGTTCCTCCACTGGCCGTGAACGAGTGGCCAGAAGAGAATCCATGCACTGTCCACTTGGTGGTGCAGAGGGTGTGGGCTGGGAATTTCCTCCTGTTCCCAGGCTCCCCCCCGGGCGTGCTGCTCCTGCCTGGATCCATGGACAGGCTGGGCTGAAGGAGGTGTGGTGTTGGAGGATCCCTCTGGGTCATCAGAACAGCTTCCCTGGGGACTTCTGGGGAGCACAAGAAACCAGCCATTAGCCAGAAGGCACCTCTTCTCCTCCCCTTTTCCCCTTCTCGTGGGGAGTCAGCAGGCACGGGGCACCCCATCAGGGATCTCCACCGCTCAGTACTGGAATCTGTTACTTCTTTCAGGTAAATGGGCAAGCAAATCCTTACCCAAAGTATAGAAACCAGGTAACAGCAAAACCACTGGGTATTCATTTAGAAAAGGCTTCCATGCAATGAAATAACATCATTATCATCAACACCAATAGTAATTATCACTCATGTAGCACTTACTACGTGCCAAGTACTGTTCTAAACACTTGTAAATACTCATGTAAATCTCTCAGGGATCTTATGAAGTAGGTGCTGCTCTCATTGCAATTTTATAGATGCAGCACAGAAAGGGTAAGTAACTTGCCCGAGGTCACACAGCAGAGCCAGGATCTGCATACTTAATCATGGGTGTGTAGCACCTCTGCTGCCCAGTTTCTTTCCCTGGGCATACCTCACTCTCATCTTTACTTGTAGATGTCATGCTGGACCCTCAAGGCTGAGCCCTGTCCCTGACCCCAAGGCCTCCATGGACCCCTGCCTCTGGATCTTGTCTCTTTGTGGCTCTCCGGGGTGAAGGCCAGTAGTGGCAGCTTTGGCCCCACCACCGTCTCCACCATCCTCGCCCCTTCTCTGAACCACTGCACCTCTGCTTCCTGCCCTTTTCTGCCCTTTCCCTGTCATTTCTGTGAGATAGTCAGGACATCACTTCCATCGGGCAGATGTCAGTGCTTTGAGGGCAGGCTTGTGTTCTCCAAAGGTCAGATAGGTGCTGGACCCGTGGGGGCCTTGCCCCTGAGTGAAGGAGAGTCTGATAAATCATGGGTATCCTCTGTTGCGAGTTCACAGCCATCTCAACTCAAATCCTTCAGGGGTGCTAGGCTGGGGGGCCTGCACAAAATGAAGTGCTAGCATGATGGCAGAAAGGCTGTGAGGCATGCCAATGGGGGAGGGCCACCCAGGGGGCACCTGGCAGTTGAGTGTTGATTATGATCCTGGTTATTATTATGTCCTTTTGTCTTAAGGAACGCTTGTCAGAGGTGACATAGATTAGGCAAAATTGAAGAATTCCTTGAGCTGGATTTGTATCTTAGGCGCTCTCAGCATCGGTGGCCATGGCCTCAGGAATTCTGGGAGTGGGCCAAACTTGGGATGACTCAGACAGGGAGACGGGAGTCCAAGAAATCAGCCATTCAGAAGAGGGCCCAGGGCATTAGTAGGGGAGTGTGTTTGTGTGTGTGTGTGTGTGTGTGTGTGTGTGTGTGTATGTGAGAGAGAGAGAGAGAGAGAGAGCCACTGGGTCCTAGCTCCCTCTCTTATCCCTAACCATCTGTGTGACCTTGTGCCCACCACCTGTGCTCACAGCTGGAAAACCATCCTGAGGACGAGAGGTGTGCTTTCTGAAGGCTGTAATGGTGGAATGTCCTGCAGAGTCAGGGTGTGGATGAGTGTCCTGGGAGAAGGATCACACTCCAGGTATCTCTCCCCTCCCCTCCCTCTACCCTTTCAGAAGAAAACGTGGCCTCCCTCCTTCCATCCTCACTGCTCTGCACCTTCAGGGCAACTTCAGATCACATTCATCCTTTCAGGCAGAACAGCTCTTGCCCTGGGGTGAGAGGGGCCTGCTAGGGTGTCAGCATCCAGCCTCGGAGGGCCCTTGATGGCTGTGGCTCCTCCCAGGCTCTCCAGACCCCAGGTTACAGCCACTGGGCAAATTCTAAACCCACCAGCTGTTGGGGCCCTTCCCTGGTGGCTCAGGTGGGCGGGGTGGGTGGAGCTTGAGGAGGGGCTGGTCTGCTGACAGCGAGGGTCACGGTGCCCAGAACATGCTTGGTGCAGAGCCTGGAACAGAGTATGTCCTCAGTGTATTATTATTGTTAAGGTTACCCTGGTTTTATTACCTGTCTTGTTCTTAGGGAGCTCCCAGTCTAAGGTGACACAGATGTAGGCAAAGAAGAAAGATGTAGTGCAGTAAAACACTTGTAGTTTCTAGGTAGGAAACTATATGGGCAAGATGGTCGTCAGGGATATGTATAGGTGGGGTGGGTGCTCAGTGGTGGGCTTTCCAAGTCAGTGTAGAGAGGGTTGGACCAGAATCACCACTGCCTCTCATCTGTTCCATGCAAGAAGGCTTCCTGTGGGAGGGGAGGTTTCTGAAGCCCTTTGGAGGAGGGAGAGAAACTGGCTGGGGAAAATGGGTAAGTACGAGGATGTGGGGCTGTGAGTACAAGTAAAGGATGTCTCTCACAAAGCCAGGAGTTACAGACTGCTTCCCCTGCCCCCTGGAGCAGGGCTGTGAGGAAGGGGCTCTGCATGTAGCTCTTATCTCCCGGATGGGGCCCCGCCAGCGCCTCAGTGCATCAGCTGGCTGCCACCTGTCCTCTGTGATCAATACTCTGAGAAAGATTTCCTGCATCCTGCCAGCTCAGCTTCACGTGCGGAGGGGAGAGAGAGCAGGGAGGGTCTCCTCTCCTAACCAGCAGTGAGCTCATCTCCGCCAGCCTCCCCTCACCCACTGCCCCAGGTGGAAGAGTAGGCAGGAGGGCCCCCCCCCCACCCCCAGCAGAGTGCCTTCCATTGTCCTGGCCTTTCTAAGGCTGGCAAAGACAATGCCTTACACTCCTGGGGAAAAGAGAATGGGGGTAATTATTTAATCAACTGTAAAGAGAAGGATGGAGTTATGTTAGATGTCAGGAAGAACTTTCCACCAGCAGGCAAGGAAAAGGCCTTTCTTATACGTTATAATTAATTATACGTTATTGAAAATGGCTTTGTTAGAAACAGAATGTCGGCCTCACCTCCTGCTTCTGCTGTGGAAACCACTGTGCTCGTAGGTTGATTTACTGTGGGGTGACTTTGAATCAAGAAACTGGCCGGGCGGGGGCAGAGATAAAAGATAGATGGAAGATATGTAGGTGAAAGGGCAAGAGTGATTTTTTTTTTTTCAGAGAGAAGGAGGGAAGGAGGGAGGAGGAGAGAGAGACATTGAGATTGAGAGATTGAAAAACAAAAGTATACAAAGCAAGCAGTGTTTGAGACTTTGGGCCAATCATCTGACCTCTTTGGGCCTCAGTTTGCTCATCTGTAAAAGGGGGCCCCATTTTCGCTTACTCAGTGGTTCTGTGAAGCTGTGATTATGATTTGACAACCATTTGTTGGGTCCACTTTACCTTGAATTCATGATTGCTCTTGGGAAACAGGCAAGGAAAAGAGTAAAAATAACTACCTATATTTCTTTGGGACCTTTCTGCTTCCTGTCAGTTTGTCCATCCAAGCTACCTCCTATCATCTTGTCTCTCCACCCATCATCTCTGTATCTCTCCATCCATTCACACCCTCCCTCTGCCCCATTCATCCACCCACCCATCTGTCTACCTCATTCATCCATCTGTCAGTCCACCCATCTCTCTCTCTGTCTTGAATTCTAGCTTACTCCTAGGTGGAACAAAGGTAGGGAAGACAGCGTTTTAGAAGGCCCAAGAAGAAAGACCCCGAGGAAGGTGTGAAATTAGTGCATTAGACAGAAGCCTCCAGAAGTGAGGTGATCTCATAAACTGAATCCCGGTCCACTCACATGTTCCTACCCAGACCTCTGGGCAGCCTCTGGGCAGCCCGTTCTTCTACAGACTCTGCTTTGCTTTCATGTTTCCCATAGACCATTCTTCTCCCTCTTAGGAGGAGATGGGGATAAGGGCAAGGAGCCTGTACCCAGTAAGGAAGCCCTGACTCTCAGGTGGTGGGAATGGAGGGACCAGTCAGTGGAGGGACCCAGGTGGGTAGGTAGGAGGGAAGGAGAGGGGGCGTTGAACGGTGATTCCTTTTCTGAAGACTCTGAAAAGTCAGCTAAGAGAGGAGAGCCCTGCTAGAAGCCATGGGAGAGACAAAGGACACCTGTGTCCTTGAACAACACTATCCAGGGTGGATGGACCTCCATGGCCCAGAGAATTAACTAACTTGTTGAATAGCTGAGTATATTAATGGACTGATTAAGTATGGGGTTTTTACTGATTAAGTTAAATGAGAACTGCATAAGAGCATTCCAGCACAGAATTATCCTAGTCAAGAAAACTCCAGAGTACATGATAAGAGCTGGTTTTATTTTATTTTTTAAGGGTATTTATGAACAAAGATTAGAAGGATTATGCAAATATAAAAAAAATAGTTGCTGGGCTAGGGTGATTAGAGTATGAGTATTTTTCTTCCTTTCCTTTTCTAGAAACCTTTTAATGATATTGTATTGCTGTTATAATGAAAGTTTTTTGGTTTTAAGTGAGAAAGACGGGAAAAATAGGTTTTGGGACTTTAGCGACCTATGTTTTAAATTTGAATTATCTAATGTCTTTAGCTATAAATAGATCTTCTTTTACATGGTGTGGTACTTCTCTGGGATTTTACTTTTTCAAGTCCAGCGTGATTGTGTCTGCTCAGCTACCTCTGTAAGAAGTTCCAATTTCCACAGGCAACGGGGAGCGGATGCAAGACAATATTTTAATACAGAGACCTTTGCTACTCAAACTGTGGTCCATGGAGCATTGGCGTCACCTGGGAACTAGTTAGAAGGGATAATTCTTGGGTCCTAACCCAGACCTACTAAATTTCAATTGGCATTTTAACAAGATCCTCAGGTAATTTGTATGCACCTTCAGATTTGAGAACCACTGTTCTAGAAGAGTGGTTCTCAAGCGTGAGCATACATCAAGATCACCTGGAGAGCTTGGTAAGACCAGGATTGCGGGGCCCACTTCAGAGCTTCTGATTCGGTAGGTCTGGGGTGGAACCCAAGAGAAGTTGCACTTCTTACGAGTTCCCTGGTGAGGCTGATACTGCAGGTTGGAGCTCAAACTCTGAGAACCACTGTTCTCAGTATGGAGCAACATGTTATGGCCCCCAGTGAGGGAACAGTGTAGGAACTAGTGTGCCCTTCACCTGTGTAAATGGATTGTCATATCTGTGGGACTTGGATGGGTCTTTTCTTTCGGCTTCAATTTCCTCATCAGTTAAGTGGGCGAATTGGACGTGTTGGACTAGAATCTTCCTTCCACCTCTGATCTCTCTTAATATTTGATTCTATCACACTGGCATGTAGAAGCTGATCAGAATAATTAGTTTTATAAGGCATTCTGCTGTTCATATGGAGAACGCTCTGCTAATTCTTCAGCCACCCTCCTGAATCGCTACGTTGACTGCTTGTGTACAATCCTGGCATCATGGCCTCTATAGTTCCGTCTCGGAATCGGCCCTCAACAGCCACTCCTCCTCCCATGTTTAATGGTTGTCGTATTTATTGATTCATTTAACATGTATTTATCAATCACGATCTAGTCTCCTGTCAGTGGGTTAGGTGCTATGATGGAATCCAGAGAAGTGAATTAAGTTCAACAGATCCGTGCACAGCATATCTTTTAGATATAAGTAATGGAAAACCCAAATCAAAGTAGGTAAAACCATCGAGAGTGTTTATTTGTTCATGTGTTTGTGGACTTCAGGAGCAGGCTGTGGGCTCAGTTTCTCATTGTGTGTCTGTGTCTTGTCCTCTGTGTGCTGGCCTTGTTTTCTTCGCCGACTTCCTTCCTGGCCTCACATCTGCATTCTGTGCTTTCTTGAAGAACGCAGGTTTCTGGAGGGCAAAGACCATGCCTCTGTGGTTCACTGTAGGATCTGCCATTGCCTAGAACAGTGTCTGGCGTGCAGATGGCCTCCGTGATTACCTGTTACTGAGTGCTGTGTCGCTGAGAGTTACTCTAAATGGACAGATCTGGATCACACTTTCCTCAGGAGCTCGTCTCTGCGGCTCCGGTCATGAACCATCACTAACTGTCCTAGTCACGTACATGCCCCACCCTGGAGCTGGAAATTGAGTCAGCCTCCCCAGACCCACAGGAGGTCCTAATAGAATTTGGGAGCTTTAATGACGGATCCTTGGAAGGCAACCGTGAATGTCCACGGCAGTCCGCCTCTTTGGCTGCGACATATACTCTCGTACTACCTGTACACTTTCCAAAACACCCACCTGCATGCAATGCACTCACCTGTGCCCAGAGCAAGGCGTTGTGAGATTTCAGCCAGCTGCTGCTTATAGCTCCTGGTCAACCATCTTTCAGCGTTCACAGTCTTCTGCATTTAGTCCAGAGAAGACTGCTGGTGTTTCAGGCCCCGATTTGTTAAATGGAAAGCTATCTATGTCTCAACACACCCAGTATGCACTAGTGGAGACAGATTACGAGAATTGCAAAAATCAACAAATTAAGCAAACAAAAACATACCCCTTCCAGTTGGAAAACAGTGAAATTGGAAAGCTACATCGCTGTCATTGGTATGTGGTCCACAGCACCTTCTTCTGGCAGTGTGCGCCTTCCTTGCTCAGCCAGTCATGGGTGGGAGGCTTTCCCTGGTTTATTGTCCTCTCTAGACCCCTCTGAGGTAGACATTGCAGAGGACCTCTCTTTTCTACTACTTTAGCGGTTGCCTCCTATTGGATGAGGCTGGGAACTTGGGCACTGCCCTAGGGTTTAACCAATCAAAGGCCACTGTCAGCCAGACTTGACAATGTAACTCTCTCTAAAGACTATAGATTTCCAGTCTGTTTACTTCCCAGTCAATGCCATGTGCCGATAACAACAGCCAAGAGATATTGCTGAGTAAGTCTTAAGTCTGAGAATTGTCTCCTAGCAACAGACCTCCTTGCTCTGCTCATTCCCTAGCCCTTAATTTCATAGCTTCTGCCTCCACACTGTACCTCCTGGGGGTCTCTTCCTTGGGAGAGGAAGGCGCTACTGATCTGCCCTTTGCTCACTGCCTACACCTCAGATGCATCCTTACAGCAGAAGAGATTGTCCTCATTGCCAGGAGGGGAGTTTATTTCCAAAGATGTTGTGTGTGGTTCAGGGATTCAGACCTCCTGTGGATCCCAATCTCATGTTCCACTATGGTTCCTACACTTACGTTTGCTCACACAAAACAGCATCACTTTTCCATCTCTGGCAGGCTCCAGATTACCATAATCTCAAGAAAATTTGGATTATAAACCACAGGTGGCAATGATAGCTTCTCTTAGCAAAGCCATATTTTCTTTCTTCTCTGCTCTCAGAGGGTCACCTGGAACCAAAGTTTGTCTTTGTATTGTGGGACTCCACTTTTTATTGCAGGGCCACAAGAAGAAGTCAGTATATTCCAGAATATTAAATTTTTCTCACCCGCCATAGCCTTATCGGGGGCACAGTCTGCGACCCCAGGAGACTGAGGCAAGGCTTTAACCACCCTCCTTGCTGTTACATATGAAGTGCTGACAATTTGTCAGATTGGGGAATGAGAGCCCCACTGCTTCCCCAGTTGACATCATTGTGCCAATTTTAAAACCTCTCCCTTCTTCTCAAGTCATTCTACTGCCATTTGCTAGAAAGACGTCTTGTGAAGATACAGATCTATGACGGCTATGAAGGTCAGTGATGCCCCAGGGTTGTGAAGGGCTTTGTCCATGGTGGTCCTGGGATGGCCACATCTTTGTTGCTTGCCAGCGCATCTATTTGGCATGGTATAAACACCCTGCCTGACACGGTAGGATCAAATATGTCCACATCCCACTTCCGGTAGCAAAGTCTCAATCCACTAGATGCAACTGATTACAAGTAGACAA
This sequence comes from Neophocaena asiaeorientalis asiaeorientalis, assembly GCF_003031525.2. NCBI lineage: Eukaryota > Metazoa > Chordata > Mammalia > Artiodactyla > Phocoenidae > Neophocaena > Neophocaena asiaeorientalis. Next base: position 7,604,931 of record NW_020175393.1, on the reverse strand, counting down.
AAACCCAATTTGATCTGACTTCCAAAAATGAAGGTTATTGGCTTGTGTAACAAGAAAGCTGGATTCACCAGAGTTTGGATAAAGTTAGTTTTAGCCTCAGGTTGCCTTCCTTGTGGTAGGAAGATGGCTGCAGCACGTGTAGTCTGCATGTCCACGGGTCAGGCCATCTAGAAGGAGAGAGAACACATTCTCCCAACAATCTTGGGAGGAATTCTTTTTTTTCTTATTTTACCTTATTTTAATCTAGATCTAATTGACCTAAAACATTGTACAACCTAATGATCGGATATATGTATATATCATGAAATGGTTACCATAGTAAGTTTAGTGAACATCTATCATCACACAGTTATATAATTTTTTTTTCTTGTGATAACTTTAAATATTTACTCTCTTAACTTTCAAATATATAATACTGTCAAATATAGTCATCATGCTATACATACCATCCCCAGGGCTTACCTTATACTGGATGTTTGTACCTTTTGACCACCTTTAAATGTTGTACCCACTCCCCACTCCCCACCTCTGGCAACCACCAATCTGTTCTCTGTATAATTAGTTCCTTTTTTTTTTTTCAAAAATAGATTCCACATGTAAGTGAGATCACACAGTAATTGTCTTTCTCTGATTTATTTCACTTAGCACAATGCCCTCAAGGTCTCTGCATGTTGTTACAAAAGGCAGGATTTCTTTTCTTTTTTATAGCTGAATAATATTCCAGGATGTATATATACCACATTTTCTTTATCCATTTATCTCTCAATGGACACTTAGGTTGTTTCCATGTCTGTGTTATTGTAAATAATGCTGCAATGTGCATAGGGATGCGTACATTGTTCTGAGTTAGTAATTTCCTTTCCTTCAGATAAATACAGAAGTAGAATTGCTGGATGATATGTTAGTTCTATTTTTTTTTTTTTTGGTATGCGGGCCTCTCACTGTTGTGGCCTCTCCCGTTGCGGAGCACAGGCTCCGGACGCGCAGACCCAGCGGCCATGGCTCACGGGCCCAGCCGCTCCGCGGCATGTGGGATCTTCCCGGACCGGGGCACGAACCCATGTCCCCTGCGTCGGCAGGCGGACTCTCAACCACTGCGCCACCAGGGAAGCCCCTGTTAGTTCTATTTTTAAAAACATTTTTTGAGGAACCTCCATACTGTTTTCCATAGTGGCTGCACCAATTTACATTCCCACCAACCATACAAAAGGGTTCCCATTCCTCCATGTCCTTAACACCACTTCTTATTTCTTGTCTTTTTCATGATGGCCATTCTAACAGGTGTGAGGTGTTCTCTCACTGTGATTTTACCTTGCATGTCCCTGATGATTAGTGATGTTGAGCATCTTTTAATGTGTCTGTTAGTCATCTGTATGTCTTCTTTGCAAAAATATCTATGCAGGTCTTCTGGCCATCTTTTAATCAGGTTTTTTTTTGTTTTTTTGATGTTGAATTGTATGAGTTCTTTGTATATTTTGGATATTACCCCCTTATAGGTATATCATTTGCACATATCTTCTCCCATTCAATAGGCTGCCTTTTCATTTTGTTGATAGCTTCCTTCACTGTGCAAAGCTTTTTAGTTTGATGTAGTTCCATTTATTTTTGCCTTTGTTTCCTTGGGAGGAGTTCTGAGTCCCACTCTGACTGCACCTGCTGGAGCCATATGTTCCTCTCATAACCAGTCACTGTGGCCTCTGGAATTAAATGTACCGATTGGCACTGGGAGGGGGTGGAATCTACTTCAAAGAACCACATAGCTCCCCAAACGGAAATCAAGGGCTTGGGGGAAGATAGCCATACATGCTCCTGATATAAATATAACACCAATAATGCTGATGGCTAGCATTTATTGTTCTGCCTTGTGCACTGGATCAAAATAACCTATAAAGTGGGTAGTATTTTTATCCCTAATTTTACTCCCATGTAAAAATAGATGAGAGGGCTTCCCTGGTGGCGCAGTGGTTGGGAGTCCGCCTGCCGATGCAGGGGACACGGGTTCGTATCCCGATCCGGGAAGATCCCACATGCCGCGGAGCGGCTGGGCCCGTGAGCCATGGCCACTGAGCCTGCGCGTCTGGAGCCTGTGCTCCGCAACGGGAGAGGCCACAACAGTGAGAGGCCCATATACCGCAAAAAAAAAAAAAAAAAAAAAAAATAGATGAGAAAACTGAAGTTCTTACCTAAGTCACATGACGGGTAGGTATTAGAAGAAGATTTGCTCTAAAGTCTGCCAGACTTCAGTGAAAATGATGCTTTCCGGCTACATCTAGTTGAAGCCTTCTGTCAGTCAGGTCCTAACAGGAAACAGATGGCGCACTCTCATGGGTTATTCAAAAAGGAACTATTTCTAGAGATGCAGGCATGGCATCGGGGAGCCACAGTGATAATGCAGTATCATAGGGCTAGCTACAGTGGGGAGCTGTTAGCACCCCTAAACTTGAAGGGATAAAGGGTCGGGGTAGTTCCTGAAACCCAGAGGGTGTGTGACCTTTGCTTGAAGGTCACAACCAGACTCACTGGAGGGGTTGGGGTGGGGATAAATAGTCCAAATCCACTCTCCCTTTCCTCTCCCATCTCCTGCTGGTCCTCCCAATTGACCTGCCCCAAGCAGAAGCAGAAAGCATGACGGGCATTGATTTTGGACCCACAGACCAGCTTCCTGGGCAGTGATCAGGGTGAAGAAGCCTGGACAGTTGATCTGGAGGGGAAACAAACGGTTCTCAGCACTGAGGCATAACAAACTAAATAAGAGGCATTATGGGGCGGGAGAGTCACCGTAGTTTTGGGCCGTTTACTGACATGAATCAAGATTTACTTTATCGCCAGTTTTACAACAGAAATACACTCTTAAATCAGTAAAATATAAGAGCTGCAGTTTATTGAACACCTACTTTACCAAGTACTTTATATATGTTATTTCAAATCTCCTCAGTAACTCTAAAAAGAAGATACTGTTACGAGCCTCGTTTGACAAATAAGGAAGCGAAGGCTCGGAGAGGTTAAATAGGTGTTGTAGAAGGTAAGAGCAAGGGCTGGGGAGGCTGACTGCCTGAGTGCAAATCTTAACTCTACCACTTACTCACTCTGTGACCCTGTGCCTCAGTTTCCTCATCTGAAAAATGGGATAACAGTACTACCTGCCACACAGGGTAGTGAAAGTATATGCAAAACACTTGGAACAGTGCCTGGAACAGAGTAAATGCTCAATAAACATGAGCTTGTACTGTCCACCCGGTGCCTCAAGTTGCGTGATTTGGAAGCTGCAGAGGTGGGGTTTGAATCCAGACTCTAAAGCCAGTGAGTGGCACTTCATCATCCGGTCCATATCACAGAGTTGGTCAAGACAATGAGGGCATGTCATAAGGGGCTCCCATGGGCTCCCCACCAGCACTGGCCAGGAGGTGGTTTACACACTTGGGCTTGGCTACTCATTTCTGCTCCTACTGAATCAGGGTCTAGCAGTCAGGGGGTTTACAGAGGCTGCAGGGAGACTCGGGGTCCGTATCAGCAGGTCACTGGGGTTGATCACTCCACCTTCTTCCCAGAAAGGAAGAGTTACAATGCACAGGGTTTGGCCCAAACCCTTTGGAACGTGTCATACCTTTAAGCCCAAGTAGACACACCTGATACGTATTTTCAGCTGCGTTGCAGGCCGTCTCTGCACTGTCTGACCTGTGCTGCCTACCCGCAAAACCACCTGCCACCCACTGCCTGTGGGCTGCTGAGCTGAACGCTCTTTACCTGCTGTCTCAGTCCCCTGCCCCAGCCAAGCTGCAGTCCTCAAAATCAGCCACTGGGGTTCTCTGGAGCCCCTACCCTGTCTGTTCCTTAGTGCAGGGCAGAACCCACAGAAGCCGCTTGACTACAACCTGTTAGCTGATAGCCTGCATGGAAATATTCTCATTCCCTAAGTGGTTATTGCATGCTTTCCTGGACAGACATGTGTCTAGGACCTGAAGATACAACACTGAAAGAACAGTTAAAAAAGAAACAGTTAGGGCTTTCCTGGTGGCGCAGTGGTTGAGAGTCCGCCTGCCGATGCAGGGGACACGGGTTCGTGCTCCGATCTGGGAAGATCCCACATGTCGTGGAGTGGCTGGGCTCGTGAGCCCTGGCCACTGAGCCTGCGCGTCCAGAGCCTGTGCCCCACAACGGGAGAGGCCACGACAGTGAGGGGCCCGCGTACAGCAAAAAAAAAAAAAAAAGAAACAGTTAAAAATAGTCCCTGCTTCATGGAGCTTCCATTTGAAAATAACTTTCTACTCACAGGCCAAAGGATGTCTGTGGCCTTCGGAATTGTGCTGTAGTCAGCATTGCAGCTCAAGACACCAGGCCCTGGGCCTCCCCGCCTGCCACTAGCCCTCTGCTCCTCCCTGTGCATCTTTCCCCTTTCTCCCCGTTTACTTCTTGCCTCCTCTCCCCGCACCTCCCTCTTCCTCTCTTCCACCTTCTCAGTCTCCTCCCCCTCCCTCCTCCCTCTCCTCCCCCAGGGGCCTCCTGTGTCTCCTCCTCCCCTCCCCCACCCCTCCTGTCTCCATCAGCACAGATGGTCACCCACTTAACATGCTCCCGCCATTGGCCCCAGTGCCTGGGTGTGGGAGATGGGGGAATGCAAATCACTCAATCAATGACCGTGTTTTCAATGAAAGTGGCTTGTGCCCTGCCCCTTGTTGACCAACAGCACATTGTTGCAGCCCCACGAGCCTGCGGAGCCTCGCTCTGCAGTAGGAATGAGTGAGTGGGCTTGCTAGGTGCCTTGTTATCTGGTCAGTTTCCAAGAGGAGAAAATAATAATACCACGTATTAAGCACTCACTATGTACCTTGTTCTGGATCCCACAACAATTCCATAAGATAGGCCCCCTTGTTACCCTCGATTTACAATGCAGAAACCCCGGCTCAGAGAAGAGGAGTGACTGACCCTGGGGCATCTGCTCCTATCTGGGAGAGCAGGATTCGAATTCGGGACGCTGTGCTTCCAGCCACCATCCCAGGCTGCCCCCTCCATATCCTAACTTGTCACTGTTGCAAAAGGCCCTGCCACCCATTTGCTCTATCCTCCTCCTTAGAAAGATGCAGCTTTGGGGTCCAAGAGGGAAGGCAGTTTGCCATGCGGCCAGTACTGAGCTGGGACTTGCTGTTCCTGGCCAGTGCTATGAACATGCAGGGTACCCTCAGTTCTGCAGGAACTGGGGCGCTGGGCCATCCCTAAACCTGTCGGGCTGTTTTGTGAAGAGTAGGGTGGTTGTTGCTCACCGTCCTTTGAGCTTGGGCTGGTTTTCTTCCTTCTCCTCCATCACAGGAGGGCACCGGGGCCACAGTGTTCTCCAGCTCACACGTTCTGAATCAAGGGTTTGAGACGGGGAGGTCTGGGCTCCCAGTCCTGTGGGGACAAGGGCGTGCGGCCCTGCAGGAAACACTGGGTTATACATGGCTGTTGACTCAAATCCATGTGGAAATGCTCAGCCGCAGGACTGCCAGGCCTGGGGTTTTTATGGCAGCTTCAAGTTGATGCTGAAAGTTTGTGCTAAATAGAAAAAAAGCAAGAGGTCTGAAAACATCAGCCTCACATGGAACTTTCGGGTCTGGCGTTAGTGGGGGCGGATGAGACGCTCTGAAGACTCTTGTGGGTTGGGCAGGTCGCTGTGCTTGCAGGCCAGTTGGAAAAGCACTTCCAGGCTTGGGTAGGACTGGCGAATTGTGACCTCCTGTGAGAGCCTCTGGATGGCCCACAGCCTCGGGGTGCAGATTGTAGTGGCAGGTGGGGATGGTCCATACCAGCCATTGGAAGGAAGCTGGGGGCCAGCAGGGTGCCTCCCCAGGATGGGACGAGGACAGGGTGAGCAATGCCAGGCCCAAGGGCCTCTGTGGCTGATGAGCTGGGAATTTAGAACCGGCCACAGGCATTTGCTTCACCGAGGACAAGTTCAGGAGGTGATGGGAGCGTGGCATTTCACGAGAGCAGGAAATGGAGAGAATGGGAAGAGATGAAAGCCCAGGTCATATCCCTCTGCAGCTCGCCTCTAGGATGCCTGGGCTCTTTGCTGATACAAAAGATGCCCAAGCAAGGGAAGCCCCCAGTGCTTGCAGCTGTTTCCTGCTGAGGACTTGACCCATAATCATAATCCCTCTTCTTTCATTTCCTCTGTGAAAACAGCAACATTCCAGCTAGACTTTGAGCTAAAAAAAAAACATCCTACAGAGCTTAAGAGATTTATAAACACGGTGAAAAATCAGTCTTGTTTTCCCACAGCTTGTTTCCCTAGGTGAGTGGAGGGAGGAGGGGAGAGGGGACAGCAAGGCTAGGATGGGGGGAGGCAGGAGTAGGAGTGGGGAGGATACAGATGTGCAGGACACCTGGGTGTGCATGGACCAGAGCTGAATGGAAGCCAGGAATAGGACTCAGCTCCCAAAACCCTAGCCAGTCGTCTCTGGGGGCAGTGAGAAAGGTACACACACACATAGGTGTGTATGTATAATACGCAGGTGCCCCAGGCTTCAATCTGAAGGCTTTATGGGACTGGTGTAACCAGAGAAGCCAGAATAAGAGGAATGATTGTCCCTCTGGACTCCGTGCTGACAAGGAGGGACTGCATAAGCCAGGGAGATGTCCACCTGTTGGAGGGGAAACAGATGTATAGTCTTTTCAATGTGCTCATGAGGTCTGAAGGTCCATCATTCAAGATTAATTCAGACTGTCCCAGCTTTTGGGGGTGGCAGGGGCTCCACAAGTCATCAGACCCAACCACTTACTTTGGAAATGGTTTGCTGCCCATTTCGTGGGTAAGTCATGTAAGTGACTGGATGGGGGACCGGGAATTAGCACCCTGATCCGTAGCCCGCGTTCACTTTGCAACCCTGCCTTTGTCTATAGGGTGCTTTGGTGTTAGGTGCCCTTGGGGAAAATGTGGATATGTGGCTTTGGGGAGTCACAGCTCCTGCTGCATCCACAGAGACCTAGGGGACTCCTCCCAAGCAGGAAGAGCAGCTGGGGGTGCCCAGCCCTCTGGGGACAGGCTCAAGGTAGGTGCCTGAGGGACCTGAGTTCTGTCTGGAGCTAGGAGGGCCAGGGGTACCAAGGCGAGTGTCACCTGTGGGAAGAGACAAGGCGTGGTCAGAGTTGGGGGCAGAGCTGGATACAGAGGAGACGATGAAGAGGTCTTTTTAACTTCTTACTTCTCTGCCCCCAGCCAAGCTCAGGGGCCAGGTGGTGCAGGTGTCCTGGGCAGAGAGGGAGGAAGGCTGCTGGCTGAGGCCGGGGTGCAGGGGCTGGAGGCTCAGTGCTCCGCACCTGTCCGCAGAGCCTCTGAAAGTCCCTCCCCGGCTGCTGGGTCGTGATATGCGGTGCCTCCTGCCACCCATCCGCCTGCCTGCCCCGTTCCTTCCTCCTCCCAGCCAGCACCGCCTGGGCCACATCCTTAATGACCCTCTGCTGCGGCCGAGCCTCTCAGGGCTCAGGCTTCCTAATTGGGAAACTCACAGCCTGCATCTCGGGAAAAGGCAATCACCCAGGGGCCCAGGAAGTTCATGGTGGAGGGTGTGGGCTTCCTCCTGGTCCACTGCTCTCTCTCCTCGTGTTAGAATTGATGGGAGCACGCCTGCAGCAAGCATCCAGCCCAAAGCAGCAGCCTGCCTGGACATGGAGAGAGAGTGTGTGTGTGTGTGTGTTTGTGTGTGTGTGTACACGTATGCATGCGTGTGTTTGAAGGACCAGGTCTCTCCATATGAGCAAAAGTCTGTGTGTTGAAGGCCCTGCAGGTGGCTGGGATGACAGAGGCACCCTGGGCGTGGTGGTGTGTACCTGCGCGTAACACTGCTTTCTGTGTGTACACGCGGGCATTCTCGGCTGCGTGTTTGTGTCTCTGTAGATACGTGTGCCTCTCTGGGTTCCATGTACAGGTGGGGGTGAGCTTCTGGGTGCCCGTGTGGCACTCTGCATACTGCTGTGGTGTCCGATGGGTGCCCATGTTTGAATGACGTTATGAGAATCTCTCGATGGGCCGGAAGCCCACTGTTGGGCGTGTGTCTACGGGGGGGTGGCGCTGGAGGACTGGGGGGCCATGGCTGCCCTGGCCGAGGCCCATGTCCAGACGAGCCCTGTTTCCTAGCATTCTCTGCAAGTGAGACCCTGTTCACAGCAGCTGAGACCTGTCGCCTACATCTGTGGTCAGCGTGTCTGGGACTTTGCCAGTGAGCTCAGTGTCTGCCTGGTCTCTGCCCTGCAGCTGGAGCTTTCTCTCTGCCCCCTTCACTCTCTGCTTGGGCAGGGGCGGCTCCTCAGGGCTCCCCCATGCCATCTGCACCAAGTGTCTGCCCCTGTCATTGCCCCCACCTCACCGCATTCTCAGGGACCCTATCACTTCTTGACACCGCAGTGGAAGGGGGAGGTATGGTGAACAAAGACCTCAGCGAGTCCCCAGCTGTCCCCCAGGGGACACATTCTGCCTCGGGGTCCAGCTATGTGCTCCTCGAGGGCAGGACCCAGCACAGATAGGCCCTTCGGGGGAACATGCGGTAAGTGAATGAATGGACAGGTGTTACAGACACACAGGTGCCCAGGGAGGTGTCATCTGGCAGAGGTTGAGCTGGGAGATTACTTGGGGTATCCCTCTGTGCAGTGGCATTAGTGCGGAGTCCACGCTGGACAGAACCATCCCAGGCTGAAGTGGCCACTCATCACAGGAAGCTTGGAGCCTGCCGCTGGCCGGCCGGGGAAGGGCCAGGACCTGATGCTTCTACCAGCAACGCGGGTCGCTGGTGGCAGAGTTAGGGCGCATGCATCCTGTGTCTGTGGCAGGTCTGGCTGCAGAGTCCTGCTGCTGCAGGATGGGGTGGGGTGGAGGAGGAAGCCCTCAGGACACAGCTTAGGTGCCAGGCTCGAAGGCACCCACCCTCTTTTCCTGGGGAGCAATCTCTATCCCTTCTGATCCCAGTAGCCTCCTGCAGCCCCAGACAGGCCCCTTCTGGCCCCAAGAGGAAGCTGGAGAACGATTTTATTTGTCAGCTGCCCTCTTCCATCATGGAGAGGTTTGCCTTCCTGGGCACCACAGACCCCTGCTGTGCCCCTCAGGCCTCTGGAGGTCCAGGTGTCTATGTGTCCCCAGGACAGCACGCCATCTCCACCACCAGGCCGATCTGCCCTCGAGGGAGGGAGGATACCACTACGGTTTTCTGCTCCCAACAATATCTTGGCAAAGGCAGCTGGCAGCCCCTCGGGCGACATCCTCCTCCCCCACACTGCCACTCACAGCAGATCCACAAAGAAAACCACAGCATCCCGGACCGTTCTGGCTCTCTCCTCCTCTCTGGCCAGGGCACCTGGAGATGCTCTAGGCCTCTGTGCTGTTGGGGAGGAAGTAGGCAGAATCCAACTAAGGGTCTGGTGCTGGGGACCCAGAGGGAAGAGGCTCTGATGCTTTACAAAACCTTGTGATCCAGAGGGGAGCTTAGGTCCCACCTGTTCATTCTCCAGATGGAACACCTGCAATCCAGAGGAGGGATGGGCTGGCCCAAGGTCACCCAGCAAGCTCACGCGCATCCACACGTATACAGAACTTATTAAGTGCCAGGGACTGTTCTGAACGTTTTGTTTGTAGTAACACTATCAGGCGTGGGGTAGTGTTTTCCCCATGTACCCGATGAGGAAACTGAGGCACAGAGGCTTTCCCAAGCTCGCGCGGCTAGGCAGGGTAGAGCAGGTATTGAACCAAGTCAAACTCAGCAACTGTTCACTCAGTTGCTGTGCTCCACGGTCTGTGGCCACGCTAGGAACATGACCCTGACTCTTCTTGGTCTAACACTCTTTCTGCACTGGGGGAGATGTGCCAGATTTCAAGTGTTACAGTGTCTGTCCCCTCCTGCTATCTCACAATATCCCAGAGAGCGTGATGGAGGAGGGAGGGGAGGAGTGAGGATTAGCCAGTCCTGGCCACAGGTGGCGAAACTGAGTCAGGAGTTGCTGTACCCACAGTGAATAGGGCAGGGGCCACAATCAAAAATGAAGACCCCAGCCTCCCACCCATTTAAGCCTCTCTACCCTACACAGGAGTTTAGAGCTGCCTTTATTCTTTGCTCAAGACACAAAGACACACCAACCGATCATCTTGGGCTCCCCAGTGCCACGGGGCCCGCGAATCCTGTGCCAGTGAAGTCAGGTACAGTCTGTGTGTGAGGAGTCTGTGCGGGTGGGGTTGTGCCTCCCCCGTGGAACCCTAAACCGTAGCTCCGGAGGGCAGCGATTCTGTTTCGTTCCCTACTGTATCCTCGGCTCCTAGAACTGCACCTGCTACAGAATGGGTGTGCCCACGCTGTATTTATTGAGTAAATGAACGAATTGAACCTGAAGCTTCCCGGAGCTGCTGAGAGTGGCTGTTGCCTCCATCAGTGAGAACTTCCCATCTTTATTCATTCCTCTGTTCACCAAACTGTTAGTACTGGCTTACACTGAACCCTTGTCAGTGGCTGTCAGGGAAGAAATTTCAAAATGATTAAAGTCGGGGAAATGGTACCTCTGGGGCAGTGTTGACAGGATGGGGGTCAGTGACCCCCCAGAAGGGAAGGCAGCCTCAGCTCTGTTGAGGAAGGCTTGAGATATCTGTGCTAACAGCTGTTTATCAGCTTCTGCCCTCTGTTCAGCAGGTCTGGCCCCGGGAGGGGGAAGGGCGAGGGAAAGATGTCTCACTCTACAGGAGGGGTGATGGGTTTGGGGCTGGGGAGGGGTAGAGGGTGGGGTGAGTATCAGGCTGTCAGCTGCCCTGTGTCACTAGAGATGATGGAAGAGACTGGAAAGAGTCTCAGACTCCCCCCAACCACAGGGAGTGTGTGCCGGGCAGGAACGGGGTGAAGTGCACACCTTGGTCGCAAAATTTAAGGGGATGCTACAGGTAACAGATGAAAAATCTTTAAAAAGAATGAATGCAGACATTTATGACAAACAAAAAAAGACGGGATCTGATACTGTGCAGGACTCCCTTCGCTCGCTCCCTTCCCACTAGCGCCTGTCCCCGGGCCTGATCAGAATGGGTGTCACGGAATGGGGGGGCTAGGGTGGGGGTAGGGTTGTCACCTGGGTCAGAGACGGGTGTGGATGGGGATGGGGTAGGATGTGTCTTGGGAGCTGTCAATAGAGAGCTGCGACTTGAGGGGGGAGGTGATTGGGTTTTGTGGCGAATGGGGTGTCATCCTGAGAGGTGGTGAGCGGCGAAGAGAATGTAGTGGCCGATTTGCCTGGTGCTGGAAAGGAGGGGAAGAGGGCCGTGGGTGTGATGTTTCTCTTAAGCCAGCCATTCTCTAATTGGACCCATTGTGTTTATGGTAATTCACATTGGGGTGCAGGACTCCTGAGCTGGGGTGGGGACCGCCTTCTCCTCTGGAATGAGCTGTCGGCAGAAGGCAGTGGGTAGCTGGGGGCCACGCAGAGGGGAGTGCGGAGCAGAAATCTGGAAGTGATGGGCTTCCCATCACCCCATCCAGCCCCAACCCACTCTCCTTCCTTCTGTGGCAGACCCTCACTTCCTGCCCCTCCCTAGAGCATCGGATGCCCAGGGCTCACATAATTGTTTCTCCTGTTACCCTTTCTCAAAGAGTAACAGAGTAGCAAAGAGAGAACTGGAATAGGCAGCTCCTTCTCTTAGCACCCAAGGCACAGAGTGGAGAGACCCGTGGTGGTGAGAGGGCTCCTGGGGGTTCCCTCCCTTCCTAATCCTAAAGCCTGACCAAGGTGAAGCTGGAGCCACAGGGAAGATGATGATAAGGCACAAGAGAGGGGGCTCCATGGGACTGCAGGCCCCCATCAGACTCTGGGAGGTCCTAGGGTCTCGTATTTGCAGCCGGAGGGTTGTAGGAGTTGGGATGGGTAGTGTGGCCCGGCCCCTCCCCATGACCTCAGATGGCTGTCCATCTTTAACACTGAGGGAGTCCCCCTTTGCTCCTAACTCTACGCCCAGGCACTGGGGGACTGGATGGCACATGAAACCAAGTCCCTGCCCCTGTAATGGAGATTGTGGGTCAAGTGGGGAGGTGGGTCCCCCACATAGATGGGAACCACCCCCATCAGGTGTGGCTCAGGACCAGGGGGGAGGTGAAGATGATGGGAGTCGAAGGGGGGCTGGACAGTCAGGGACGCTTCCTGGAGGAGGGGGCACTTGAGATGGGCCTTGCTTTCAGCTCTGCCCCTCAATTCCCATGGCACTTGCTCCTTGGGAACTTCCTTGTTTGGGTTTCCATTCTTGGGGCTTTTTCTGGCCACGTTATGTGTGACATGGTGAGGGGTATGACATAGAACCCATGGTTTTGCCCTGGTTGTGGCCCCAGGAGTGATGGGATGTGTACCCAGGGGATGTTTCTACTGGAAGATTCATTTCACAAATATTCCTGAGGACTGTGTACCAGGCTCTGTTCTCAGTGTTCAGGTTACTGTCGTATTGGACCTTATAGGTCTAGGGTGATGAGCCTCTGCTCTGTGCTTCAGGTAATGCCAGGAGGTGCCCTAGCAATAGCAGTCTTCAAGGTAGTGAGCTCCCAGTCCCTGGAAGTAATTAAGCAAAAAATGGATAACCACGCTGTCAGATCCCCTCTGTCCAAACTCCAGCTGTGCCATGTGCTAGCTGTATAATTTTTGGCGGTAACTTATATTCTCTCTGCCTCAGTTTCGTCATCTTAGGAATAGGAATAGTAATAATACTTACCTCCTAATATTGTGATGTTTAAGAAAGTTTATACGTGGAAGGTCATGAGAACAGTGCCTGATACAAGTTAAGTACTCAATAAATGGTACCTTTATACTAATAGTGGCAATTACTGTTACTATTTTCTGGTACGATTATCCTCTAGGGGGTTCTCTTTCCCTGGGGACAGAGGGTGAGATTCAAGGCCTCAGAGGCTCCATCAGATCTGAGTCCCTGGCTTCTTAACTGTCCTCCACCTGGCAGGGCTTCGCCCAGGCACCTACGCTCTGAGATGACGGGCTTCTAGTTTTGTAGCGGAGGCTGCATCCTGGACAGAGCCCCTCCTGCTCTGTGGCACAGGTCTGCGTTTCCCCAGGTATCCCCTACCTCCCTGTGGTCCCCAGGTGAGAACAAGCTTCTCTTCATCTTCCCTGTACCTCTGTTTATCTACACATAGACACAGGCCCTTCAGTTTCATCACTCTGGTTCTCTTCATTTACACGATTCAGTGCGCTGAGGAAAACTCCATGTACCCATCTCATCATTCTGTTTAGTTCTGGACAGGTGGAAAGTCACATTCTGACCTCGGGGGGTATTGTTAACATCTATGTAAATTCCCTGGGTATCACTTTGGGAAAGGCAATACTTTGACTCTTCTCATACTAGAAGCTTTATGAAAGTAGAGGTTATTCCTTCTCCTTCAAGCTACATCTGAGGTTCCCCGAGGACAGGGCTGTGTCTCCCCCCAGACTGGGGCTCCCTGAGGACGGGGCTGTGTCTCCCCCCAGACTGAGGCTCCCTGAGGACGGGGCTGTGTCTCCCCTCAGACTGGGGCTCCCTGAAGGCAGGCTGTGAGACTCTTTTTCAGCCTTCTCCCCACGTCACACGATCCTTTCCAGGTCTCTTTTCTGCGCTGCTTCTACTTGAAGAGCTGCTTCTGGTGACTGGTCACACGCAGCTGGCACCTGACCTCAGCCTCATTTGCTTCCATCTCTCCCCTGCTCCCGGATCCTGGGCCTGTATAGTATCTTCCTAACATCCCAACTCGGGTCAGACCATCTGCCTGTATATCGCTGAGCCAGCCGCAAAACCAGGTCACCCTCCCTCCCCTTGTCTTTCTTGTCCCTTTTCCCTAATCGAATCATTTTTCCTCTGCATTTTGCACGTCAGATGAAGCAGCAACAGACGCGGGTTCTCTACACTCGCTGGAAACGCTGAGCGCAGTGATATGATGGGCACAGGAGAGCTTTGGGGCATGATCGGCAAAGCGCAGGGCCTTTGCACCTTCCTGCCCCCTCCTCCCTGCCCGCACCGCCACCACTGCTGGCTGCGGGGCTCCGCGTGTGCTATCAGTTCTCGAACGCGGGGCTGCAGGCGAGCCGGGATCGGGCCCTGGCTCACAAGGCTGCCACTTGCTACGGGGGTGACCGGATGGGGGAGGACAGGTCCAGGTGGTTAACGGAGTCGCGTCCAAGCTGATGTCTGAGTGGCGCAGTGGGGATGTCTCCCCACCCCAGGTGGTTCCTGTCCGTCCCCAGGACACCAGAGCAGTGGCAGGGACAGTCCAGACCCCACTCCTCCCTCCTCTTTGGAACTTTGCGTCCAGGTCACAGCCTTGCTTTCTGGCTGCCCTAAGCTCTCCCCGAGCATCCAGGACACAGCTGTCCATCTGCTGCCTTGGGGGGAGCCATCTTGATCGTCCTGATAATGATACAGATCACGCCGTCTAGCTGTAAATGCTCTCATGCCTGCCCAAGGGCACTCCCTGTCATCATCGCATCTGACAGGCAGGGTCGAGGCTCAGCGATGTGGAGAGGTTTGTTTTACGATCACACAGCATGGTGGCAGCACCAAGGCCCCTCTCCCTTCGGCCTCATTTTGCTTTCTGGGGTGACTGAGACCCAAGGCCTGACCCTTGGTAACCCCAGGGAGATGATTGGAAGCCTGGGCTTTGGAGTCAGACAAACCTCGGTCCAAATCCCAGCCCTGCCATTCTCCATCGTGGGCCTTGGGTAAATTGCTTCATTGCCCTGAGCCTCGGGCACCTCATCTGTGAAATGGGCTAGTGGGCCTCTCGCCCAGGAATTTTAGAAGCAGCATGCAGGGTGCCTGGCACTTAGGAAGTGCTCAGTAAGTGGCATCTGTCCTGGTCTTGTCTGAGAGCTCCATCGCCCCTTCCTCTCCTTCCCAGAAAGGTCGCCCATAGCCTGTACCCAGGGTCCCAAGGACAGTGACCACAGAGGAGAGGAAGACAATGAGTCCAGATGCTAGCAGTAGCATTCCCTATGCACATCAGGCTCTTATTCTGCGCCAGGCAATGCCCCAAGCTCTTTAGGTGCACCTTCTCAGTAAATTCTCATAACATCTTTATGAAGTATCTATTGTTATGAAGCTCACTTTCCAGGAGGCGGGACTGAGGCACAGGGAAGTTACACAGTTGACTTCAGAGCCTGCCCGTCTCGCAGTGCCTCACCCAGGGTCCACGGGGACAAGGTGACAGAGCTAACACTGGGACTTGGGCCTCCCAACCCCCTCGACTGTTTAGAAAGTGGTTCAGGGCACAGGCTCTGCAGCTCAGACTGCCTGGTCCATGCCATTTACCAGTTGTGTGACCATGGGCAAGCTCCTTAGTCCCTCTGTGCCTCCATTTCCTCATCTGGAAAATGGGGATGATAGTTGTAAGAATACTTGTGATGTGAAACTTAAACGAGCTAGTCTATGGAAGGAAGTTAAAACAGTGCCTGATGGGTTCTAAGCGCTCAGTGAACGTGGCTATTCGTCATACTCGTGTAATGACGTTAGCACAATGAACCCGTGCTGATCCTGCATCTACCTTGCCTTCTCGCTCCTCTTCACTCCTTCCTCAGTACAGGCCATCCTGAGGTCCACACCTTGGCTTCCAAATCCCCCTTTCCTCCACAACACGCTTCTTATGATTTAGCAAGCCCGCCCCCTTTTCTGTGGGCGCAGGGCTTGTCTCCTTCATTAGGACATCGGGTCCCTACACCCAGGGGATGCGTCTCCCCTTTATTTTTTGTCCAAAGAAGGGATGTTTTGTCCTTTGCTTCTGGGGCATTTGGTGCAGTCTGGCTGACCTGATGCCATCTAGGAGGTTGTACTTTGGTTCGGTTGGAGTGACCAAACCAGGCCCATATACCGTGTGTGTGTGTGTGTGTGTGTGCGTGTGTGTGTGTGCGTGTGTGTGTGTGTGCGTGTGTGTGTGTTGAGCAATAGAGCAGTAAAGTGGCAAACATCCCACTCATAATACTTTTTAGAGCAGGAAACAGAAAAAAATTCAATTGGTACAACAAGTAATAGAAAATATATTTTGGTTCTGTATTTTGTAGAGAAAGAGAAAGGAAGGAGAAAGAAAAGACAAGGATACAGAGAAAGGGAGAAAGAGAAGGGGGAGGAGAGAAGGAGAGAAGGGGAGAGAGAGAGAGAGAGAGAGGAAAACAAAATAGAGACGCAGTGGGTGAACCGAGAAAATGATCACTAAGACATCCCAAGATGTTCTGAGAAACATCCTCCTCTTGTGGGAGCTTAAGAACCTGCCACCAAAGACCTGTAAAGGTTCTGTTGCATTTTCACAACCATAGGCAGCCTGTCACCTCTCGGTACTTGACCCACGGTCCTGGTGAATTAAGCTGAGGACTTGATTAAGCCTGAAGGCTGAAGGCCTTCATTACTGTCTTGATGTTATCATTCTTTTTTGTTGTTGTTCCTTCATATGGTAGATCTATTTTTAGTCTTTTTTTAAAAACATCTTTATTGGAGTATAATTGCTTTACAATGGTGTGTTAGTTTCTACTGTATAACAAAATGAATCAGCTATATGTATACATATATCCCTATATCCCCTCCCTCTTGTGTCTCCCTCCCACCCCTCTAGGTTATCACAAAGCACGGAGCTGATCTCCCTGTGCTACGCGGCTGCTTCCCACTAGCTATCTGTTTTACGTTTGGCAGTGTGTATATGTCAATGCTCCTCTTTCACTTCATCCCAGCTTACCCTTCCCCCTTCCCGTGTCCTCAAGTCCATTCTCTACGTCTGTGTCTTTATTCCAAAAAAAATTAATAATGGTGCTGTTATTATTCTCGCGTTGTGCTCAATACCCACCTGCCGGGGCTCAAGGTACTAAATTGACAGGGTTCCGCCCTTCATGAGCTCCCAGCCCACTTAGAGAGGCAGACAGGTAAATAATGATTATAATAAAAGTCAGGCTGCTATAATTACTCTAATAAAAGTTCAGATAAACTGCACAGAGGGGAGATTAATTAATTCTAACTGGGAAATCCGGAACTGCTTTGTAAGGAATAACGGATGAGGCATCTTGGAGGAGGAGCGGGGTTTCTGCAGCCACAGGGCGGAGGCAGCAGGGGTGGGATGGATTTTGCATCACACAACTTAGATTTAATGTCTAACTGTGCCACTTCCTAGCTGTGTGCTTTTGGGCGGGTGACTGAACTTCTCTGTGCCCGTTTCTTCATCTACGAAGCGAGAATAACAGTCTGTATCTCATAGGGCTATTGCAGTAAGAGATAAAGTCTGTGACACTGTCTTATGAAATGTCCACTGTTGAACAAAAGTGAAAAATAACACTGGGGGTGGTCTGGTTGTCATAAGGTGACCGTGACCACCAGGTACATTACCCTGATGTAAGACTGCAAGCCTGGTGGCTGCACAGAGCTGGAGGCTGGGCAGCCTTTGCCCACAGCAGTCCAGGTTTCCTGGCCCTTGGGTACAAGAGGATGTAGAGCTGGCTGGCTAGGAGACCACCTGAGCAGGGTGGGGATTCTCTTTTGCCTTTGAAAAGCCAAAACTGGCCCTTTTGTAGGACATGGAGAACTTTATGTACCTATGGCAGCTTGGATGGTTTGAGAAATGTGTCGGCTTCTGTCCTGTTGCAGCTGGGCACAAACTACAAATCAGCATATCAGGATGGATGCCCCTCGCCCTGGCAACGGCCGCGTCCACCCGTCTTAGCCACTTGGGAATGAACAAGGCAGTCAGTTCCTTCTTGGGTGGGTGAAGTGAGCTGCCATGAACTGGAGGTCCGTCCCTGCCATCTCTGGGATCTGATGACCCCCAAGTAGGACTAGACTGCTGCCTGCCTAAAACTATCCCCAAAGTGGGAAAGAATTTCAGGCCAAGGGAAGAGTACCTACCTGGAACATGGTGGGCATGCAGTAATACTTGGACGACTCCATGGCTATGCGGTGGGCAGCTGTCTCTGGTCGTGGGGGTCACTAGGGAAGCTTCAGGGGATGAGATTGGAAAGGTAGGTAGGGCCGGAATGAGAAGTGGATCATCACATGTGCACTGAGCACAGAGATGCCCCAGGAGCTGTGTGGATGGTGTGCAGAGACACGGCACTTGCCCACAAGGTGTCCACAAGTTCCGGTGTGGCCACTTTGCTTCAGGCCCTGGGGACTGTTGTTCCTGAGCAGAAGGTAGCCGTGATGGGTGTGGAGGACATCCTGCTGAGACGTGGAGGATGGGGTGGAGGAGGAGGGCCCAGTTCAGGACTGGAATAGGGGAATAGCCCAGCCAGGAGAGAAGGAGGACAGAATTAAGGGGATGGCAGTGGGGCTGGAGGGGACAGTAGGGATTAAAAAGCTATTGCATAAGAAGAACCAGTGGGGCTCGGAGCCCATGGGAAGCAGCCTCAGAAACAAAAAACCGACACACAGATAAGACAGCTGTAAATGCTCCTTGGAGATAAGGGAGAAGGAGGAAGGAGTCAAAAACAGCCCCAAGGGCAACTGAAATTCTTCTGTGCTGCTGGAAGGAAGGAGGCCATGTCCGGACAGACGCTTAGAAAACCACTGGGCAGGATTGACTCCAGCTTCCACGATGCAGAGTCTGTGACCTGGGAACTCCCTCCTAGATGTACACGCAGCAGAAACACACACATATGCCCCCGAAAGATGTGTTCTTGGGTGTTCACAGCAGCGCCCTATATACACAAGAGCCCCAGCAGGACGCTGTCCAAAGGCTCGCCGGCAGAGAACACTGCCCGGTAAAGCATGAGAGTCTAAAATCACATCACACTCTGCGTGACGATCTCATGAACAAAGTCTCTTGAACATGTGAAAAAAGCCAGACATAAAAGAATACAGACTGCACGATCCCACTGATATAAATTACAAAAACAGATGATGTATCTGTGGTGATACAAATCCGAACGATAGTCACTCGTGTCGGGGTGGGGCTTCTGGGGGGCTGGGTTTGTTTCCTTTCTTGATCTGAGGGCTGCTTCCACGTGTGTGTTTATTTTGTGGAAATTCATTGAGCTTATAACATGGAACTTTTCTGTATGCATCTTGTATTTCCACAAACAACATTTTTTTTTTGGGGGGCTGTGCCGCACGGCTTGCGGGATCTCAGTTCCCCAACCGGGAATCAAACCTGGGAGCCCTGCGGGCAGTGAAAGTGCGGGGCCCTAACCACCGGACCACCAGAGAATTCTCGCCGCAAACAACTTTTAAAAAACATTCCCTTTCCCCATCTCCCCCCAAAGGATTCAGGTTTGGAGCAACCAGGAAAGCAGTGATGAGAGCAACCAAGGCCAGGAACAGGTAGCAGCAGGGCTGCAGTGGAAGAGACTTTGGTTTGGATTAGGTTGACTTTAGGGCACCTGAGGGGCAGTAGGGGGAAGCCGTGAACTGGGACCCAGGCCGGGAGAGGAGGTGGACGGCTGGCAGCCTGGGGCGTGTGGAAGCAAGGGCAGGTCACCCGGGTGGAGCACAGACAGTGAGGAGAGAAGCCTGCAGAGAATCAGGTGCTGGGAACACCAGGGTTCAGGGACAAGTAGAGGGGAGATTTTCAAAGGCAGCTGGGAAGGGGTGGCCAGAAGGAGAGGCTCAAACCCAGAAGGAGGGGGGTGGGATTCATGCAGAACATGGTCAGTAGGGTCACATGTTGGCAGAGAGGTCAAGTCTGGTCATTCTGACCATCCCCACTGCCACCACCGCCTCCTGTTTCCTCCACCCCTACTACCTGCCTCCAAGTCTCTTCTCTCATGGTGAGCTACTTAGTCAGTTATCCTCCCCTGTTCTGAACATCACTGCCCATGGCCCTTTTGCATTTCTGGAACTGCTTCTGAGCCAGAGCTCCCCTATCCTCTGCCTGTGCAATCGATGGTTCCAGCCCAAAGGTGGAACTTTCCGTTTATCTCTCTTAGACTTCATCTGTCTGTCTAAGCCGCACAGGAGAGTGGAGGAGGGTGAGGCTTGGATGTTGGGTGTCCCAGAGTCCAGGGTCTGCGTGGAGCAGGCAGCTGACATCCCAAAGAGAGGGCTTGTCTGTGCTTCAGTTCCTTCTGTATCGCCTGCCTGGGCCTGCCGTTTCCCCATGTCACAGCAGGCATGTTGCCTAATTCATTTCCCCATAGGGGCCACATGTAACTTCTCACCAGGGAAAAGGGGAAGGTATGCAAGCAAGTAAAAACCTGTGCTTCTATTTGGGTGTCTGCAAGATGAAATTAGGTAGTTCAAAAAAACAACCACAAGAACCCTCAAATTTCAATAATAATAATAGCTACCATCCTTTGAACCTTACTGTGTGTCAGCATGCACATATGTGATCTGATTGAATTGTCAGATTTACCCTGTGGGGTGTGTGCAGTGATTACTCCCACTTTATGGCTGGGGAAGTTGAGGCACAGAGAGGTTCACTACCTTGCCCAGAGTCGCTCAGCTAGTAAGTGACAGAGCTGGGATTCGAATCCAGGCAGCTCGTACTCTCCACCGTATTTCATGAAATATGTCTAGCGATGAGAACACAGGGAGCTGTGGCAGAAGCTATACATAATCTAAATCCTTAGACAATCCTCAGGCCCTTTATTTGGGGTTTAAAATGCAGTGCTTGAAGGCTTAGCAACAAATTTATTTCCTTTCTATATTCCATTTGGTTTAAGCAAATATTAAGGTGAGTTACATTTCCCTTAAGCCCACATTGACTAACTGCAGGAAACAATGTGGATAGTAGGGTTCCACTGCCGTAAAACTGACCCTGAGTCCTCACCTCACACCTTCTATTGATGTGGAATTTCAGTTTCTATCATGATGGGGACTTCTCATTCCTACTCAGCCCAGGGTTGTGCAAAGGTCCTGGGGTCCTTTGAAACGCTGGCTGACCTCCCATCTCAGCACCTTCAGAGCTGCTCTGATTTTCCTGCTCCCCTTTAGAACACCTCAAATAATTTCCTCACCAAATTTACACTTTTCTTTTTCTAAAAAAGACAAAAGGGGCCATGACCTCAAGCATCTTTTATTTTCCATCCTGAGAACATCCTTGAGGCCTGGAAGAATAAGAAGGAGATAGGGAGAGTCAGGACAAATTAGAACATGTGTGTCAGTGGGGAGGTCCCTGCCTGCTGCAGGAGTGGGAGCTGTCCACGCACTGACTGCCCCAGACACGCAGACGAACTGAGCCCAGTTGATGTCCTGGGGCGGTGGGAATAGGGGTGCCGGTGTGACTAGTTGGAGTGATCATTCTAGGAGGCTTCCTTAGAGAATCCGAGGGGACCTGGGGTGAGGATCAGACAGCCCAGAAGATGGCCCCTTCGAAGAGTGAAGGAAGGTGTATTAGCCTGAGCCCAGGGCCCCCAGCCTCCGGAATGAGCCATGCCTCCTGGCTTTGATGGGGCTCCACCTTGGAACCCCCAGTAGAGCAGCAGCAGAGCAGGCAGGAGGCATCTATTTCCCCCACAGAGGGGATCCCAGAGAAAAGTATGGAAGACAGAAGCATGGGCTCCCAACATCTGAGCACTAGAGGGCTTAGGGTCAGCTAGGTCAGCCTCCTCACGATAAAGAACAGGTCTGGGGCTTCCCTGGTGGCGCAGTGGTTGAGAGTTTGCCTGCCGATGCAGGGGACACGGGTTCATGCCCCGGTCCGGGAAGATCCCACGTGCCGTGGAGCGGCTGGGCCCGTGAGCCATGGCCGCTGAGCCTGCGCGTCCGGAGCCTGTGCTCCGCAACGGGAGAGGTCACAACAGTGAGAGGCCCGCGTAACAGGTCTGTCTTTAAGAGCTTGGAAAGGTGTGCCTTCCCACTGGGTTCCTCTGTTGGTCTCACGTACCCACAAGGGTACCTGGAGTGCCTGCACGTCCAGGAATTCCTGCCTTTAGCCTTGTCTCCCTGGCACAGCTGTGCAGCTCCACCTCAGCAAGCTGCCAGGGGGAAGATGGGCTCGCAGGCTGGCAATAGTAAATTAAAGGTTTCAAGATACCCCTTTAAAAAAACAACTAGGATATGCTATAGGGGCTATTTGAGCTCTGGCACCAGAGAAAACTGGGTTTGAATCCCAGCTCTGGCCCTAACCAGCTGTGTGAACTTAGGCAAGTTTCTTAACCTCTCTGAGACTCCATAGTCTCCTCTATTCTTCAGAATAACAACAGCCACTTCGTAGGATTATATGATTTTGTGTGTTTAAAGCACTTGCAGTTAGTAATTTCATATTATAGTTATTAGAGTTACAAATATTATTATGTCTGGTGGAAGGAGGTTCCTCCATCTCCCTTACATGACCCAAACTACAAACTGAACTTGGCCCCAAATCTAGGCTATAACCATGTAGTTTCAAATGCCTTAGCATGTTTTTGTTTTAATTAATTTAAAAACAGCATTATTAAGCAACCATGAATGGGTAGAATAATTTATATCATTTTCAAACTCTTCTCAAGTTCAATATGGTACCTTTTCCCTTAATCACTTACATACTTCACTATATCTCTAGCCAGGCATATATCCATTCTCTTTCTAAATGATCCGGAGCCTGGCTTCCTAATCTTCTTTCAGATTGACATATCATCTGTAGTGGCTCAGGCCTTTTCCTTCTGTAACTGGAGTCTCAGGGCACTGGAAAGAGTCCAGGCCTTGTGGTTAGACAGACCTACTTTCTAGTTCTGGCTCTGCCAGTTGGTAGCTGTGTGGCTTTAGATGAATCTCTTAACTTCTCTGAGCCTCACTATCTCCATGTGTATAATATATGATGGGCCCAATGGAATAAAATAAAATGTGCAAGCCTCTGGTTTAGAATAAATATCAGTGGATATTAGTCTCCTTCTTGTCCCTTTCTATTCATTCATCTTCATGCTTTTGGCTGTCCTGGAACGTTGCGTTGTTAGAGAGGAGACCAGAAGAGGAGGTTTAATCTGACTGTGGCTCTAGGCTCTTCCTTTAGAAAGCTTCTGGAGAACTGCTCTCCAGTGCAGAGAAGGTCAATTTCCATTTCACTTTTAAGGGCGAGTGAAATACCCATCTTCCAGAAGAATTTCTAGAAGCACTGCAGGCAAGCTATAACTGGTCCTGCATTCAGGGCCACTTCCCTTAGTCACCATTGGTCGTACAGCCACTAATGAACTTGCACTTGCAAATCCAGTTTCCGCCCTCAGTGGCACCTCTTAATACAAAACGTTTGGGTTTTCCTCTTGATGGAGATATAATGGGTTTCATCAAAACCCTGCTCGCCCTACCTTCCTGCAGCCCCTCCTCGCCGGGAACACATCATTCAATGCTGACATTGAAGGAAATGGGATCTGGTAGATCTGCAGACCACTCGGGCTGGATTCTCGCCTTTGGTTACTGCTGTGGGGATCTGTAAGCTCTCAAAGATGATTCCTGTGGGAGAGGAACCCTGAATCTTTAATGGCAGGATATAAGGCAGGGAGGATGATGGACATATGGGGGTGTCTTTCTCAGCCCTTTTCAGGTCATCCAGCTTAGGCTTTTACCGACCCCGCCTAAGGATGGACCTGGCACTAGACAGACCTGGCTTTGAACCTGGCTGTGCCCTTACCTGGGTATGTGATGCTGTGAACGCTGCTTCACCTCCCAGTCTCAATCTGCCAAGCCCCCAGTGTAGAATAAACATCAGTGGACGTTCATCTCTTTCTTGTCCCTTTCTACCAAATTTTATAGATTTCATCTATAAAGCATCGGCTGAGAGTGGTTCTTGAAGCTCGGGATTGAGGAGGCGGTGAATGTACAGGGAGAAGAGGGGCAAGAGAAGGGTGAGGGGGGAGGGATCCTTCTGCCACATCTGATGGCATGGGAAGAGCTGACCTTGCCCTCACAATGGACAGGAGAGGTCAGACATGGAGAAAAATAAATGAAGAGAGAACATCTAGCTAACGTGAAGAACTGATGTGCTAAAGATGGACAGTCCACATATATGCGTTAATATACGATGTTCTAGAAAAACGGTACAGATGAACTGGTTTGCAAGGCAGAAATAGAGACGCAGATGTAGAGAACAAATGTATGGACACCAAGGGGGGGTGGGTGGGATGAACTGGGAGATTGGGATTGACATATATATACTAATATGTATAAAAATAGATAACTAATAAGAACCTGCTGTATAAAAATACAAAATAAAATAAAATTCAATTAAAAAAAAAAAGACGGGCGGTCATGCAATCCAGGCATGGATGCTTTCCTGATGGGACAGGCTGGAGAAAGCTATCATTTTCTGGCTCTGCTAAGGTTTGTTTTGTGGCCCCTTTGAGGAATATTATAAAAGGGGGTTAATTTGGCTTCCATGGCTTGGAATGACCTTTTCTGCTCACTGGGAAAAGGCCATACTGTGGCTTTGAGACTAACTCTTGATGGCGCTGCCTGGAGTCAAACCCTGGCCCTGCCTGTTTGCACCTGTCTAGTAGGTAACCTCTCTGAAGAAGCATCGTTTTCAGCACCTGCACAGCAGGACCACAGCAGCCCCTCACCGCCGAGGATGCCCTGCCAGCCGTGCTCAGAGCAGCGCCTGGCACACAGAGAACGGAAACATTGCTGTTATTAAATCAGGAGCCTATTGAGGGCTGGGACCTTTGATCCCTCCCTCTTCCCAGAATGGGTCCGTGCCTGCATGCTCAGTGTCCGCGTTGGCTAAAGATGGTGACTTTTAGCTGGTCCTTGGAGGGGGTAAATTTCAACACACAGAGATGGAGAGGGGAGAAATGCGTGGGTGGGGAGACTGTGTAAGGTGTGGTCTTGCGGGCAAAGTTCCGGGGCCAGGGAAAGGCAAGATTGTGCAGGAAGTAAGAGCGAGGGCCTCTGGCTGGAGGCCTGGCAGTGTCCAAAGGCTAGAGGAGCAGCTGGGCTTCCTGGAGGAGAGGAGATGGGTCAACTGGCATAAGGGAAAAGTGAGAGGAAGGTGTGGCAAGAGGAAGGAAGAGCCAAGGGGCAGAGGGTGGGCAGGAGCCGGTGTAAACCTCAGTTCCCTCTGCTCATAAAGTTCTGCAGAGGTGTATTTCTGTCAGTTTTATACTAACATTTACATAACAAGTAGGTTGAGAGATTGCATTATTTACATATATATGGAGGCCGGCTGGAACTGGGGATCCTTGTGCCTGTACATGACGTTTTATTGATTAATAAATTAGACACTTACAGATCAGGCACAAATCAAAGCCATCCATTTCAGACACCCATCAGGTGCAAATGAATGTAAATTGTGGCTTCATTTACATACGGAAAGCAAGCCATTTAGTCGTCGTAGGCACCCTTGAGAGGCTGTAATTTGCCTTGTGGAGCCAGCCTGAAGCAGGGCTGCCCCTACGCTCCGGTGATTTCTGAGTCTGGAAAAGAAGCACAGTGCCAGACAGGGTGGGACCGGTGGCCTGGGGACCGCTCCTGTCTTCAGCTTCCCGTTCCCAGTCACCGGCATGGCCCCACTGGGGTCAGTGGAGCTGAGGCGGGGCCATTTGCCTTGTCACAGAGTCCAGTGACCAAAACTGGAGGACATCTTGAAGTCCATCTACACCAGCGCTGTGTTTCGTAGATAATGAACTGAAGTCCAGAGAGGGAAAGTGACTTGCCTAAGGTCACACAGCCAGGTGGGTGCAGTGCAAGACTAGAACCCAGTTCTCCCTACCCCAAGTACAGTACTTTATCTCTGATGCCACAATGGTTCTTTCTAATAGGAAAGAAAGGAACAGGGTCTGGAGCTTCTGGACCCATTGGCGCCTGACTCCATCTCCTGGAGCAGGGCTTAGGTGTCGGGATTCAGGATGAGGATGAGCTGGAGCTGCTACTACCAGGATGGACTTGTTCAGAAGTCTATATCATAGCCTGATTTCAGGGTGCCTGGAGGCCCCTCACCCCTGGGAATATCTCCTCCACCATCCCTCTGACTCCTCAAAGTCCTTTAAGGACAGAAAGCATTTTCATTTCATAAGAAAAGACACAGTCTAAAGGCTGGCTGGGTTGGGGGGAGACGGTGAGCAGGAGAGCCTTGGTCCCCTGCCTGGGTAAGCCGGGCCCCAGGAAGGATGGAAAAGGTGCCAAAGGGGGGAATACCAGAGGCCAAGCTCCGGCTACTTCACAATCGAAGAGAGAAGAGGGCTGCAGGTGTGTGCACATGTGGTAGGGTTTGGAGGTGTGATTCAGGGCAGAGGGAGGTGGCTGACCCATGATATGAGTTACCAGGACCAGAGCAGGTATCCAGCTGATCTGTCCTGCTATGGACAGGGGGATAGCTGAGTTGACCCCAGTGGGATTTTTCTTTGTTTTCAAATCTGCGTGTGTTTTTGGCAGGTTAGGGTATCAATGTTGGGACGATATATTTTTTTTAAATTTTCTTTCTCTTGTGTGCTAAGAAAACAGGCAAAGGGGACATCATCCCCAGGTTTCCTGTACCCCTATTTATTGTTCATGATTGTAAGTAAAACAATGTGTGGTTATCTGGAACCGTGGGAAGTGACACGAAGCCTGGGTTGGCCTTCCCAGCCCCTCTTCCTGCTTCTTCCTCTTCATCTCCTTCATCCTACAATAACAGTGGGAAGACCCTTTTTGAGCCCCAGTTTGTGTCTAACCAGCTCTGTGACCTGGGGCCAGGCAACTCACCTTTCCATGCTGTCCTAGAGATAGCAAGTACCAGAGCTCAGACGAGGCCACAGGTTTTGCCTCCCTGCCCTACTGGGGGCAGTCATGTGACTGCCCGTGGCCCTGGGTGTCCTACTTGGCCTCTCCAGCAAGCTTCCTCTGCTCCCTGGGAAACAGGGCTGACAAAGAGCTTAGCTCTCAGCACCTGGTCCCGGCTGGCACACAGTAGGTGCTCAGTGGACTGAACTATTATTCACAGTGTCTCTGGTAAAAGAAAGTCTTGTCGTGCCAACTTTCAAAGATTTTTGGTAATGAAGCACCTGAAGCCGCTTCAGCGCTAAAAGCAAGGGGAGTGGAGCAGTGCTTTGGTTTAATGACTCAGTGTGATTGTCCTTCTCTGCTTAGAGCAGTAGGGCTGAGGCCTCTGGTCAGGGCTCGGGCTGAGCCCTTGTAAAACCCGCTCTTGGTGAGTTCAGGGATAATGCTATCAAGGATCTCTCTGAAGGGGCAGAACTGGAGGTCAGAGTCCTCAGTGGAGGGAGGATGAGGAGGGGTTCAAATTCACCAATACTGAGCATTTATTGAGTGCCTACTGTGTGCTGGGCATTTGCACAGGTCTTATCACACTTGTCACCCTGGCCTTCAAAAGGTCCCTTGAGCCTCTGAAGCCATAAGGGCCACTGTGACGAAAGTGGTAACAGGTGTGTAAAAATTCACACTTGTGGAGACTTGCTAGGTCCTTGTGCACCGTGACGCGCTTGGTCTCTCCAGTGTCACTCTGACAGCAGCTTCGTTAGCCAGTCCTGTGCCCACTTTCCCCTTGCAAGCATCCGATGGGACGCCCACCCTGACACTCAGCTCCAGCTCCCAGCCCATCACACAAAGCATAGAGAAGCAAACAGGAGGCAGGAGGCAGATAAAGCATCAGATGCTTTGGTCCCCTCCTCTCTCCTTTTCCTTTAAACACTCTGGGTTCCCATGTGGATGCTGCTGCCTTTCTAAGCCAGTGATTTTCAAACTGTAGTGCTCATAGGACTCCTGGGCCTCGCCCTCAGGAGCTCTGAAGTAGTGAAGGACAGGGGCCCAGAAATCCCCATGCAGGTAGACAATGACCTTCACGTAGTCCCCCTGCCGGCCCCGCTTGCTTGGGTTTCACTCCAATAGCAGCGGTGAAGTGGGTCGCCTGTAGCTCTAGCTGGTGAGCAGGGGAGGCAGGGAGGGCAGTTGTCTTCTTAGGGACACATGCAGCCGGGACCTCCCTGTTTCACCTCGCTTCCCACACATCCCTTCTCAGCTCCCCGTGAGATTTGGGGCGAGGTCTCAGGTGCCTCAGGTGGTGGGCTGGGCTCTTGGCCTTATCTTCCAGCAAAACAGGCTGGACTGCCAGCCCACTGGCTCTACCGCACCCTCTCTGAGCACCACATTCCCTTGGTTGTGGGCGCCCTCTAGACCCAGCCTGACTTGTACCTGGGCGCACCCCTCCTCCCAGAGTGGGCAGCCGGGCCGCAGTTGCCAGTTAGTTTTTCCACGTCTCTCCCTGCACCGGGGTGGGCTGCCCCAGCTCCCTGCCGCACCCTCCCCCCAGGGTCTCCCAGCATGCCTTGCAGCTAGCAGCACCCACCACCCACTACATCTCGCTCTGCCATGAGGCCCCATCCGCTCCTGGAGGCTGCGGGATTGGCTGAGGAGCACGGTAGAGCCCCATAAAAACTCCCTCCCTTCTTTACGGTCTTGGGAGTGTGGCCTCCACCCCTGACACTCTCGCCAGCCTGCCCATTTCACACATGAAAAAACCTGGGCTGTGGGACAGTGGAACACGCCTTGTCTCAAACCCCACAGCGAGTTCAGTCTCACGAAGGGACCACGCTTGGCAAGGGGTGGAACTTCACTAGCAGCCCTTCTAGAAGCTGTTTCCAGCTTCCCCAGCCCAGGAGGCCCCTCTCCTCTTCATCAGTGGCTTTATTCCTTTCCATCCGGGGGAAGTAAGAGATTGATAGGAAGAGATGCCCGTCTGTGATATGGCACAGCCGAACCTCCCTGTCCAGCACCTTCCTCCCCCCGGCCCTTCCTGCCAAGACGTCCCTCAGCCTCGACGTGCCTCAAGGGCAGAGCCCCAGAGCATCTTGTTGCTGTTTTGCAAATTTCGAGTGATAATTATATGTATAAAATTCGACTGCTTAAACCGTTCAGGATTAATCGACACCAACACACAGAAATGTGCCTTGCCTGTAATTAGCCATTCCCTGGCAAATTCAATTTGTAAAATAGCGCTTGATTTTAATAACAGGCTGTTAGTATTAGAACGCTGTGCCCATTTTATTTCAAATTGTCAGAGAAGCCCCCTCCTTCTGGTGCCCCTGCCTCTGATCGCAGGTGCCTTGGGCTCTGAGATCCTGGTTGAGAGCCCTGACGCCCCCTAAGAAGGGTGTCTTATTGGTGTCCGCCGTCCAGGCCCTTCTAAGCACCTCCCACCCACCCCCATCCCCTCAGGGTGCACCAAGATTTCAGCTGCTGACAGAGTAGAAGTGAGAATCCCAGCCCTTCTCATCAGACTTCTTCCCTTCTTCCTCTCTTCTCCCCTCTACTCCACATCACCCCATGCACTTTCCCTCCTACTCCTTTCCCTCTGGCTCCGAGGTCCTCCCTGACTCAAGTTCTGTCTCTCCCCAGCTGGACAGCTGGGGCCACAGCGGCTCGAAGGCCTCACTGTCTGTTTGTTCCCACCTCTCTCCGCTCCTCACTGCCTTTCTAGTTGCTTCTCCCTCCTGGTCTCTGTTGTTTCCATGCTGGCTGCGGGCAGAAGGGGCCGGGTTGCCTGCCCCTCCCTCCCCCTGCTGCTCCCCCCGCCTCTGGAGGCCCCTCTCCTGGTGGGCACTTCTGTGTCAGCACAGAGCCAGCTGCCTGTCGTCGCAGTGCATGGGCAGCATGGCCATTAGAGAGACTTTCTTGGTGGGGGGGCGGGGGGAAGGACGGGAAGGCCAAGCCGCCTCTTGATGGGTCAGATAGACGGCCAGGTGGTGGGGTAGGATCCAAGGCACAAGGAAGGGGGTCCCTCCTGCTATGGAATCATACCCCAGCTGTCTCTTCTTCCCCCCACCCCCGGAACTGACCCTCCTCCCATTTTCCCACAACCTCCCAACCTAGTTGCCCAAGCTGGAGATCAGGGCATCATCCTTGACTCCTCCCTCCTGCCCTACCCTCTTTAGTCCATTTCCAAAAGCTGCCTGTTGTCCCTCTGTGCTCCCCGCTCCACCCCCTCCATGACTGCTCTAAGTCACAACTGCTGCAGTGTCTCCTCTTGGCTGGCCTTCCTGCTTCCTGCTAAGCAGTTCTCCTCACGACTGCCAGAAGGTTCTGTCTAAAAACACAGACGGGTCTCACTGTCACACTACTTAAGATCCTTTAAGGGGTCTCCGTCACCTCAGCAAAAGACCCAACTCCTCCACCTGGCCCTCCTGCCTTTGCAGCCTCATCTCCTACTCTGTCCCACACGCCGTTTATACTCCAGACACGCCAGTCTGTTCCCAGGACCACCATATTTGTGTATGCTGTTCCCTCTGCCTGGAATGCCCTTCCCTATCTCTTCTCATCTGAAAAATTCCAGTGCCTAGAACAGTGCTTGGCACACAGTATGTGCTCGATTAGTATTTGTGAATGACTGATAGACCTTACTCATCATCTAGCCCCAGTTCAAATGTCTCCTCCTCTGGGAAGCCTTCTCTACCTGCCCTAGACTTATCTGCATCTCCTGTGTGTTATTAGGACACCTTTTATGTATCCCTTTTCCTACCAGAAATGAAAGCAGACCTGTTGTATCTGTCAGCTGTTGCTGAGTAACAAGCCACACTCAAAGCCAGTGGCTAAAAGCAGCGATGTTAAGCTGGGCTGGAGTAGCTCTGCTCCCATGTCTCTCATCCTTTTCCTGGGACCAGCACCTAGCTCAGGCATATTCTCAGCATGGCAGTGGCAGAAGTGCAAGAAGGCAAGAGGAACTATAAGCCCTCTTGAAGCCTAGGCTTGGAACTGAAACAGTATCACGCCACCCTGTTCTACGGGCCAAAGCAAGTCGAATAGCCAGATTAGAGTCAAGAGTGGGGCAATACACTTAGCCCTTTGTGGGAAGCACTTCAAAGTCTTACAGCAAAGAACATGAGTACGGGGCATTGGGTGGGCAGATTTGGGCCCCCATCAGTGTTTGAATCCCTGTCCCTCTTCTTATCAGTATAGACAAGTCATTTCACCTGTCTGAAGCTCAGTTTTCATGGGTCGTTATGAGAATTAGAAGAATTCATTCATTCATTTACTCAGTGCATATTTATTAAGCACCTACTGTGTGTCAGGCACCGTTCTAAGTACTGTGGGGTCGTCAGTGAAAGACATTAGAAAATGACGCCCGCTGCCTTTCATTGAGCATTTACTAAGTGCTTACCCTAGAGTGGGCTCGGGTTGTATCGGGCCAGGTGTCTGCCCCCATTTGACATCTGCACTCAGTAGGTCACCTAGGGAGGCCAGAAGAATAGGAGAGTGAGCTTGGCAAGTTACTTAATTTGCTGGGCATCAGTTTCTCCCTCTGGAAAGTGGGATTATAATAACACTTGCTTCATAGAGGTATGGGAAGAATTCATCAAACAAACAAGTATTTATTGGTCATCAGCTATGTGCCAGGCACTGAAGAGAGAGCAGGGGACAAAATAAAATCAGCACAGGATCAAATAAGGTACTACATGAAAATGCTTAGCACAAGACTGAGTTCATAGCACGCACTAACTGTTCACAATTGTTCCTGTTGCCATCTAGTCCAGTTCTGTCATTTGACTGTTGAAGAAACCGAGGCCCAGAGAGGGTGAGGCATTAACCCAAGTCACACAGCGAAGACAGGATTGGAACTAGAAACCAGGTTGCCCGATGCCCAGGCAGGGCTCTTTGTATTTCACCACCCACTTCTACTTGGAAAGGGGTCAGCTGGGAGATGAAGAGTTGGCACAAAGGGGGTGGGAGGTGGGGGAAGGACCAGCCTGATCCACCCTTGTTCACCTCTTGGCACTCGATTGAGTGAGGCAATTTCTGTTGTTCTCACACAATTGTGTGCACTAATGGAGCAGAGAGAATCCCCAAGTACAGCTAATCCCATGAACCATTCTCCCCAGCCCTGTGACACTGCGCCATTGTGTGTGTACCTCTGCTGGGTGCGTGTGTGTGAGGGGAAGTCGCTTACTGACCCCCTAATTAGGCTTTGCACAGAGTGATGTTGAATGAGCCTCCTTCTTTCAAGTGCACCTGCACAGGTGGTGGGGAGGCGTCCTTGGCAGGGGATCCTGGTTGGGATAATGGTACCCAAGATGAGCAGGGAGATCCACGTGGAGAGCTGGCTCTTCGGGTAGAAGGGAGTTTAAGAACCTTCTCTGCCCTTGTCCAGGGTCTGTAGCAGAGAGCGGGGCCCGACACTCTGCCCCGACTGAAACTCAAATGGGACAGTGTGAGTTTTGGCCTAAGAATCTGAGATTGGGGTCAGTGGGAAGGTGGGTATTTTAGGAGGCATTGGCCTCCCCATCCTGAGATTTCTGTGTCTTGAAGGACCTGGGTCCTCTACCTCAGAACCAAACCCTCATTCCCCCTACATCACAAGGTGGGCACAAAATGGTCCTTCTACCTGCTACTGAGGTCTTGGAGACCACCTGTCAGTTCAGTTGAATAGGTTTAGGTTGGGACTTTGGGCACTTGGTAGTCTGGGGGTCTGGAGGGAGGGGGACGAGAGGAGTGGGGCCAGGTCTCTTAATAGAACACCTGGGTGACCAAGTCCTTTTTGTCACAGGCGGGGCTGTCCTTCCCAGAAAGTGATGATTTCTAGAGCTAGAATATAAGCCCTGTGCAAGCAGGCACTTCTTTCTGGCTTATTCACAGTGCACACCCGAGTGCCCAAAATAGGGCCTGGTGCACAGCATCTGTACAATTACAAATAGCCGAGGAAGGAGTGAGGAGCCCCTCACAGAAGAGCGCGGAAGCGCCCTTTCCCTGCGCTTTCCTCAATGACGAGACCCAGAGGGACAGAGTTGTCTTCCCAAAGCTCAGACTGGGGTCTCACCCATCCCTGGCCGCTCGGGAGTGACTGTTCCTCTCCTGGCCACCCCTTAATCTTCCAGGAATCTGGAGATTTGAGTGGGAACAGCCTATGACCAGCCTGGAGGGTGTGTGAGAGACAGCTGTGGGTGGGAGAGGTCAGGGAGGCCTGGACCGGCGCGTATCAGCAAGATGGTAGGCAGATGCTGGGGAAGAAGCCCTTTAGTGGGTAATTTCCTAATTAGGAAAACAAGTGGCATTGGCCAGTGATTTCCACCCATTAAATCATGTGACCCCTTCTCGCTGCCCCACGGCGTCGTGTGTGCCGAGCTTCCCCTGTGCCTCCAGATGGAAGAAAGCCACATCCTTTTGTTCACCAAGCACCCTCGTTCCTGTTTCTCTGTGAATATTTTGTCCCTGTTTGGTGACCCTTCCAGGCCTGACTTGGTATACATGATTTTGGTGCAAATCCTGACAAGGGCTCGGGATTATACAGCATCTGTGGGGACCTCCAGAACCCTCAGAAGAAGTGGATGGAGCAAGGCCATGCATCTCCTCCAATGCTTGGGAAAACCAGACTCACACCAGGCTGCATCCAGCTACGCCTGCCAGGAAGAGCTGGGTTTCTTAGTTCGCGTTCCCCAGAAGCAGACCCTGAGACAAGGATCTGCACGTAAGCAGTTTATTTGGGAGGTTGGCTCAGGAAACACTGAAGGGTGGTGAGGGTGGAGGATGGCGAGACAGGGTAGGGAACGCAGCCAAGAAGGGGTGGGTTTTTAAGTCACTTACCCCTGGTGCCAACTGCAGCTTAATCCTGCTGGGGAATCCAGGAATCCAGCAAAAACATAAGCCTCAGAGTTGCACCAGCTGGGCGGTGAGTGAGCTGGGGTATTTATACCCTACTCCAGCAGGCATTGGTTGAGGACCTCTTGCATTGGGGATGGGGAGTGTTAATTCCCTGGCACTCTGGGCCTACCATGTGGGCAGGCTAATTGGCTTTGGTACAAGAGAAGCCCTCAGGGAGAAAGATGCAGTTGGGCACTGTGGAAAGGGCAAGGTCGGGGCAGCGTGATGTCTGCAGCACGGAGCTTCGGATCTCATTGAGTGAGACCCACGCCCCTGCCCCACCACCCTCAACTAGTGCTTTTTGCAACAAATCTCACTGAACCACATGTTCTGCTCTTTTTTTTTTTTTTTTTTTTTTTTTTTTTTTTTTTCCTGGAGCTGGTGTTTGCAGAGACCAGATCAGCACACAGTTTCCAATCTGGAGGTCTTTTCAACAGGCAGGTGAGGAAGGAGACACTATCTCAATGTGTATGAAATTCCCCAGTGGCTTCCCCAAGCATCTCCCTGGGTCCCCTCCCCCTCTTCACTCAGTGTGTGTTCCAAAAAAGCAAGCTCGTTTTAGCATGTGTGTGAGGGAGGCCAAATTAGGAAGGTAAGGCTGAAGTAAAAATAAACTCACTTAAGCATGCCAAAAATAAATGACTTTTGGATTATCTGCTGTTTTGGACTATGCTGTCTCTGTAGAGAGTGACCATGACTGCTGGGTTCATCTGCGGCAGGCGAGCAGGCTGGAGGCTGCCCAGATGGCCACCAGAGTGGGGCTGCCATTGAAGAGTTCTAGAAATGGGACCTTCAGCCAGGGGCAGGATGGGGGCGGACTACATGAGGAAACACACACACTCTGAGAAATGCGAACTGTTTGGTAGCATTTGCCCCAGTCTGCTATTTCTCCAGGAGGTTCATAGATATTATGATGGTGTGGGGAGAGACAGATGAAAAAGAGTTGTGTGGTCAAGTTAGTTTGAAAATGCTGGAATCGACAAGGTTGAAAGTTTATTTACTGCAGACCTTCTCCGATCCTTTACAATCCAAATCAGCGTTGTGATTTTCCAAAAAAGGAATGTGGTATATATAAATATAAATGTTTATATATATTTTGTTTGTCTGTTTTTGCCAAAACACTATGGATCATAAAACCCTTTCTTTCATGTAGAGTACTTAGGACTTGTGTGAGTGCCCTACGGAATGTTCTTTGGGAATGCCATCTGGCATTTTTCCAGAGCTTTTTCATACCCCATTCTCGTCAAATCCTATTAAAAACAGGACACAGGACTGCATCACTTCTCAGCTTCAGATCCTCAAGTTTCCCCGAGCCTGCTGGGCGATGCTCAGACTATCTTAGCCTGGTATCCTGGACCCTCATGACATGGCCACTGTTCACCTCTCCCGTATCCTCTCTGGCCAGGCCCTCTACTCCTGGTAGCTCCTCAGGGTGGCTCTGGCTCTGAGCTTGCAGACTCCCAGGCCTTTGCACATACTGCTCCCTCTGTTGGGAGGGTCTTCCCTCTAACCCCCGTCTGCTTGGCGAGCTCCCGTTCATGTCTCGAGACTCAGCCCAGCCATCACTTCGGGGAAGTTTTCCTTGATCTTGTCACCAGCTAATGAGGCCTTCCTGATCATTCTTAAAACCACAGCCCCTGCCCCCAGAGTGATCTATTCCCCTCCCCCACTTTATTTCCCTCCTTGACTCTTATCACCTTTGCACAGACTGTGCCATTACCTTATTTGTTTCGTTTATCATTTGTGATCTATCTCTCACCTCCAGGATATTGGCTTCAGGAGTCACGGATCACTGTCCAGAGTGTTCTCCATTCACAGGGCCTCGCACGTAGCAGATGCTCAGAAATATTCGTTAAATGACAGGATATGGTAAGCACTTCCCCCGCTGTTCTGTCTTAATCACTTCAACGCGCGGTTGTTATACGATACTCGGGCTTGCGAACAAAAGCCTCAGCTCCCTGGCTTCTCCCGGGCACCTGCTCTGAGCCCCGCCGCTGCCTCCCAGCAGTTAATAAGTCCCTGCCACTACTGACATGCTGAACAGTGGCTGTTATAAGCATCAGTCTTGATTTTTATAAACAGAGAAGCCAGCTCTCCTCCTGGCTGAGCTGGGAGACAGGGGACTGGATCTTGTGACCCCTGACCTTGTTCAGCTCAGGGCCTCTCTCTTTGTTTCTCTCTCGTCTCCCTGGCTGACTGTTTTCCCACCATGTGAGCGTGCTGCTACAGTTGATTTCTTCCTGGGCAGAAAGCTGCAGGAATTTTCTCTCCCTATGGGCTCTGAGTGAAGGGTGGGGTCCTGGCATACTCCAGGTGGGTCTTTCCTGTCCCAGTGTGGCTCGGAAAGTGGATCCAGGAAGCTGTGGGGCAATGATGAGGTCTCAGGAGGGATCCAGGGTCTGTTCTGTGCATTTTCAGTGCACCAAGGGGGAGAATCCAACAGGGCTGAACTGGGCCCAGAACCAGGAGTAGGGACCTGGCCTGCGGGTGCAGACAGTCTCTGCCACCAGGGTGTGTCCAAGATATTGAAGGAGACACGACAGTATTTCACGGAATCTAAGACTCCTTTGATTAGAAGATGGACTGTTATTTTTCGTATGACTAAGGAAGTCACGTCGCTGCTGATTAAACTTGGACGTGACATTGATTGTAAGATGCATTCCAATTTCAGAGATGTTAAAATAAACATCTCAGGATTGATGAAATATGGCACCGCTGTCCACAGGAAATGGGGGCGGCAGGAGGTTAAGTGCCCACCTGGGCATAAGAGGAGGAAGACTCGAGGTCTTGGGTTTTGCAGGAGCCACAGAGAGTTTGTTCTAATCTTCCCAATCTTCCTGAAAGAAAAGTAGACAGGAGAGATCACGTCTGCTGACAGGGGACTGGAGACTTTGGTCAGTGCTCACAGGAAGCTGGGAGGGGTGGGGGGGCTCTGTGCCTTGATGATCTGGCTCCTAAGGGTCTAGAGGTCTGACATCAGCCAGGGTCCTCTTCCCTTTAGGGTCCAGTTGACTCAGGGGTTCCAAAGTGACTCTTAAAGGCCCCTCACCCACCCACTCTGCCCATCTCCTGTGTAGCCACCCTCCTCGTCCCTCCCTCGCCCTTCTTTTCCCTTCATTCCTCCTCCTTTCTCTCTGTCTCCACTTGTCCTTCCTTCCTGCCCGTGACATTTATAATTATTTGAAACCTATACACTTGTATTTCTCCTTTATAGAAACCCCTGCCTCTGGTTGGAAAGGATCATCGTATTAAAACCTTGGATCACGGTATCAGCCGTCCTTGCATCGCCTCATCCCCCTTCTCCTCTGCCAGGAGTTGGCCGCATCACCACTGCCCCACGCCTGGTTCTCACAGTCACCCTCTCAGTGGCCTCTTCCTCTCCCATCTGCCCCATGTGCTTCCTGGAACACCCATCATTCCTCTTCTTAAAACCCCGCAGCACCTCCCTGCTGCCCTAGCATCTCACAGACAGGAGGGAGGCTCGGGGCAGGACGCAAGCTGCAGAGCCCGATGGCCTGGGTTCGAGTCCCCTCGCCCCTTATGAGTTGTATAACTCGGGTCAAGTTACCAACCGTCCCGCCGCCCCTACTTCCTGTGGTTAACAAGGCCACATTCCATCAAGGCTAAGATCTTTATTTTAACATCTCTGAAACTGGAACACCTCCTACAATCCATGACATGTCAAAGTTTAAATAGCAGCGAGATTTCTTTTTTGGGGATACCAAAATTAACAGTCCACTTTCTAATCTAAATAGTCTTAGATTTGATGAAATGTTGTAATGTCTGCTTCAAAGGTCGTGAGGATTAAATTAGCTAACACGTGAAAAATGCTTAGCACAGTCCCTGGCACATGGTACGTACCCCCCAAATGTTGCTGTTATTATTACTGGCACAAGAGTTAACTCCATCTGACCTTCGTGTTTTCTTCAAGGTCTCCTCTCATCGTCCCCACTAGTGGGCACGATGACTCTGCTCTCTGTGCCCTCCTGCACCAGGTCCCCTTTGCCCATCTCCCCCCGGTCTCACCTCTTCCCCTGTGCCCTGGGATGGCCAGTCGCCTCACGCTCACTTATATTAATTAGCTCCGCCCTTCCTTCTTGCAAAAAGGGAATCCTGGCTACACTTGGGCTGGCCTTCTCTGATCTGTAGTTGGCCCCATCCCATCCAGTGTTAACCTAGGTGTTTGGAAAGCTTTCCTCTATTTCTGCTGTGTGAATCTCATCTTCCTGATGCTCCTTGGAGCTGAGAGCCCTGTCATCGTCATACACTTACTCCCGAACTCTGCCTGCCACCAGGCCGGGCGTGAACAGACCATCAGCGCGGCTGCCAAATCTGAAAGAGAATCTCTGTCTGCCCTTGACCTTGCTTCCATTTCCTCCAGCAGTTGAGCTGCCTGGCATTCTGGGCATGTGTCTTTGGGTTTATTACTGGCTTCTCATGCTAGACCGTGAACTCCCTGTGGCGGTGGCCTGTCTTCTCATCACTGTGCCTCGGCACCCAGCCCGAGGCCTGGCGTGGTACAGTTGCTCAATAAATGTTCGTGGGATCCGTAAGCTCTTCTTTACTTACTGACTGGGGATTGCAAATGTTTGCAGAATTGATATGCATATTCTTATCTTCTGACTGGTTTGTTGATCACCCGAGGGGAGAGGGTTTGGGGGCAGGGGTAGGACAGGTGACTCAGCTTCTCGAAGACTGAGGCTCATGTGTCAGACAGAGACGGGGGGCTCCTGGCAACCGTTGGGATCTCTGGCTTCGCCTGGCTTGATGCTATTCTCATTTTATCTTCACAAAATCCCTTCCTGCTAGATAAGGAAACTGAGGGCTGGGAAGTCAAAATATGTGCTCTAGGTATGTGGCTTCCAAACTTCTTTGACCATGTCCCACGGTAATGCATGCAATTCACATCTCACATGTACACTCGCCGCCTACTCCGTGTAGCACGCTTTATCTTCTGTGCCATTTTATTCCTCCCTCTGCTCTTTCATTACGTTTTAATGCCAGACACAACCCACTACACTGAGTTTATGACGCACAAATAGGTCATGACCCGCACTCTGGCCCAGTGTCCCTGAGCTACCTCGTGTGGAGGGTGACCGTCAACTCAGGCTTGCTGGACACAAAGCCTGTGCTCTTTCTAGTGGGCAGTCCCACCTGGGAGATGAGGGACAGAAACTCACGCTTATTAAGAGAGCAAGATTATTCTTAGAAAGGAGGGGGGATGTTCCATCAGAGCTGGGAAGGAAGCTCTGTGGGTGTAGCGTTCCTGTCTGGGTCATTCAAGAGCAGAGAGCCTGCTTTGCCTGTGGTAGGCGCTCTAAAATGTTTGTTGACTGAATGAGTGAGTGAATAACCCTCCACACGCCTCCAGTGCAGACCCTGCAGGTGGAGGGAGAATGGGGCACACTGGTTAGAAGGAGGGCATTTCAAAGTCCTGGGGTGGAAGGAGACCGGAAATCATCTTGATCACCCATCATTTCACGGCTGTGGGAACTGAGGTCTGGAGAGGAGCCGTGGCCTATCCCAGATCATGCTCGGGTCCCTAGCAGAGCCGGAGCTGGGAGCTCCCGTGCTCAGGCTGGTGCCGAGATGGTGTGGTGAATGGGGAGAGTCCGGACTTTAGGGTCTGGAACAGGGTGCTTCTGCCATTACTCTTCCTATTATAGCGTCATCTTTGAGCATTTGTGGGGCACTAACTTCATGCCAAGTACGGCTTTAAGTGCCTTACATACATTAAGCCCTTTACTCCTCAGGCCAACCCTAGAAGCTAGGTGCCCTTATAAAGCGTGTTTTCCAGAAAGGAAACTGAGGCACAGTTTCCAAGAGGCGGCTTGCTCAAGGTTGCCCACTAGTCCGTGGTGAGGTAGGGATTTAAGTTCATGCTGCTGGAGGCTTAGTGGGGCAAGCAGAGCCTCTCCGGACACAGGAAAAATAGCCGGGTCCTCTGGAGTGGATCCCCCTCCCACACTGTAGGTCAGACCCCTCCAGAAACCTCCATTCCTACCGCATGTGCTAGCTGCAAAGGGAGAGGGTGCATGGCTCATGGTACAGCTAAAAGTAGGAGGCTGTGGGGTGGCAGAGAGGGGGCCCTCGAGTGGGGCAGGGCAGGATGGCGGGGCAGAAGACCCAAGCCTGGAGCCACCCCTTCCCCTGTGGTGCGTCCTTGGGCAGGAGAAACAATAGCTGTTAAAATTTATAGAGCGGTACTAGGTGCCGGCACTGTGCACGCATTATCGGATCCAGGACTAGGAGGAAGTGGGGACTCAGAGGGTGGGAAACTAGCCCCAGGTGACAGCTGCGGAAGGGACAGAGCCAGGTTTGGGCACCAACATGACCCACCTCCTGAGCCTCTGCTTTCAGCCCCGGGGCTGTACGGCAGTTTAGTGGCCTGGTCCACACCCCAGTTTCCTCATCTTTCCAGTGGGGAGAAAGGCTCCCACCTTGAACACTGTTATGATAGCCATCAGGTGTCTGGCTTGTAAAAGGCCCTTATTCACCTTACTGTCGGCATGGCAGCAGAATCAGCATGCCTGGCTCTGAGCTGTGGCTCGAGGTTTAACCAGATTCAGATAGAATCTGGAACTTTTCAGGGCCCGCGCATTTCCTGAGTAGATCATTAAGCATCCACTAGAGGCAAGACCAAAAAGACAAGTCAAAACAAAACAAGATGGCACTAGCGTTTCTTGACAGGTGCAACGTGCCAGCCACCGGGTGAGGCACTTTCTCCTTTAAGTCCTCGTTTCTTCTTCAGAGCAGTAAGTGAGAAGCATCGTTCTGCCCAATTTTCAGATGAGAAAACTAAGGTTTAGAGGGTCTCAAGAAACTGCTCATCCCTAAGAGAGGCCGTTCGGTGTTAAGGCCAAGAGCGGGAACTCTTTGAGGACCCCTCCCCCAGCTGGCTGTGTCACTTACCTTCTCTAAGATGGAGCCAGTCTCAAGCCGTCGTGAAGATTAAAGGAGATACCGTGTGCTCAGGGTTTAGTACGCGTCTGACACAGAGCAAGTACTCAGTAAATGGTAGTCGTCAAAATCCCATCCATGTTTCATTAGGGTACAGAAGACAGAGGGGTGGAGGAACCCCTCTTTAGATAATGAACTAAACCAAGTAATGTGAGTCTGACTCAGGGAATAGTTGGACGCATTGGGAAGCAATTATTAAGAGCCTACCGTGTGTGGGATGAGTCCATGCTCTTTGGGTCTAGCAGAGATGCTAAACCAAACCAAGTAGGCGTCAAACCCTGGCTACTGACTCCGAATCCAGGGCTCAGGGTGTCCCCCCAACACAGGGAGCCGACACGAATCATTACCGTTTAGGGACCATCGACTGTCTTGTCAATGCCAGGCTTTCTAAATTAATAGTGGTACCTTATCTGTTGAGTGTTTTATACTTGGAAAACAATGTACCCCTTCAAAGTATAAAACTTAAAAGTTCTGTGGTCTTTTCCTTTGAGATTTACATCCCCACCAGGCAGAGTAGGGACAGTTAGTCCTATCTGGCATCTGAGAAAGCTGAGGCTGAGAGAGTAGAAGTGAGTCTCCCAAATTCTTGAGGCCTGTCGCTGGGAGTGTGAGGGGCAAGCACTCTGATTTCTGGATCAAAGACTCCTCACTGCCCCAACCTGGTCTTCTTCTCAAAGGGAGGCATGGCTGACCCCAGCTTTGGGGTCGGTGACATCTTGGAAGAGGCGTCTTCTAGTAGGGCTGGGACAGCATGACTCAACCATTCGCTGCAAACTGTCTTTTTTGCAGGACATTTAGGAACTGGCCTGGGGGTCCGCTAGCGTGCTGGTACCTTCCCAGACCCGGCACACCTTGCTTGCGATCCCAAACACCAACTGAATGAAGTGCCCGCTAACTTGAAGAGCAGCTCTGGCCTCTCCTCTTAGCTTCATAATTTTAGAATATAGGGGCTGCAGGTTTAGGCTCCAGTGCTCACTGTTTCTGGGGGTATCTTTTTTTATTTTTTAAATGGTTCCATTCACGCTTCAGACAGCCAGCAGATTCATTCTGGTCAGAGCTCTGCCTTCAGTTCAAGTTCCGGTGTAAATCTCTGTGTGAAAAGAGAACAAAAACGGATCTGGATAGTTTTTATTCTACTTGGCAATTGGCTGGATAAAACCGTGATGGACCGACAGTGTCCGTGGAACACATCTTATGCTCGGAGAGAGGAGGCTGGGTTTCCAAGCCCATTCTGCAGCCGAATACGTGTGTGGCCTTGAGTTAGACATCCTACCTTCATCCCGTCTCTGCACAAGATGCCCTCCAAGGGTCCCTGTGGCCCTGGTCTTGCAGAAATGGACACAGTTCTAAGCAGCATCCAGGCCCCTGGAAAGATGTGGGCCCTTCGTTGGGGGCCCCTCAGAGCTCAGGCCCAGCATGCAGGATCCTGGATGTTGAGATGGGGAATGACTTGGGGCCATTTTCTCCAGTGGCCGTTTGGCTACACCCTTTAAAGTCTGGATCACTTGGGCCCCCTCACATATCTATGTGTCTTGGGGCTCCCTGGAGAGTCACAGCTGGGATGCATGAAGTTAAGACAGAGTGGGGGCGGGGAAGATGGATGATCCCTGTGCAAGATGAAACCCACAGCCAGCCCCACTGAGGGCCACCCTGGAGGCCACCAGCCCAGGCCGCTAGCTCGGTGATTCCGTAACAGCACCCTGTCAATCAGGACCCCAGGGCGTGCTGTGTCCTCTTCCTTCCCACCCAGGCAAGGGGAGGCTTTTGTGTGGCAACTTCCTGATTTCACATTTTAATTTTCAAAAAGGAAATAAATTCTCTCCAGACATAGCTGTAATTGACTTTGGAGTTGTGACTTTATCATGCAAATGGTTATTTGTGGACTTTTAGAAACCCGCGTCATGGAGCGAAATTACATATTTAGAGACTTCCAAAGCCATGGATTAAGGTCCCAACAGATCCTAATGATTCCGTAGGTGCCTTTAGGGTATAACGTGAAAAAGCATATTAGAGGATGATTAAAAAGCAAATGAGCACGCGTGGTGAAATTCCTTGTGGAAAGTGGTGATTAGACTTACCGTGAGGCTATTTTCTCATGCTGTTAGGGAGCTCACTGGCCAGCCCTTGCCCTGCCCCCTGCCCCACAGAGCCCTGGGAGGCTCTGCTGATAGGTTATAAACAACCACAGACACGCCTGAAGAAGGAGAGACGCCTGTCCCTTGCAGAAGGAGCCTGCTGGCCGCTTCACTGCTGCCACCAGAGAGTTCTGGGACCGTCCTCAAAGATCCAGGAGCATTTTCTGCACGTACATCCTCCCCCTCCACCCTGGGCCACCATGATGTCACATACCCTGGAAACAGTACAGTGTGAAATCCCTTTGGCAGTAAGTGAGGGGCTCCCCCAACCGGGTCAGGAGGGCAGTTTGTAGGGACAGCAGCTTCAGTCCTGAGTAAGGTTTGAGACCCTGCTTTAATGTCTAACGTGTGTGTGTGTATGAGATTTTGCTTTTTTCACTTAACATTTTATGATGTTTATTTTCCCGTAACTCTAAATGTTTTTTAAAATATCATTTTTAATAGTTGCACACACAAAAAAATAGTTGCACCTATATTATTAGTAACTTCTAGTCAGTAGAGTAATTTTTGCTCAGTGCAGAAAAGGCAAAAACCCTCACAGAAAAGTACAAAGGAAAAAAATCACCACTGCCCATAATTCACATTTTCAAGGATAACGCAGTTGATATTTTTGTATATGTCCTTCACATACATTCCCTTTCCAAACCTGTAGAGATTATTTTTGTTGCTATCAGGCTGTCCATAGTCTTGGTGGCCTACTGTTTTCCTGAGAGGTGTAGTGAGTATTCCCCAGTATTGATGAATACTTTTGCACTCCTTGTTCTCAATAGCTGCAGTCCAGCACACTGTCTGGGTTATTCACTCGATGCCTGATGGTTGGACC
Source organism: Neophocaena asiaeorientalis asiaeorientalis (assembly GCF_003031525.2). NCBI lineage: Eukaryota > Metazoa > Chordata > Mammalia > Artiodactyla > Phocoenidae > Neophocaena > Neophocaena asiaeorientalis. The sequence goes on along the minus strand of NW_020175393.1, from coordinate 7,561,613 downwards.
TCTAAGTTCCTTCCAATTTTTTTGTCATTGTAAACAACACTGTGATGAACATCCTTGTGTGAAAACCCTTGTGTGCAGCCATGATTTTCTCCTTATACATTGCTGCTTTCACTCGCCTGCAAAGTATTTAAGGAAGGGATTTTTCACAAAGGCGTGGGCAGACTTGACAGATCAACAAGGATGTCAGGCACCCAAAGACTAGCAGTGATAGGAGGCCTTTAGTTACCTACCCCCAGCTGGACGTGATCAGGAGAGGAAACTGAAGTGAGGGGCTGAAGCCAGAGAGAGTGTGAGTAGAAGTATCCAGCCTCGCTCTCCTCCTATCCTCCCATTGGCCAAGCCCAAGTGGAAATAGAGGGAAAGGGGTCTGGGGGATACGGTCTATAGAGGCCAAGGTCCTGGACCCCAAAGCTGGGTGAGGAAGGCTGCAGAGAGGATGCAGTGGCAAGCAGAACAGTCAGCTCAGCGGTGGCCTCTAGGCCCCAGGAGGGGAGGGCTCCACCCTCCATCCAACCCAAAGGCTGGGAGCTAGATGCCACAGTCTGGAGAGAAAGGATAAGGATGAGAATGGGGGGACGACAAGAGCCGACAACCTCTGAGGGCTCACCGGGGCCTCCAGGCCCCAGGAGGGGAGGGCTCCACCCTCCATCCAACCCAAAGGCTGGGAGCTAGATGCCACAGTCCGGAGAGAAGGGATAAGGATGAGAATGGGAGGACGACAAGAGCCGACATCCTCTGAGGGCTCACCGGGGCCTCCTCTGGACCCCTACACACAGACTATTCACATAGTGAGGGCTAAACAAGGCTACATATCATACATTAAACTATTCTACAAGATATACTTCATCATTATCATCCTCACAAAAGCCCTGAGGCACAGAGAGGTTTAAAAAATGTCTTGATCGTACAGCTATGAGAAGGCAGAGCTGGGAACAAAATCTGGGTCAGTGGCTCCAAATCCACCGCCTCGGACCCACTATGGGGCCAGCGGGTCACTGATCTCAGGCGGAACTGACTGCAGACCCAGCTTTCCGACCATCTCTCTGCTTACTCTTTCTGCGGCCACTCTCTCCAGGAGGCGGATCAAGAGAAACCACACAGACACTGCAACCTGGAGAGGAGCCCCGCAAAGCCCTAAATCCACTCCAATTCTATTTTCTCTCTATGCCTTGGAAAATAAAAACTGCTGAGCGCCTGCTATTTTCCTTGAAACTTTGTAGCAGAAATCTTCTCCTGGGCTCTGACCCGGGGAGTCAGCTTTCAGCCCAGAGCACATTTTTACTGCCAAGTTATTTCTGATTCTTTAAAAGCAAAAGCAGAAGCAAAAAAAAAAAATGTCTGGAAGGAGCAGGCTGTGTTGTAATGCAACGTCTCAGCAAAAACCCCCGGCCTCTGGACCCACGCTCGGCTCCTGTCCTGACGGTGAGGCTGGCAGACGTCTTGAGCTGCAAGGGGAGGGCTCAAGGCTGCAGGCAGCCCCCGGTGCTATCATTTCAGGCACGTGAGAGGGAGAAGCGGAGACGATGACGTGAGGCTGGAGGACAGGAACACACAGCCAGGGAGAGGAATGGACAATTTACAGATCTGACTTTGGACGTGCAAGGGCCCCACTCCTCATTCTAAGTGAGCTGCCTCCTGGGGCATCCTAAAAATGCCTTGACTCTGCATTTGTATTTAAAGTCACCAAGAGCCGTGCGTGTGTGCACATACGTGCGTGCGTGCAGGGTCCGTGTGAAGTTGCTGGGCCCGTGTTTGTGAGTATGCCTTTATGGGAGTGTCATGAGGGCGGGTACCATATTGGTTTTGCCCACCTGTATCTCTTCAGCACCAAGCACGCATCCTGGAACGGAGCAGGTACTCAATACATGTTTGTTTGGAGTCGCTTTAAGCACCTACATGTATGTGAATAGTCCGCGTGCAGGGTTCGAGGGGACGTGTCTGTGCATCTCTGTGGATGGTGCCCCAGAAAGTCACCTCCCCAAGGACAGGGATCTTGGTCGGCTTCATTCACCGACACACCCCAGTGCTGTGCTACGTCTAGCAATACCGCAGTGCTGTTTGCATCTGCATGTCTGTGTGGGGTTCTCAGTTGGCCTATGAGTGAAAGAGATGTGTGAGAATGAGTGTCTTTGGGTATCGAGGTGCCTGGGAGTATCCGGGTTGGATGTATCTGCCTCTGGGAGCAAGTGTACATGCTTGTTTGTTATGGGAAAAGACGGAAGTGTAGATAGCGACATGGTTGGTGACTAGAAGCAGAAACACCAGAGAAATATCTAGAAATATCTTTACAAATATGTCAGGCTCCTCTCTCACAGGCTCTGGCCTCTTTGCCCATGGCTCTTCGCGTGTCTGGATTCAGGTCTCAATTCTAGACCCTTCAGCCACAAATGCAGCTTAGATTCAATTGTGATGAAGGACCTGACGGCAGGAAACTGGACTGCTCGGCACAGACACTCGTGACTTACCTCTCTGGCCGTGACCGCGCTTCCAGCTCTTTCTTGTCTCCCATTTACACTTTGTTTCCCTGTTCAGTCTCTCCAGGCTTCCCTGACGCTCTGGAAGAGTCTTTCGTGTGGACACAGTTCTGTACACACACTGTCATCTGTGTCCCCTCTGGACAGTCTGGACTTTGTCCCCCTTGCCTTTGCTCCTCTAGTCTCCACCACATCCTCCCAGGCCCCTGGTCCTTCGGCAGCCCGGTGGGCACTTCAATAAGTGATTATCTCCTTCCTCAAGGTCAGCTCCGTCTCAGGAGTCCCCCCAACAGTAAGGATGGTAAATGGCTGTTGTGGTCCAAGACTGGCGAAGTGACATTTCTCTAGCCTTCCAAGAATTCCCTGTGTGCCCACTGTTGCTGTCCCTATCTTGTTTTTTGTTGTTGTTGTTGTTTTGTTTTTGTTTTGTTTTTTTTTTGATCATCCTAGCTTCCTGGGGAGCCCAAGGCCTTCTCTGCAAAGGCCATGCATCAATCCTGAGGAAGACAGGAAGGCAGGGTGGAGGTGGGAGTGTGTTACAGAAAATCTAGGGCGTCTGCTCTGCAGTGTCCTCCATGCAGATGTGGAGACTGAGGCATCGTCAGACACTCAGCTCCCTCTTCTCTCCCCTTCCTTGTCCTAGTGTAAGTGCGTTCTTTTCTGTTTCACTGTGCATTCTGTGTAGCACAAAGGACTTCACAGGTGCTAATGTGGTAATGAGTGACTCCCGGAAAGGGAGAAAATAAAGCCACCAGACAGGATTGAAAGCAGGTGTCTGGGTCGGGGTGGGACAGGAAAGACCAGGAAAGTGCTGGGGACGATCAGGGATTGATGCGGACAGCAGGTACAGCCCAGCGGGCTTGGAGGAGATGCTGGAACAGAGAGGTGCTGAGGTCCTCGGTAGGTGGGAACTGGGGAGCCGTCTGCTTCTCAGGGTCAGGATTAGGGACATCCAGAGGAACTGCCGAGGGGGCTCTCAGGCTGGGACAAGGAACAGAAGCAAAGGTGAAAACAACAGCACAGACTTCTGAGCTAGACAGGCAGGTGGGCTTGGGCCCAGAGGGGTCTCACTTTGGGGTCCTATAAACTCTTCTCTGTGGCAAGCCCCTTCCTGCTGAGCCAGGTAGGGGACTGAGGCCTTTGCGCGGTGCTTCACAGATTGTAAAGCTCTGTCACGTCCAATAACCTTGTACCAGCGCCTGGAGGCACATCGGGTATTAGAACTCTTACATTTAACTGGTGTTTTAAGGACATTCGGCAAGGAGTTGAAGATCTGGGGCTATTAGGTCAATTAATAAGCGCCTACTGTGCGCCAGATGCTTTTTAGGTACTGGGATTAGAGCCAGGAACCACATAGATGGAATCCCTGCCCTCAAGGATCTTATATTCCAGAGGGAGGAAGCAGAGAGTCACACACAAACTCATCAGTAAGATTCTTTGAGTACCTTTGAACAAGATAAAATAGGTTAGTGTAAGGGAGGGTGGCAGTACAGTGGGCTTGGGGTTGGGGCCCTGTGACCAGGGTGATCAGGGGTGGCCTCTCAGAGGAGGTGGCACATGAAATGAGATCTGAATAATGAGGAGTGGGTGTGTGAAGACTGGGGCGGGGAGAAGGATCCGAGCAGAAGGGATCCTTCTCAAGACTGGGTTGAGCTGCAGCCAGGGAGTCTGCAGCTTCCTGTCCAAGAGCAGGGCTGGGGGAAGATGCGGCTGGAGGGGTAGGCAGGAGCCGGACCACACAGGGCCCAGTAGGCTGCAGTGAGGTCCGTGGCTTTTATCTCCTGTATAGCAGGAACGTCTGAAAGGTTTTCAAACAGTGGGCTGACCTGACCTGATTCTGGTTTAGATAGATCCTTCCAGCTGCTCTGTGGAGGACAGATTGGAGGGGGGCCAGAACTACAGGATGGAGATAAATTAGAGGATAAATGTAGTGATCCAGGCGAGAGATGATGGTGACTTGGGCCAGGAAGCAGCAGTGGAGGTGGTAAGAAAGGATCAGATTCAGGATACATTTTGGAAGTTCAACCAACAAGATTCAGTGATGGATGGGATATCAGGTGTGAGGGAAAGGGGAATCAAGAGAAGCTAGGTGGATGTATGATGGGGCATTTTAGAGATGGGGAAGGCTCCAAGGGGGGCAGGTTTGGAGTGGGAAGAGGGAGTCTACTGTTCTGTTTTTGTTCGAGATGCCAAAAAAATAGACATCCAAGTGGAGATGGCAAGTTAGTAGCAGGATGTACAATTCTGGCAGAGTCCAGGGGAAAGGTCTGGGTTGGAGGTAAAATTTCAAGAGTCTTCATCAAATAGAAGGTGTTAGAAGTTGTACAACTGGATATGATGATCTGGGAAGAGAGTGTAGACTTAGGAGAGAAGAGGGCTGAAGGACGGAGTTGGGGCAGTATGATGACTAGAGGCTTGGGAGCTGGCAGAGAAGACCGAGAAGTTGCAACGTGTGAGTTTGGGGATAAACCAAGGGAAGATGAGATGGGGTCATCAAATGCCAAGGAGAGATGGGGTAAGGAGAAAACAGAGGATAGGCTGTTGGCTTTGAGACATTGGGAAGTTGGTGACCTTGACCAAAGCCTCTTCCATGGACATGTGCGGTTGAAAGCCCAAGCTGAGAAGTGGGGGTGAAGCAGTGGGGACAGTTACCTAGTAAACTTTTATCTGGGGGTGGGGAACAGGACAAGGAAATAGAGGGGCTAAAAAGCAATGTGGAGTCAAGGGAATGATTTTTTTCTTTAAAGATGCAAACTAGTGAGACATGGCTGTCGACTGGGTTGATCTAAATAGAGACAGTGTGGATGCAGGGGACAGAGGGTATCATTGCAGGAGAATCTTTGAGAAGATGAAACCAGATGGGATCCTGTTCATAGGTGGAGGGCTTGGTCCTAGAAAGCAATGGGATGTATACTTTTTCATTTTAACAAAAAGGGAGGCAGGGAATGTGAGGACAGATGTAGGCAGGTGGGTGACGTATGGGTAGGAAGAAGAGACAGGTCTTTGATGTCATTGATTTCTCTGTGAAGTACACATCAAAGCCATCATCTGATGAGGGGGGGGTCAAGCAGAGATAATCATTTGAGAGATGAGAGAAATTTTTGAGATAATTTTCTTGGAGAGTTGGAAAGTGGATTTACTAGGAAAGTATAGAAACGTTATGTGGCAGAGTTCAATATTCTGTAGAGAGAATTCCTAGAGAACAGTTGGCCGACGGGGTGCAGATGATAAACAAGTGGATGGTGGGGGAACAAGCTAGGGTAGGGGTTTCTCCAGGTGAGTATGAGGGAGGGAGAGGGGGCCAAGGACATCAAGAGTGCTAGGAAGGGGATGGTTTGGGGGCTGGAATCTGGGCTGAGTGATGAATGGATTGGGAGGTCTCAGTAGGTGGGCGTATTGTTAGTACAGGGGTAGTGGAGTATCATAGGGGACGAAGTTAGACAGGGGACCCTTGAAGTCAAGCATTTAAGAGTGAGGGAGTTATTGGTGATGATGAGGTCTAGAGTGTGACCGTGCGTGTGGAAAGGGCAGGAAAAGATCTTTGGTACTGGGGGTGGGGGGAGCAGGGTGGTCAATGAACCGAGAGGCCAGGGTGTGGAACAGATCGTCTGAGGGATACTAAAGGCGTTGAGAATGACGGCAGGAACGGTGGTGGAGAGGGAAAGAGAGAGACAGAGAGCTAAGTGCTGAGGTCATCAACTGGTGACTAATCCTTAATTCTTGGAATTTCCAAGTCATCTAGTGAAGTGGTTTTAAAACAATTTGTCAGACTCTCAACGCTTGTTTACAGGAAGCATTTTGAGGCAGCTTGAAACAAATAGCAGAAGTAAAAGCATATCTACTATTTGAAAGGGGGTAGGGGAAACAGCCCCTTATTCTCATCTCCACTCTGAGGGGCCTTTGGGCGGGCTCCATGGAACCTTCCAGGGCACACGGTTAGAAAACCACTGATTTAGTCCAATGACGCTTATTTTTCGTTTGAGGAACAAGAGTTACCCAAGGTCACCCTGGTAGTTAGGAACAGAGGCAAGAATGGAGTCCAGGCTTCCCGTCTCCCACTGGACCTGGGTTCCATAACTACTCCAAACCTGTTTTCCTATTCTGTGTTGTTTTTCCCTGAGGTTCCTAAACAGTCAGTGCTGTAAACACAAGACTGACAACAGCACTAGCAGGAAGCTCCCTAGCCTGTCCCTAGGGAGGTCCATTTCATTTTGTCTGGCCTTTTCCAGAACTATAGGACAACACTGTCCTATCACAGTAGGAGGCTAGGCTTAGGTGAAAGCCAGGCTGGGATGGCTGAGGAACTCACCCAGCTACAGGGTCTGCCCTTGGGGCCCCAGATCAGGGTCCAGAGGTTAACTGCAACCTGGGACTTGACCATTTCTGGCCTCTTAGGGCCTTGGCTGGACGTGGGTGAAGTCGGGACCCAGCTGAGTGGATTGACCAAGTTAGACATCAGCGTGGCTGAGAGGTGGAAGCCAGCGGCAAGGCAGTGGGACAGAAACCAGACCCCAAGAGATGGAGGAGGGTCTGGAGGAGGGGAAGAGACAAAGATGGAGGGCTTTCAGAGATGCTGGAGAGCACAGGGGCTTTCCATAGGTCCCATGGGGCTTACTGGTAAGTGAGGTGCTGGATAGGACTGTGTATCAGGGAGCATGTCCAGCCCCGTATGTCATGAGGGACACGGAGGCCGAGGGCAGTGCTCAAGGCCAGCTGGGCATCGCTTCATGATTTTGAGCCATCTGTCCATGCACAGTCGACCCACCCAGCCTGGGATGTAGGAAGTAGCGTCTGTGCCCCAGATGAGTCAGGGTACAAGTCAAGACTCCAAATACAGCAGAGCGCCCACCAGAGGAACGTGCAGAAGGCCCTGGCGGGAGGACAGGAGCAGGGGGCACTCTTTCCCGTGACCCTGGCCTTAGTTCAGGCCCAGTGCACAGAGGACCTTAGGGTGTCTGTCCCCTGTGCCCTGAAGCCCTTCCCTCAATGTCAGCAAGACCCAGCTCCCTCACATGTCCCCTCCTAAGAGAGGACTTCCCCGACTGCCCCCAGGCCTCATTCCTCTTTCCCCTCCCAGCCTATAACCTGCTCCGTTCCTGGAAGCACATACTACGCCCTGACCTCTTAGAATGTACATTTTACTGTTACTGTATACCTTGTACACTGGCAGTGGACTGGAAGCCCCCAAGGCTGGAATTGGGCTTCCCTGTCATCCATATCCCAGGACAAGGGGCTGGCTCAGCAGTGAGTTGGGAGGGGTGCCCCTGTGGCCCCTCTCCTGCTTCTCCACCCCCAAGGGCACAGGTGAGTTGCGGGCGTCCCTGCTCTAAATGCCTCACTGCCCTGTAGAGCTGTGTCTGGGTCTAGGTCTGCAGGGAGGCCGACCTCACTGTCCAGGCCCATCCAGCCCCTCCTGCCTGGGGGTCCTGTCCCTCCCAGCAGAGGAGGGGGCCCTGGCTGCCATGCTGTGATGGTCACCCCCTCCCTGGGAACAGACCCTTACCTGAGGGCGGGTGAGCAGCGCTGGGCCCCTGGAAACCCCAGGCTGGTTGTATCAAGGCCGATAAGCCTCAGTAAGTGGCTCTAAAGATAATCAATCGTTTTCGTTCTGAGTGGAACAACTGGCTCCAAGGAGCCTCTATCTAAAAACCGCACACACACACTAGATCCGTCTTTTGTTAAATTGTTACGCACGCTGATCTGATTTGTCCTGGCAGCTTCCATGTGCTTCCTGCTCAGTGCCAGAGATGGGGCTGGGAGGGGAGCTGGGCCAGGACGGATGGAGCAGAGGGGAGCTGTGGACTGGGGGTGGGCAGCTGAGCAGGAAGGAGAGGAGGCTCTAGAACAGACAAGGCGCGGGAGAGGGGGGACCTCCCCTCCCAGCTTCACCCACCTTTGGGACTCAGGTGGGGGCTCCTGTGAGAAATCCTGCCCTAATTGTCCTCCTCCTTCTCTGATGCAAGAGAATTAGTGGCCTGGCTGGAAGGGACTTCAAATCACAGGGTTGGAACCCTGGATTTTCCAGAGAGGAAAAGAGAGACTCAGAGAGGGTAAGCTGCTTACCCAAAGTCACACAGCAAAATAGTGGCAGAGTAGGGTCAGGGCCTGGGACACCAGAGGCCCACCTGGTGTTCTTTCTAGGCACCGCTGGGGAGGGAATCTTCTCTCTTCCACGAGGTGTTGGCCTTGACAAGGGCTGGGCACATCCTTCTCCTTCCCTGCCCTCTAAGCACACTCTGAGATGGGCCCCCAGTGAACAGTGTTAAATGAGCGAAGAGGAGTCCATGGGGTCCCAGGGAGGGAGAGGGGATATTTTGGGGACGGAACAGACCAGATTGAATAGACGAGGCCCCAGAGAAAGGGTGAGTGGCAATCTCTGACCACATAAGGCAGATCATGCCCTCCCCTGCTCCAGATCCTGCCGTGGTTCCCCAGTTCAGTCAGAGTAAAAGCCAAAGTCGTTCCAATGGCCCACAAGGCCCTATGTGATCCCGTGCTGACACTGTTGCTACTTCTCTCCCCTCTCACCACCCTATGGCCACATTGGTCTCCTTCCTGTCCCTCCTGCCTGCCGGGCTTGCTCCCCCATTTTACAGGTGAGAGCCATAGACTCTGAAGGAGTCAAGGCCGTGAGGCATCACTTAAGGCTGAGCGAGATGGCAGCCAGGGAGGGTGGGAGGTCAGGCAGGATGCCAGGGCAGGCAGGTGGGCAGCAGACAGGGCCTAACACCTGTTCTCTGAGCCAGGGAGCAGGTCTCCGGCAGCGGGATCCTCTGGTGTCCCCTGGCAGGGCTAACCTGAGGGGTGGCTGCTGAGGGGCCCCACAGCACCAGCCAGGGCGAGCTCCAGAAGGACAGCGGGGAACAGGCAGTGTGGACAGGGCTCGGCAGGCTGAGAGGAGCCACAGTAGCAAATTTTTATGTGACTGTCTTGAGAGTGACTTGGGACTCAGGCCCAATGAGGGGCACTTCTAAGAGGAGCCGCCAGTGACCTGTGGGAGCATGGGGACTCCGGGGGTGTCTGTGATTAAACCTTGAGTCTGGGTTTGTAGACCAGGCAGGCGCTCGTCTCTCCACGGGGCAGCTGCGGCCGCTCTGCCCCTCCTCCGTCCCTCCACGCCGGCGGTGGCCTGGGGCACGGACGATAAATAATAGTAATAACGAGAGAGTCTGTTCCAAGCAAGATGATTTTATGAAATTACATTTTGGAAAAGGTTAATTCTTCTATCTTCCCACTTGTACTCCAATCTGGAGAGGAAAATGTGGATTAATTGGTCCCATTTCCTCCCAGGCCTCCGTGGAGCCCTGACAAGATGTTTGCTTCCGCCGGGGCCTGACGTCCCCTGCAGGCTTGCCGGAAGCAGCAGACGCTGGGCCCTCCTTCCTTCTGGAGCTGGCTGACCTCCCTGTCCAGGCTTGGGGCAAGCAGTGGCCCTTCCTCTGCGGCCCACGCCATCCGGGACCAAGGGGCTGGCATAAAGTCCAGCGGGCCGATCCACAGCTTGTCTGGGAAGTCCTGGCAGACGGAGTGGCAGGCGGGATGGGAGAGGAGACCTGGAGAGACCGTGGGGAAGCGGGCTCGGAGGGCGGCGTGAAGGAGGAGCAGATGGGGGTACAAGTGGGGACTGGAGCAGGGCCCCAGGCATATGTATGGAGTGGGCAGGATGGGTGAGTCAGAGAGGAAGTGAATGGAGACAGAATGACAGACGCGAGGGAGGAGCTGGTGGGCTGGTGCTCTCTCTGGTCTCTATTTTGCACCTTTTCATTGTTATTTTTCCCTAAATCAGGCAGAGGACAGACCCCGGAGGGAAGGCATTTACCTCAACAGGAGGCGAGGAGAAGGGGGGAGGAGTGTTTCTCCAGCTCTAAGTGTCACGTGAGTCCCTCCCCCCACGTCTGCTCATTGCCTCCGCAGGGCAACCCTCATCCGTCTCCCCACTGTCTCGCCAGCAGGAAGAAGAGGAGGGTCTAGAACAGACAAGGTGGGGTGGGGGGGAACCTCACCTGCCAGCTTCACCCACCTTTGGGACTCAGGTGAGGGCTCCTGTGAGAAATCCTGCCCTAATTGTCCTCCTCCTTCTCTGATGCAAGAGAATTAGTGGCCTGGCTGGAAGGGACCTCAGACCACAGGGTCTAAACCCTGGATTTTCCAGAGGGGAAAAGAGAGACTCAGAGAGGGTAAGCTGCTTACCCAAAGTCACACAGCAAAATAGTGGCAGAGTAGGGTCAGGGCCTGGGACACCAGAGGCCCACCTGGTGTTCTTTCTAGGCACTGCTGGGGAGGGAATCTTCTCTCTTCCATGAGGTGGTAGCCTTGACAAACGCAGGGGCACATCTTTCTCCTTCCCTGCCGTCCAGGCACATTCTGAGATGGGCACCCAGTGAGCATTGTTACGTGAGTGAAGAGGGGTCCATGGGTCCCAGACGGTGCCTGTCTGAGATGGCGCAGCTAAGGAGTGGCAGAGCCGGGGACACAATGCAGACCCGCTGATGCCACCCCAGCTGAGCCATCTCAGACAGGCATGGCCCCGCTCTGGGCCTCAGTTTCCACATCCGTGAACTTAAGAGGTTGGGCAAGCTTATTCCAGACCCGCTTCCAGCTCTGCAGTGTGGAGATTATTTGACTGGAGTCCTGAGGAAAGGGGTTTGCTCCACTGTCTTGTTGTATTAAGGCTTCGTTTTGGCAGGAGATCGTCAGTGGTTTTCAAGTACAATAAAATGGACCAGCAGAGCCCAAAGAGGGCAGTGGGGTGGAGGCAGGTTGTGTGGGGTGTCTGTCTCTGGCTGTGCTGTGAGGCATGTCTGTGTGGGGGGCGGTTAGGGCTTGGGTCATGCTTGTATCTGTACAAAGTACAAGTTTACATCAGGCTGTGTGCTCCGTGCTGTGTGCAGCGTTTACCCCAACACCTTGAGGACAAAATAAAAGCGACCATAATTAATTCAGCGCGCCTCCAGCAGGTGCTTTTTGTATGGCTGAGTCAGTTCCCCTCCTTGGGTTTGCTCCTAACATTTCACACTTTGCAGGGTGATCCCTAATCCTAGTCATCCCTAACCTACCACCCTGAAGCCCTGGGGGGGATACAGAGTGGACCTGACCTCAAGGAGGCAGACAAGGCGAGGCTCCTTCATACCAGGAGTGATGCACCTTCAGACCAGACCTGGGGACTTGTGCCATAACTAGAATGACCCCAATGTGCAGTGGCTACAGGGAGGAGGCATTAAATCTACCTGATTGTTGTAGCGATCAGGGAGGGCTTCCTGGAGGAGGAGACATCGAAACATCAGTTATACTCTAAGGGCCATGGGAGGCTGGGCAAATGGCTCAGTCAAGGGATAGAGTGGTGGGCGGGTACCCAGGGTGTGTGGGGACAGGTGGAGGGTTTGTCTGTTGTATGGTTGTGACTCAGCGGGTCTGCGAAGAGAGAGGTGAGGAAGGCTTCTACAGGAAGTGAAGCTTACAGGAGAGGTGGGTTTGTTTCAGTGGAGGAGAGGATGTCCTGGCAGAGGTGTCAGGGAGGAGCAAGGCAGAGGGAATGGAGGACAGGTGCGGATGGGGAGGGGACAGGCCAGCGGCCAGCACAGTGGGCCCCTGATGCCTGGTAGTCCAGGAGAAAGAAAGTTTGGGCAGGAGAGAAGGTTCAGGCTCCCTGGAACCCTCTCCTTAGGGGCTCCTGACAGGACCAAGCCATCTATTTCCTGGTGTAAGTCCCCTCCTGACAGGCGCTCTCCCTGTTTATTCCTGTTCAAAGAGCGGGGAAGACCTATTTCCCTCCCAGGAGCCTATGTATTCTGCTTTCTCATTTTCCAATCCAGTGACTGTACAGCTTTTTATCATTCGGTTTCATCCTCCCAACAAGAGGAGCCATTCCCTCTGCTTCTTGATCCCCGGCTGGGGAGGAACTGGGGACAACTGCTGTGACTGGGGGCCTGGGGCCTGCTATGCAGAGCCCTTAACCGTACACCACCCTCCGCTCCAGGCCATTCCAGGCTGGCATTGGTGCTCACATCAGAGCTGCTGCTGTGCGGCGAGGGGGTGCAGAAGGTGGGCGGCTCCCACTGGCTTGTAGCCCGGGGGACGGACGTAAAGAAGTAGTGCAGGTAGGTTGAGGGGAGAGAGGAGCCGAGGTCAGAGAAGCAGGGAGTTGGGAGCGTAGAGTAGGGCTCCCAGCGTGGCAGTGGACGGTGGGCCTGGGGGCTTCCTTTGGTTTGCTCCTATCATGTATCTTTCCACATTTCTGAGGAGAGTCTCTAATCCTAGCCATTCCCTAATCCACCACCCTTGGATTTGCTGGTAAAACCCAGTGACTTCTCACCATCTATGTCTTGGTTCCTTGGGCTCCCAGCCATCCTCTCACCTCCATCTTTCCAAAAGTAAGAGGTCCTGCATCTTTCACAGTGATCTGCCTACCTCCCTTACTTTCTGTTGACTTTCTTGGGATACGTTCATGGTGCCCAGATGGAGGGACAGGCTCCATGGGGTTGCCGTTTCCTGAGATGAGGTAGGCTGCAGGAACAGTGGGCTCCAGGGGAAGCAGCAAGAGCTTGTCTGTGGCCCTGTTAGGTCTGAGATGCCTGTTAGACACCCCAGTGGAGATGTCCTGAGAGTCAAATTGTGAGTCTAGAGCTCGAGGTGAAGTCAAAGCTGGGGACTCAGGGGGACTCATCTGCATGCAAAGATATTTCCCCAAGGGAAAAGGAAGAAGGAAAAGAAAGGGCCAGGAAGGGCCTGGAGCACTTCAGTGTTTTGCTGAAAGAGCCAGCAAGAGACCGAGCAGGACAGGCCAGAGAGGAAGGGGAAACCAGGAGCGTGTGGCATCCCTTTCCAGGGTCTTCCTATCGTGGCTGCACCCTGGCGGTCCTCAGGCCACTTCACGTAGTGGGCTCGTGTCCTTAGGGAACAGGCCAGAAAGAACAAAGATTGAATCAGATTCCCAGTCCCAGCCCTTCCCAGCTATGTGGCCTTGGGCAAACTTACTTTGCCCCCGCTCTGAAGCATACTTCACTCTGCATGCAGAAAATTCAGTAAGACCGATGTGTCTTATTTACCTGGCACCTAATAGCCACTCCTTAAATGTCAGTTCTCCTGCCCCTCCTTACTCTTCCTAAAATAAAACCACCATAGAGTGCATCGTCTCAGAAGGAAGTCCTGTAGAATTTGAGATATTGGTCTTTAAATACACTATCTTACACTTGCCCACACCGAAGCTCATCTGTCGCTTTTCCGCCCACTCACACACACCCTTGTGGGATTCTGTAGTGTATCCCTATTGGCTTGACATTTCACTTCCCCCAAAAAACTTAGTGCCATTTGCAGATCTCTAGCTCTCACTGTGTACTCCTTCTTCCAGATGATAAATTAAAATTTCAAATGAGACTCACTGTCCTAACGGCAGGGTGCCTCTGTTGGCCATTCTCCCCCCAGAGAAGAGCCCAGCACATCTTCCAACTTCCTGCCCATTTCTAACCCAGGAACAGTGCCTCTGAGATGCCCTCCCGCCATCCCGGGGGACCCCCTCCGTAAGCCCGAATCAATCCACCACAAGGGCTTGCTACCTGCTAATTCCCCAAGGAGCCCCTGTACTTTGGGGCTCAGGGGTCCTGCTGTTTATAGAGATGCGTCCAATTCTTCTTACAGGGTCAGAAAGTGAAACTCTTTAGTCCATGGGTCCCCAGTCTCTTCTAAGATTACTCTCGTGGGGCTTACAGTCCTACCCTCAGTGGGTTCTACTCACTGTCTATGTAGCCGGCACAATCCACCCCACCAACCCCAACATCTCTGTTCACACCAGCTCCCGCCGCCTCCACCTGCATCTTTGGCTTAAGGGCCTTCTCTTGGCTGCTGGAGCACGCTCTGCCCAGTCAAGTGTCTAGGGGATTTCACTGCTAGAGCTGTTCTCAAACACTGACTTTTGGGCACTCCTATCCCAGCACCCTCACCTCTCAGCAGGGAGAACTCTGACTTGGGTCCGCTGAGTTGCCCAGAGGTCCCAGTGGGACTGAGCTCCATTGATTACCCTTGTAACATGTTTGATAACACACTTTTTTTGACTGCCTTCTGTTCTCCATCTCATTTCCCCTGCACCCCTCCCAGTGTTTTCAGGGACCACCTCCCAAGTAAACTATGTGCCCTCAGATCCTTGTTTCAGGGTCTCCGGGGGAACTTAAACCAAGACACTCGGGCTCATAGGCCCATGATTACCAAGAGTCCTTGGGCTGCAGCTGGCCTGATTCACCCTGTATTCTGTTGGGGTTTGGAAGTCCAGCCCCTGGGTGTACTCCACATCAAGAGTTCTCCCCAGCATTGGTCAGCAGCCTGGCCTGGTCCACGACCTCGCAGGGTGCTGGGCCAGAAACTTCTCCTCTGGGTCAGGGCATTGCGAGCGTGGTTGTTGATCCTGGAAGAGTGTATCTTGTCACCATCTGCATTGTCTGCGGATTTATCTCTGTCCAGGGGAGGGGGCCCAGCTGCAGACAGCAAACATACTGAGTAAATTCCTAATGAACTGATTACCAGCTTAGCATTTAACTGCAGCAGTAAGCATCCTCTCACCCTCATAAACATGTTGAACTACTGAAGGGGTTATGGCTTCCAGGCTGGCCACCCTGTCACTGGGAAAAATTAATCTTGAGATTTAATCAAATCCAAAACCACAAACTGCAGTAGGGAAGGGACTTTTCCTCTCCGTGATGCCCAGGAGTTGGTAGGGAATTCATAGATTCCTCCGACTTGGGAGTGACCTTGAAATGTCACCTGGTTCATCTTCCGGCGTCTGAATGCACACAGACCCTCTTGGGCTGAGGCATGAGATCTTTTCTAGAAATGACCTGTCTGAGAAATACCCCTTTTATAGCTAGAAGAGTGAACCCAAGAGGAAGTAAGTTGATGATGATCTTTCCTGCCCAAGGTTGGATTGCAACGCGGAAAGATGCGGGGTTCTTACCTATTCTTAGCCTCTTCTGTGAGTGTTTGACGGTGACTCTCAGATCTTCATCTGGGGGCTTTTCTGCTAGCTGAGACTACATCTGGACTTGCACTGTGTCTTGCCTGAGCTTTCTCACGTCTCCTGAACTTTGCCAGCTTCTATGGGATCAGACTGTGGAGTGAGTGTAGATGGCAGAGCCCTTCTGCACAGCTCTCCCTTGGCCGTGCTTGTCAACGTATGAGAGCTGGAGGGGTCTAAGGACAGCATTCCTCCAAGGAAGGGACCAGGTGTCACACTTTGTGGCTCAGAGGTGTTGTACCCCATGGCTCAGAGCTCATGGTCTTGGTTTGAAGGTGCTCACGGGCAGGCCTGTATGACTGGTAGGCAACAGCTAAGAACAATTGGGTGATGTCTATTTCCTGAAGGAGAGATCCCAGAAGAAGGCCCTGTGAGGGCCATGTGAGGCTCTGGGGAGCCCTAGACCCTTGGCTCTCAAAGTCTGCTCTTAGGATGCAATTCTGAGT
Organism: Neophocaena asiaeorientalis asiaeorientalis; assembly: GCF_003031525.2. Taxonomy (NCBI): domain Eukaryota; kingdom Metazoa; phylum Chordata; class Mammalia; order Artiodactyla; family Phocoenidae; genus Neophocaena; species Neophocaena asiaeorientalis. Next base: position 7,545,693 of record NW_020175393.1, on the reverse strand, counting down.
CATCTCGGCCCTCACCACTCCCAAGTAATTTCCAGACAGATAGAAATACAGCATCTCAGACCCCACCTGGATCTTCTGAATCAAGATCTGCTCTTTTCTGGAGACGCCAGGTGGTCAGTGTGTGCATTTAGTTGTGTGCGGCTCTGGCCCAGCCATCTAGAGAGGCAGCTAGGAGAAACTGCTTTGGGACTCAGAAGGTGGGGGAGAGGATCTGGCAAGGAGAGCTCTCCCTCCCCAGTTTGGGCCTGCAGTGGAGCAGGTGAGAATTAGAAGTGGCCAATAGCCAGAAAGCTAAGAAAAAACTGATGGGCAGTAACTGGACAGAGGCCTCTGGAGGTGAGAGCTCTCAGCCAGCCCTGTTTCTCGACCTGTCACCACACTCTGTCCCTGTCAGGGCCTGCTGTCTGCCTGCTAGTAAATCCTTGCTCCTGGAATGAGATCATTTCCTTGACAGTGGGGAGGCAGCTGGCACAGCCTCGCTGCTGAGAAGAGGTGGTGAGAAGCAGGTAGCCGGCCCCCGGCCCTACAGAGCTGCCACGGGCTGGCAGGATGGTAAAGGTTTTGCCAAAGGAGACTGAGAATTCTGCCCGCTGTGCGTGCAGAGATGGCCTCGCTCCTGGCGGGAGAGTGGACGGAGATGGCCACGCTCTCTGCGTGGGGCACACTGACAGGCTCTGGAGGAGGGTGGTGGGATAGACTCTGTGGGTGACCTTGAACTTGAGCCAAGGATACTTTCAGGGATTCAGATGCTCCTTGGGAGTATCTGATTGAATGGCAGGACCTAACTTCGACCTGACAGAAGGAAGGGCAAGAAGATACTGCTTGTGCCTCTGAGCTGCCGGATCCCCTCTTCCTTCGTCCCTCTCGCGTCCTGTGCTATAGAATTGCAGCTCCTTCCTCGTTTCCTGCCACTGCTTGTTTTCTCTAGGCATGAAGCGGGGATGGCAAGAGTAAGTGCACATAGGGGCGGTGTGACAATTGCATGCGCTGATTCATGGAAAACTCCTCAAATAGAGTCTGGCACGTTGTGAGTACTCAATAAACGGTGTCCCCCGTTATTGTTCTTGTGTTCTCACTGGCTTCCCATCAGAGGTCAAGGCTGTCCCTTCTGGAGGCTGAGCATCTCCCACCCCCACCTTCCCCAAGAAGCCCTATGACCCCAGGAAGAATGGATGACCTCCAGGCTGGAAGCTGACTGCATTAGCTATAACGCCTGGGGAGGAAGGGGTGGAGAGGAGACAGAACAAGGAGGGCAATGGAGAAGAGAGAAAAGCAAAGTGGGTTCATGGAGACAGAAGATGCAGGGGCAGGGGCGGGAGGGATGGAAACAGTGGGAAGCAGAGGAGGGAAGGAGCATTGCCGTAGCATCTGTTGTGTCTCTGGGATTTGCACACATTTCTCATTTACGCCCCACAGCAACCCTTAAGGTACATCTTAACCACCCTTTGTGGATGGAGAAAGTGAGGCTCTGAGAGGTGAAATACCTTGGCTGGGATCAAGCCAATCAGTTTTCACAGGTTCTTTCTTCTTGACTACGCTGGAGCCATCTGGGCTTTGGTGGAAGAAGAGAGAGCCCAAAGGACAGAGGAGAGGCCGGGGGAACAGAGGGCACGGAGGCTGCGGCAGGGACAGGGAGCTGCCAGCGGAGCGCACCCGGCCCCTTGGGCAGCTCAGTCATGTCTGGGCGTCCCTGGCAGGCCTCTGCCACCCGGGAGCTCATCACTGTCACTTACCTGCCTGTGCACTTGGTTCTTCTGAAGTCCTCTCCACCCCAGCCTGAGCCATCTCCCACTCCACCCGTGGCATCTGAGCCAGCCTGGTCAGGAGGAATAGGAGGCTGGGCCTGGGGACCTGTGAGGGCAGAGATGGGCAGAGTGAGGGGGGGCAAAGGGGGGGTTCAGTAGGGGAGGCCGTTGGAGGGAGCTGAGCCCTGACTTCAGAGAAGCCGGCAGGTGTCACCATGGCAACCACAGACAGGCGACATCTTTGAAAAAGAAAAAAGACAACAAGTTTGGAGATTTTATTTGCTGTCTTTGCATCCTTTGGCAGGAGGAGAAGTGGGGACCTTGGGGAGTGCTGGAGAAGGCTGAGCAGGGGGGTGGGTGAGTGTCAGAGGTAAGAGCCCTCTGAGGAGAGAGTGTGGTCTGACCCCTGAGGAAGGGTCCTCCATGTGGACCTCAGCACCCCAGGCCTTGGCTTCGTCTCCTGATGCTGGTCCAGCTAAATCTGCCTCCCAGATTCTGTTTGGAGAACTGGGGACTCCATGGGGCTTGTCATCCGGGTCTGGCCAAGTGACCCACAGAGAAACCCTCTCTTCAGACTTGGGCCCACTAGAAAGAAGGAATTTCAGAAACCTAGATTTTCCCTGTCCTGTTCTCCCCATTCCTGCCTAAAAGTATGTCCTTCATCTACACGGCGCTTGACGTGCATCCAAGAGGCACAGGGAATAAAAGTTCAGACCCCAAAGTCATACTGCCTGGCTCCACAGCCCCAATGTCCCTTCTAGCTGCCTGGGCAAGCTGGTTAACTACGGTGCTTCAGTTTCCCCACTGTGAAGCAGAGGCAATAATAATATCCACCTCACTGGGTTGTTGGAAGGACTTAATGAGTTAGTGTAAGTAAAACACTTAGAAGAGCCTCATGGGTCTGGCCTGGTGTTGCAGGGTTTCTGTAGTCTTCAGCCTTTGGGCTGTGGAACTGAGGCTTTGAATGGCTGGGTTGTGGGACTGAGCTCCTAGCCACCCCCATCTCCTGCCCACGGGCGTAAGGACCTCTCAGACCTGGGCCCAGGGAGCCCCCAGCCTACTCCCCAGGTATGTGGAAGGCAGAAGAACAGAGCCCCCTCTTCTCAGGCCTGCTTCTCCAGGTACCCTGGGCCTGGCTGTGCACCCAGATTCCCTGGACCTCAGTTTCTCCAAGCTGCTTGCCATCCCTGCCATTTCTAGAATTCTGAGCAAGAAAAACAAGGAAACCCAAAACAAGCTGATTTTGATCCTCGGGGAGGACCTGTCTGCATTGACAAGCGTCTGAATCAGATACTGCTTTTCAATAAGTAGTTTCCTCCCTTCCAAATCCAAGCTTGAACAGACCTAGACACTTATCAGGGGCCTGTTAGCTCTTGGTGACTCGCTCAAATTAGCATGGCTGTTGCCAATAACACAAACGTGCTCTAGAAAGTTCTTTATGGATGTTTTCCGCAGAACTTTTTTTTAACCTTCTCTCCAGATGTATAGGTGACGTTCTTTTAAGCTCCATCTCAGTTACTATGAACTTCAGAGTAATTAGGCTTTGCAGTAAGTGCCCAGTCAGCAGTCTGATATTCCTATAAACCGCAAAAAATGACAGTTGGTGAGTGTTTATGTCCCACTAGGCCCCTTCTGAGACTTAGTGATATACATTATCAATAATTCCCAATCACAGCTCTGCAGGGTGGACTGTCTTATCCTTATTTCCAGGGGTGGAATGTGAGGGCCCAGAGGTCATGGATTCACTCAAGCCCACACTGTGACCTGGTCAAAGAGTTAGGCTTCAAATCTATGAACACTTAGCTCTAAGACGTTCAGGCCCTAGGACGTGATCCCTGACTTACAGGCAGCCTAGATGGTGATTAGAACTGATCACCCACAAGACAAGAGGGACCGAATCCCAGCTTTCCCAGTATCTAGCTGTGTGAAATCACTTTTCAGGCCTCCGTTTCCTCATCTGAAAAACAGAGATCATACTGCTAACTTGGTGCTGTTAAAAGCACTATTTACAACATCCGGGACATGGAAGCAACCTAAATGTCCAACCAACCACAGATGAATGGATGAAGAAGATGTGATACATACAGACAATGGAATATTACTCAGCCACAAAAAGGAACGAAATTGGGTCATCTGTAGAGATGTGGATGGACCTAGAGTCTGTTAAACAGAATGAAGTGAGTCAGAAAGAGAAAAACAAATATCGTGTATTAACGCATATATGAGGAATCTAGAGAAATGGTCAGATGAACCTATTTTCAGGGCAGGAGTAGAGACATAGACGTAGAGAGCAGACAGGTGGACACAGTGGGGAAAGGGGAGGGGGGACGAATTGGGAGATTGGGACTGACATATATACACTACCGTGCATAAAATAGATAGCTAGCGGGAACATGATATAAAGCACAGGAAACCAGCTCTGTGCTCTGTGACGACCTACATGGGTGGGATGTGGTGGGGCCGGGAGGCCCAAGAGGGAGGGGATATAGGTGAGCCAACGTATGGCCGGTTCACTTCATTGTACAGCAGAAATTAATACAACATTGTAAAGGCAATTATACTCCAAAAGTACCCAAAACACACACATTGGAATTGTATGTAAAGTCTTGAGGGAAAATAAACATCAGCCTGGAATTCTAGAAGGAAAAAAAAAAGTAAATGAGTTCATATATGCAAAGCTCTTAAAACAAAGCCCGGTACACAGTAAGCGCTAATCTAGTGTTTACTTTTATCCTTTCCACTAGCCCCTGAGGCTTCCATATATGGACCTGCAAAAGGGGAGGAGATGCGTGTCTCTACACAGACATCGATTTTCAAGAGTCCATGAGGTTTTCCTAGAAGCAGGCCTTTAAAAAAAATTCACAGGTTTTACGCTCAAACTATTTTCCCAGACTAATTTCACAGCAGCACAGATTCTTAGGGCTGGCAGGGCCTCACCTAGTGGAGGAAAGAAGGACTATGGAGCCAGATGCACTTGAGTTGGCATTCTGGCTCTGCCCTTCACAAAAGTGGGATTCTGGCACATTCTTCATCCTCCCAGGCGCCCAGGGCTTTCTAGGGAGGCTCTGTGGTGAGGACAGAGAGCCAGCAGCCCCTACCCGGGGCCAGGCCTGCCACTAACTTGGCTGGGTTCCTGCTGTGCGTCTCAGCTTCCTTACCTGTGAATCGAGGACCTTGCCCTGTACGGTTTTAACAACACACACTCAGATTTATGTCCCCCCAGCCCGAGGTGCCCCTCAGAATCCTGGGTGGTAGCACCAGATGCTCGTAGCAGGAAGGAGTCAGGAGAGAGCTCCTAGAAATTCCGCAAAGTGAGAGCTGGAGGGGATCTTTAAAAGCGACTGAGTATACTTCCCATTTTGCCAGTGAGAAAACTGAGGCCCAAGTGTGGGGAAGTGCCTTGTGTGATGTCAGAGCTGGGACGAGAGAACCCGTGTGTCCTGTCTTGCAGGCCCAGCGCCCCTTGACACTGTAGCCACTGTCAGCTCAAGAGTGTGAAGCCTGACCCCCCTTCTCTGGGCTTTTACCACTTGTCAGCTTGAGGAAAGAGGATCTTCCCAAGTGCGCTTTGGCACAAAGATAGAGACACATGTCCTATTAAGTGTAATGATGGTGATGATGACGATGATAGCTGTAATTTATTGAGTGCTAATGCTTGGCATTGTTCTAAGTGCTTTATATTTATCTAATCCTGGGAGTGGGGGAAACCATCCTCATCCCCCTTTACAATGAGAAAGCTGAGGCCCAGAGAAGGTAAGCAGTTTGCCGGAGGTTTCCCAGCTGGTACGTGTAGGAACTTGGTCTTGAGCCAGGCAAAATTCTAGAGTCTGCCCTTCAACTGTTTTTCTGTACTGACTTCTTGGAACGTAATATTTCTACATCTGCAGTCTGTAGATGCTCGGGGAAGGGGATGGTGCTGGATTTGATGCAGTCTAACTCATCAGTGTATTTGTTGAGACCTACTCTATGATCAGAAGGATAGCCAAAAACACTGACTGGCTCTTAATTAAGTGTATCGATATAAAATAAGTTTCAGATCTGGCCTCTCACATACTACACAGGTGCATGTGCTCACACACACACATACACACCACATACACCACACATACACACACGCGTGCATTAGAAAAGGCTGAGAGCTTGGTCAAGCAGAAAGTATACTGAATTCAGAGAACCAGAGCTCCTAGTTCAAGTCCTGGCCCCATGCTGTCCAGTCGAGGGATACTCAGCTAGTTAATTTGCCCACACTGTGAGAGATGGGGCTGTGTCTATATCATTTGCTCCTGAATTTCCGTTGTTCTCACTCAACAGATGATTCGATTATTTCCTCACTTCTGCTTTCTAGCTGTGTGACCATTGGCAAGTTACTCAACCTCTCTGTTCCTCTGTTTCTCCCATCTGTAAAATAAGAATAATAATTGTACCTACTCATAGGACTGTTGCAAGGATTAAATGAATTGATATGGGTAAAGGACACAGGGCTCGGCAAACAGTAAATATGCACAAATGTTAACCTTGATCGTGGTGATAATGGTGACAATACGATTTATTACTTTTTGCCTATAAAATTGGCCAATAATAGCATTTGCCTCCTAGGGTTATTCTGTGGACCAAGTAGGAGTATGAGGAACCACAAAGTATGGGTTCAGCCCCCCCATTCATGTCTCAGATCAGGGACAGGAGAAGGAAGGGTGTACAGGGTACCAGGACACCCTGCCCCTCCACCCAGGAGGAAGAGGAGGGGGCAGGGTGGGCCCTAGCCTGGAGCCTAGCATGGCAGCGGACAGGACACTTTGTCCCCTTGTGTCAGCTTATGCCTGTGGCTTCCTGCCCTGATGCTGCCACTTCGCATGTGTGACCCAAGCTATCTCTTTAATTGTCACGTGGAGGAGGAGAAGCGGCAAACAGGTTGACCATATTCACGGTTTGCTGCGTCTGTTACATTCCACGTGCATGTAAACTACTTCTTGTGGCATTGTCTGAGAAATTAAACATCTCTCCTTCCTGGGCTTGGAGAGAAGCGTCGGGTCCCCAAAGTGGGGTGCGGGTGTCATCTCCTGGGCCTCTTAGAGCAAGTGCTCCGGAGGGGACGGGGAATGAAGACTGTGCAGCCACAGCTTGGGGGTCTGTTTACTGGGAGGACATGACAGGACGTGCCCAAAGCTGGCCGCTTAGAGGCTGGGGGGATGTTCCCCAGGGAGACAGTGCAGGAGCACCTCTGCAGCGCGGGTGCTGGGAAAAGGCACGCTGCACACCATCCCCAAGACTCACTGGTCCTCTAGTGAGAGTCCTTCTGCCAGGCTCACCACTGAATCATTTGTTGAAAGGACCTACTTATCAACTCAGCTGTGCCATCCTCTAGCTGAGCGACCTTGTGAAAGACGCTCAACCTTTCTGGACCACAGCCAATGGAGAAAACCATCACACTGTCCAGCGTAAACTCTTCCCAGCCAGCCTTCAAGCAGATCCCCTTGGTTTAGGATATGAGCCAAAAGATAGACATTGTGAGAACAGAACGGGACCCTTTTGATGAGAAAATCCACCAGCGAGATGAGTGCTATTCACCCCACTGATAATTGGAATCACCTGAAAAGTCTTAAAAAATACCAAATACACTGATGCTGGGTGGGTTCCATTACCGGGATTTTTGATGTAATTGATCTGCTGGAAGCCCAGGCATTGGAATTTTATAAAAGCTTCACATACGTCTGATGTGCAACCAGGGCTGAGAACTGTAGATATGACCTAGATAATCCATTCCCTAATGATCAAGAGTTGAAGGTGATTTTAATTAATGAAGAAGATGGGAAGAGATTTTGAGGAACCAGATGTCTAGGCCTTTTGGCCTCCAGACCTGAGACATTCCTCGGGGTCCAGCCCAGGTAGGCTGGAAACAGGATGCTGTCCTGACTCTGCTTCCCACTGAGCATGGGCTGGGGCCAGGGTGGAAAACATCCATCAGGTCACCGACGACTCCTGAGGCCTGGGCTGAGCCCTGCTCTCAGGAGAGCCCCAGAGTGGTGGGAAAACAGCCCCATAAAGGATGACGAGGGAGTGGTGTGATCTGTCCTCTAGTGGGTTGTGCACTGGAAACGAGGGAGAGTAGGAGAGGGGAGAAATGGATTCTCTCTGGAAAGGTAAAGGAGGGCTTCTGGAGGCAAGAGACTTGAGTTGGGGCTTTGAAGGATGTATACAAGTTTGCCAGGTGGAAGGCAGGGGAGGTAGCAACATTCCCCAGTAGGGAATGGGAAACAGCAAGTACTTCGGCACATCTGGCCAAGGGGCTGCTCCCGTTCATGGGGCTCCCTGTGTGCCCACCTCTGTACCAGGCTTTGCTGGTGTAGCTGGGGGGTGGTTCCCACAGGAGAACATGGGTCCACCCTTAACACTTACAGTGAGGCTGGGAGACACAAAGTTCAAAGGGAATTTCAAGATGGTTCCATACAAAGAGAATTCCTAGTGGGGGCTCCTAATAGGTTTGGGTTATCAAGGAAGGCTGCTTGGAGGAGGTGAGTCTGGAGAAATGTACAGCGCACAGGAGGCAGGTAATATCTCAGGGGACTGCAGTAGCTATGGGCGGGGGATAAAGGCTTGCATATTTGATGATCCAGCCCCTGACATGGCCTGGGGTATGGGTGGGGCAGGGAAGCCCCCGTGACTGAGGTCCAGGGAGGTGACCTGGGTGGAGCCACACCAGGCCAGGCTGGGACAGGGCAGTAAGTGGTCCCAGAAGCCATGTTGGGCCGATTAGACCCATTCTCAAATTTAGGAAAGAAGAAAATATTTTACTGTTTAATCAAGTCTGGATTATATTCCTCATCATACCAATGCAATCATAAAATATAATTTTTAATATCTTTTTGTGAAGGAAGGAGCCCAGGAAGGCAAACATGCCTAGGGTTCAGAAAGGTCACAATGCTGCCTTGGGGCAGCCTGCTTGGCTGGAATTCTACATCCCTAGATCCTCTTCCGAGCCCTACCTTTTATTTTTTTTATTATTTATTTTATTTTTATTTTTATTTTTTTGGCGGTACGCGGGCCTCTCACTGTTGTGGCCTCTTCCGTTGCAGAGCACAGGCTCCGGACGTGCAGGCCCAGTTGCCATAGCTCACGGGCCCAGCCGCTCCGTGGCATATGGGATCTTCCCAGACCGGGGCACGAACCTGTGTCCCCTGCATCGGCAGGCGGACTCCCAACCACTGCGCCACCAGGGAAGCCCTAGAACCCTACCTTTGATTAGCTGTGTGTTCTGGGGCAAATCACCAATCCTCCTTGAAGCTCAGTTTTCCCTTCTGTAACCCAGGAGCAATAGACCCATCTCACAGGCAGCACCCTCCAGGGGGTGCCATCGACCTGGGATCCATAGAGAAAAGTGCCCCTGGAATGTGCAACTGGATGGAAGGGTCCACAAGAGTGAAGACTTGAAAAAAGAGGCGTGAAACCGCTTTTTAAAAAAGCATCTCTGAGGACAGCCTTAGTTTGGGCACTTGGGGAAGGGATCAAGGGCCCCTCTCTCGGCCTCACTATCCCCATTCCCTACACGTACCATCAAATCTTCCCACTGAAACAAAGAGAACCACTCGGTTGTCAGTGCTGATAATACCCTTTCTCTGCACAACCTACAGAGCTCTCTGTGCACCCCATCTGCGCATGCTCCTCGCCCCCTTGTGGCAGCCCACGAGCCCCGAGGCCTGGGACCCCGCACTGTCCATCCCTACCCCTCATCCCCTGCACACAGCTCTTCGTCATGCCAGAGCCAGCACTGCAGGGAGGCAGCCGGTGCTTGTCTCTGATACTGAGTGGAATCCCCAAATCCTTCTTCTCCACTTTCCCTCCAGGGACCCGCTGGGCTCATATCCTGGTCTCTTCCCTGTGATGCTCTTTTGGTCCAGCTGACCTCTCAGAGCAGTACAGCTACAGCAGTCAGTCAAATGCAGTCTCACAGTCTCAGAGCAGGTGCTGGGATCCCCAGGCCAGCCCAGCCCAGCCCAGACCCTGTCTTCTGGCAAACTCTGGGGGTTCTGCCGACCTCTGGCGGCCCCTCCTCTGTGTATGGGATGCAAGTGGCAACCCCAGTCTCCAGCAACCATGAGAGTGGGTGCAGCCCTGGCTGTCCCCACTAGCCGCCATCCTGTCTCAGTGGTTGATGTGGGTCAATACTCATCTCCCTCCAAGATCCAGGAGAGCACAGGGTCTTCTAGCATCACCTTCTCTACGCAAAGAGCATGAAGAATACGTAGTGGATTGAATAGTGGCCCGCCAAAAATAAGTGCACCCAGGACCTCAGAGATGATCAGTATCTTGAAGTGAAATCATCCTGGATTAACTTGGGCCCTAGTCCCCAGATGGGTGCCCTCATAAGAGACAAAAAAGGCATCATTTCACCACGCTTCATAAGACACAAAGGGGCACAGAGAAGACCTCCACGTGAAGACAGAGGCAGAGATTGGAGCGATGCAGCCACAGCTAAGGAAGGCCAAGGATCTTGAGGAGCTCCCAGAAGCTGGCAGAGACAAGGCAGGATTCTTCCCAGGAGCCTTCAGAGGCTGCAGGGCGCTGCCGACACGTTGATTGCAGACTTCTGGTCTCCGGAACTGAGAGAGAATCAATTTCTGTTTTAAACCACCCAGTTTGTGGCCATTTGTTAAGGCCGTCCCAGGAAACTAGTGCAGAAGAGTCATGATTTACCTGCATGTGCCCTGCTCTCCCTTTTCCAGTCTCCCTCATCACACCGATCCCGTCCCACTGGCCTGCCTGAAGACCCCATGTTTAGATTACCAACAACCATAAGACCATCTTGCATTTATTGAGTGCCTGCTGTGTGCCAGGGAGTATCTGGGTGTTGCATCCCAACGAGCGAGAAAGACGTGTGTGTGGTAGTGACTAAGGCCACAGTGGATCTGAGGGACCGCTTTACAGTCATATATCCTTGGGCAGGTGATTTAACCGCTTGGTGCCTCAGTCCCCCCATTAATTAAATGGGGGTGATAACAGCAATGCCCAACTTTGGGGCTGTCAGGAGGATTAAATGAATCAGCCATATATGACACCTCTGAAACCATGCCTGGGACTCAGCAAGTCTCGGCCACTATCTGTCATTTCCCCATGGCTCAGGTGAGGAAATGGAAGCCCAGGTGGGTTATGTCACTTCCCTAACCCAGCTAAGCAGATGGCCAGGCTGGGGTTTAAGCTCAGGCTTTTCTGACCTTGAAGCAGAGGTGCTTTCTAGTCTGACAGACACTGTCTCCTTTTCAGGAGCTTCCTGGAGACTTGACATTTAAGCTGAGGGCAGGCGTGACGTTACCTGGGATGCTTAACAGGACTTCTTGTCAAGGGGTGGCAGCTGGGGGTGCTTGTCACTTTAGAACCATCATTCCTGGCCAACACTTGGCAGAGAGCAGAGCCTTGGAGCTGGGCTGGGCCCAGGAGGTCACGTTTTTTGAGGAGAAAGAAGGTAGACTGGAGACATGGAACTGGGAAGACAAGGTGTGAGCTGGCCTTGGGAAGACAGGGGGAGCCAGACGCAGAGGGGCAGGGATGGGCCAGGCATGCGTTGTGTTCCTCTGATGGCACAGGAGGGCCTCTGCCCCAGCATCTTACCCAATGAGACCTGTTTCCATAACAGCCTGAGAAACAGGTGCTTAAGAACTGCTGGGGGGATGCTGCCCAGAGTGAGTGAAGGGTGTGAACACCAGGGTGGAAGGAGACAGGAGATTCCAGGCCAAGGAGAATCACAGTCGTAGGAAGTTGAGCGTCAATGAAAATGAGGTTTGGGGAATGAATGACACGGTCCTGGGCTGTCAGCCCACCAAGGTAACTGAAGGTGGGGATGACAGCCACAGGCAGAGGAGAGGCCAAGGGGGGAAATACAATATCACTGTCTTCAACGATGCTCGGAGTCATGACACATCCAGGGCTCCTCATAGGACCTCCCCGGAACCCCAGGATGCAGCTTCTTGAGGGATTCGTACCAACATCAGCATCGGGAGGAGGGAGATGCGTTCTGCTGCCAGGCTTTCTGAGGAATGAGGCTACGGTTCAGAGCAGGTAAATCTGGAGCTTTATGGGGACAGAGCGGGTACTCAGCCGACCACTTCCCAAGGTCATTTGGCAGGACCCCTGGGAATCCTTATTGGACTAAAAAAGACCACAGTACCCCCCTGCCCCGTTCCCCATGCCCTCAAGTCCTCCCCCTTCTGTTGAGTTGCTGCTGTGGGGAGCAGTTCGGGTCTTCAGATGCCAACTCAGCTGGCAAACAAGTGAAAGGTTTGGGCAGGCAGTGGTTGCTCTCTCATTGTGAGAATAAGTTCCCAGATTCCTGGCTTTCACAAAGCCCTGCCCGCTAGGTCCCTGACTTGGTGAAATCGATCAGTCGTTTTGACCTAGAGACACCTATGCAGCTCTGGGCGGAGAGGAAACCAGAGA
>NW_020175393.1:7391886-7533477 GCF_003031525.2 Neophocaena asiaeorientalis asiaeorientalis | reverse complement strand
AGATCCAAGGTTTTTTTATAACCACGTCGTCTTTATCCTCTGTGCACACACAAGGGAGCTTATCATCGAGATCCCTATGAGTGGGGGGATGCATGCGTTTGGACAGGTTATTGGGTCCCTGTGACCATGCCACCAGATGTGGGATACTTGGGAACATAAGGTTCACTAAATTACTGTGAATAAGTGGGCCTCACTTCTTCTGGGCACTTGGGCACCCTCTTGCCAGCCTTGCTTGCAGGCATGGAGTCCCCTGTTCACCTTCTTCCTACGGGCAAGTCTGTTCTGGCTGTGGGTGCGCGACCAGCCATCTCACAGAGGGCATCTCGATGTGATACAGAATGAATCAGCAGTCCTGTGAAGGGGGTGCTGTTACTTTTATGCCCATTCTACAGCAGGGAGCTTTAGTGAGCTGCCTCGGGCCACATGGCTGCTAATAACAGAGCAGGGATTTGAATCGGGGCCAGCTGCCTCCAGTCTATGCTCTGGACTCCACACCACACCATGCCACCTCCACGGGGCAGCTCAGGTGTATCAGGAAGAGATTTTAGCAGTCAGAGTAACATCCTTTACAGAGGTCCCCATGGCAGCATCCCTGAATCACGATAGTCCAGTTTGAACACATCCAATGATGGGCTGCTTGTTACTTTGCCAGGAGGCCAGACCCATGTCCCAGGATTTTGAGTTTTTGGAAAATTCATTGGGTTGTTGAGCCCCAAACTTGCCTCGCTGTCCCTTCCTGCGCTGGCTGAAGTTCTAGAGCCACTGAGAAGTCCATCATTTGGCCTGATACCCTTCGGATATCTGCAGGCCAGCCCCATGCCTTCACCTGCAGACTCGGATTGCACAAGCAGGGTCCCCTGGCCCCTCAGCCCTTCCTCCTTTTTGGCCATCAGCTCCTCCACCCGTCACCTGTCAGGCCCAGTTCTGCTGGACACTCTGGTTTGCCCACATTCTTCTCAGCCTGCTGTCCTCAGGCTTAGGGACATTCTGAGTGTGACCTGCTCATCAGGTGGCTCTGATGTTATCTCCAGCTCTGACACTCCAAGTGGTACCCGGGGCGCATGCCCCACCCCCTGTCCTGTCTCCTGCCTCTCATGTTCCGCCCCCCTCCTGGTGGTCCCTGAAGTGGGGCCCAGGCCTGGAGGTCGCCTATGTCAGAGCTGAACAGTCAGAGCAATGGGGTGTGATGTGAGGGCCAAAGCAGGAGGAGGCTGCAGATCCTGAGATGGGGGGAGATGGGATGGGGTTGGGGGTCATCACACAGGCTGCTCAGTCTTCCAAATTTCTCTCTCTCTCCCTCTCTCAGGGAATTCCTCTAAGAGCAGGCAAGAAACCGCCTCTTTTTTTTTTTGTGGCCACACTGTGAGGCATGTGGGTTCTTAGTTCCCCGACCAGGGATTGAACCCACGCCCCCTGCAGTGGGAGCACGGAGTCTTAACCACTGGACCGCCAGGGAAGCCCCCAAACAGCCTCTTAACTCACTGGATACGTGGAAAACACTTGGCACAATTTCACTGTTGGTTTCTGTTGCATGGGGGGCGCAGCGGGGAGGGGTGCTGTGTTTCTTCGATGCACGCCCACCCCATGATCACCCCTTTCCCAAATGGACATGCCTCAGGGGACCAAGGCGGCTGGGGCAGGGAAGTCCTAGGTGGGCTTCCACAGGGAAGCTGGGGATGTATGACAGGTGAGAACACTGAGGCCCAGGCACATGCTTCGGGTGCCAAGGGCCCCATTGTCCCCCAATGTGATTGTTTAGAGAGAAACCTCTACCACTGAGAATTCAAACGGAAGGGGCTGGCTCTGAGGTTACAAGTCTGTCCCTCTGCCCCAGGCAGATGGACACCGGCTGGCAGGGACCCAGCTGCAAGGATGACTGACTCCCAGCGTTAACCAGAGGGCTAAGTGAAGGGACGGTTTACAGAGGTGTGGGCAGGGCAGCGGGCCCACCAGAGCTGGTACACTCCCGGCAAAACAAGGCAGGGAACAAACGGTTACCAGCCCTGGGGACTGCAGAGCAAGGGGAGGGAACACAGGGAACACTGAGAGCTGCAGCTGGGGAGAGGGGCTGTTCCACAAAAGCCATAGCCTTAGGACACAGCCACTGCCAGAACGACCACGAAGCCGGCGCCATGGCAGGGTGGTGGAAGAAACACCACACCTCACTCTCCAGTCTCCTGTTGGTACCCCCCGGTGACCGAACCCAGGGAAGCCAGAGGAAAGGGAAGTCTGAGAAACGCAGCTGGTTGGGACCAGACCCAGGGGTCAGAGGGGGAAGGGAATGGATTGGAGACGGGGTGGATTCACAGAGAATAAACAGCATGAACACCAGTGGTGATGGTTGTATTCGTTTCCTCTGGTTGCTGTAACAAATGACCACAAACCGGGCGTCTTAAAACAACGGGAAGGTATTCTCTCACAGTTCTGGAGGCCACAGGTCTGAAATGAAGGCTGTGGTATGGTGCCCCCTCCAGTGGCTCTGGGGGACAATCCTTCCTCCCTCTTTTGGCTTCTGGTGGCTCCGGGTGTTCCTTGGCTGTGGCAGGAACATTCCAGTCTCTGCCTCTGTCTTCACATGGCCTTCTTTGCTATGTCTTTTTATCTCCTCTACTGTCTCTTAGAAGGGCACTTGTCATTGGATTTGGGGTCCAGGATGACCTCATCACCTTTACTGAATTACATCTTCAAAGACCTTTTTCCCAAACAAGGCAGCACTCACAGTTTCCGGGAGTTAGGAGGTAGGCTTATCTTTTGGGGGAGGGTAGACCATTCAACCCACTTTAATGGTCATCTCGGGTGAGCTCCTGCCCCTTCTCGATGTCCCCTACACGTGTCACCTCAGTGCATTTCAAAACTGGCCAGGAAGGAAGAAAGGGCTGTTGTTATTTCCAGTTTAGAGATGAAGCCAAAGAAGAGAAGAGACGAGAGGATTCTAGTAAGAAGTAGAGGCGGGACGGGAGCCGGGGGTGTAGCTTTCCTGTGCCATGTGCTCCTGCCCCACCCCCCAACCCAACAGGCACAGATCAGCCCCCTCCTGCTTCCTCAGCGCTCTGTCCACTCTCCTCTTAGTATGGTTTTCACTCTGTAGTTTTTTCCTCTTTGGACTTCCGGTGCCCAGACCTGAAGTTGAGTCTCATGTCTCACTGGTTTTCTATGAACCACTTTTATCTGACTATTGAGTTAGTTTTCTTTAGTAGTGGAGAGTATGCACTAACTCACCACCAAAGAAACAGCTTGACCATAACTTACATCTGGGCCCGGTCCCTGCATCCCACACCCCCAGATCCCTCCAAATCCGAATCTCCCCATCACTCTGAATGCTGGTCATTTCCCTTTGCTCTCCTTTCTATGTGGTTTTATTGCATGTCTTTCTTATCATTTTTTTTCTTAAATTATGATAGTTTCAAGCATATAGAAAAGTGTAGAAAGCAGTGTATTGATACCTGCCTTGCCGTGTGTTAAATGCAGCCAGTAATTGTTGAACACCAACTTTAGGGCTGAACTCCGTGCCAGGAACAGGTCACAGAGATGGCCACAGCAAGCCCGACAGCTGGTGAGGTTGGGACATGTCAACAGGGCATTGTGGGATCTCTAGGTGCTTGGGGTAGGGAGGAAGGGCAGTGGGAGGAGGACTTGTTCCATTGTCTGTTTCTGACACTGGGTGGGAATTGCTGGAAGGCAGAGACCAGATTGAAAAAGTTCGTCTCTGAAGCCCCACTGCCTGGCTGAGAACAAGTGCTCACTAAACACGGATAGAATTAATGACAATGTTTTTTGGAATAGACGCTAAACCTCCCATTCTAGGTCAGTAGGGCCTGCAGTCCACTAAAGAAAGTCATGAGCGAGGCTTGGGGTTGGATGGGTGGAGGGGTTTGCAAGGCAGCCCCGCGTTCATCCGATTCAGGGTAAACGTTCCCTACTGAGCCCATTATATCCCTTTCCACATGGTGACATTTGCACTGGCCTGTGACAGATGCTCTCTAAGTGTGTTCTAATCCTCTCACTAGGAGTTCCCTCAGGCCAGGGTTTGGGGCTCTGAGGTCAGGGGCTGAGTGTTCTGCATCAAATTTGGAGATTCCTAAAGCAGAGGCTGTCTGCTCCCATTAGATTGGGGCCACCTGCGGCAGGGACTGTGCCTCCTCCATCGTGATGGGAGATGTCATAAGTCAGGTCTGTCTCCCCTCTCAGACTGGGGCATCCCGAGTTTCAGGTGTCTTTCATCTGATAGATCTTCCTGAAATCGGAGGTGGTTTTCCTCCTTTGACTGGCAGTCCCCTGAAGACAGAGGCTGTATCTCCCCCCATCAGACTGGTCCATCCCTGAGGCTGGGGTGGCTTTTTTCCCATCAGAAGCTCCTGCAGTCAGAGCTGTCTCCTTGCCATTGTGCAGGAGAGAGGGCACACATTCCCTGTGTGCTTCCAGAGAGCAGAGCCGGGCCCCTGCCTCCTGCCCCTGAGATGTCCTTGAGCAGTGTGAGATGTCTCTGAGACATCCTTGTTTTCTCTTCTTACCTCCCACTCTGTAGATAACTCACCTAAAAAAGTCCCTGTTGCATCACTGAACTTCGCGAGGAGTCACTCACCATGTCCCCCAGACACCGAGTCCAGCCTCTGGGAACGTGCGCAGCTGAGCCCGCCCCAAGATGGGATCTGGAGGAAGCTCTTCCCCTCCGCTCACTGACTGATATCAAAGAGAGGACACCAGGGACCTAGGCGGGGGGGCAGAGGGGAAGGGGAGAGGGCCTTATTTTTGGACCATACACATCATCATCAACATCACCTCATTCAAATTTCCAAATCCTGAGATAAGTAAAACATACACTGTCTTCATTTTGCAGATGAGAAAATTAAGGTAGAGAGAGGAGTGGCTTGCCTGGGGTGATCTGAGTAGGGGTAGAGAAGCAGAAGTGGGTCAGAGTACATTCTACCTATAAATCTCATACCGTGCCCAGCCCAAGACCCTGTGGCTTGCCCTCCAGAAGGAGCGATCCTGGTAGATTCTTGAGTGGGGTCCTCTCCTCTCTGTCCATATCACCTCATGGTGAAGACACCCACTCATTCAGGGTTTTGTTGGATGTGTGGCCAGTGGGTATCTTTCAGGTGGATGCCCTATCTCCCCCCCACACCCCCATTATATCAGGGTCTCCTTGATGATAGGGCTGAGTCTCTGCCCTCAGACTGGGAGCTCTCCAGGGCAGAGCTCTGTTTCCTCCTTCTGGCCCTTCTAGCGGAGGCAGTAGTTGCACCGGGAAGGAGGTCTGCTCAGTGCATTTATATGTTCTCCCCCTCTTCCCCCTCTCTGGCTATTGCCTGCTCCCTGGGGCGATCTCGTTATCTTGTCTTAAGGTCATAAAAGCTCCAAACTTCAGATTTGAATGGGCCTGCAAAGGTCATCCCATTTATTCTATCTCCTGGATTCTCTGCAAAGAACATCCCTCTATCCCACGTGCTTGGTGGCTAAAAAGAGACAGCTGGAGTCTGACTTCTCCTGCTGCATCGCTTTCCCCTCCTTTCTGTACACTGGGTAAGAGCCCTGTTGCTCCCCTGGTAGGGCCTTTAGAGCATTGCGCTTCTCCACCACCACCCTGTTCTCCAGCTACCGTCCTCCCCAGCCTTTTCTTCAGGTTAAAGCTTCTTATTTCCCATGGGCACCTTTCTGAGGGAAGCAGGGGATAAGTGGGAGGTCACTGCCACCCTTCTCTGGGTGGCCCTTCTGAGCCCACTTCTGCTCCACCTGCCCTCCCTCCCCTCTGTTCCATCCCATCCAGCACACCTCTCCCTTTGAGCCACTGCTTGGCTTCCCCTAATCCCTGGTAACTGCGGGATGTCTCTTCACTCTCCAAATTCCCACAAATTTGATCATCCTGGGAACTTAATTGGTCCAGAATTCCTAAAGCTGTCAGGTATGAGATCTGGGTCAAATCCTGGGTCAGGAGAGCCCAGGCCTTTTTGGTCAAGTAACACTAGTTCTTCCAATTAATTAATATCTTATGTTGGATCCCCTTAGAAGCAAACCCAGGTGAGGATTTGAGGGTAAGTAGAATATTTGGGGGTGAACTCAGGAAGCATGAGTAGAGAAGTAGGGAAGTGAGAACAGGAAGGGCAGGAAGCCGATACAGGGTGTGTTAATGAGCAAATTACTGATCTGAACAACTGGGACTCAGTCCCACTGGGGACCTCTAGGAGCGCATTAGTTTCCCGTTGCTGCTGTAACAAATACCACAAACTTAGTGGCTTAAAAGAACAAATTTATTATCTTATGGTTCTATAGAAGTCCACAATTGGTCAGACACAGCTGAAATTAAGGTATTGGCAATGCTGCCTTTCTGGAGGCTCAGGGCAGCTTTGCAGCTTCTAGAGGCTGCCCACATTCATTGGCTTATGGCCTCATCCTTCAGAGGCAGCCATAGCAGGTTTTTTTCACATTGCATCGCTCTGCCCTCTTCTGCCTCCCTCTTCCACATTTAAGGGCCATTTTGATTACATTGGGGCCACCAGGATATTCCAGGATTATTTCTATTTTAAGGTCAGCTGGTTAGCCACCTTAATTACATCTGCAATCTTAATTCCCCTTTGCCACATAACCTAACATATTCACAGGGTTAGGATATGGACATCTTTGAGGGGCCATTATTCTGCCTACCAAAGGAAATTGTATAGGTCACACTTCAGAGTTGTCCCACCCAAGGGGTGAGAAAGCCAGGGTATTTATCCACCATTTCCCATTCAAGATTGGTTGCAGGGGGAAGTAATTTCTCAGCATTTCTGGCCTGTCTTCCCTAGCCCAGTGAGCTCCTATGGCCAGAGAAAGCCTTTAGGTAGAGTCACAGGTGCTTGGAGTGTGAAGCCATCCGCATGCATGGGAATGGTGAGCCCTGAGGAGATATGGGCCACTTACCAACAGAGTCTGCTACAATTAATTCATCTGTTTCTTCATCAATAATGTGCATGTCTGGTCTGGCCAGGTCTTTACCAGGTCCCAGTGAGAGAATGATGAAATTGACACCAGAACTTACTCTAGAACAGTGGTCCCCAACATTTTTGGCACCAGGGACCAAAATGTTTGTTTCACGGAAGACAATTTTTCCACGGACGTGAGGGGCAGGGGATGGTTCAGGCAGTAATGCAAGCGATGGGGAGCGATGGGGAGTGGCAGATGAAGCTTCGCCCACTCACCAGATGCTCACCTCCTGCTGTGCGACCCGGTTCCTAATAGGCAGAGGACTGCTACCGGTTGGTGGCCCGGGGGTTGGGGACCCCTGCTATAGAAGGTTTCACAATATATTGGAGGGGAGAGACACATAGGAGATGATTATATTGCAATGTGGTCAGTGTAGCATAGGGACATGAGCTGGAAGTTTACATGGTCTGGAGTGGGGATAAGAAGTAGATCAGAGAAGGCATCCTGCAGTGCTAAAGCCTGAGTTCACACTGAAGGACATTTAGGAGATGGCCAGACCACAGGGGCAGGTGACTGTTCCCGACGGAGGAGATGGCACAAGCAAATACACCAGGGCAAGCAATGGTGTGATACATGCAGGGAGGATGGAGTGGAGTAAGTAGCCTGGCTTAAGACACTGTGCAGGGAACTGTGAGAATTCCTCTGTAGAGCTAGGGGGCGTGGTCGTGGGGCATTAGAGCCCTCAAGAAGAGGTTTGAATACCATCTTGCAGCAAATGGGAAGCCATTGAAGGTTTTGAGGCAGGAAGGGGTGTAGCCAGATGAGCATACTCGGTAGGTCCCTCTGTACCTGGTGTGGAAAATGGGTTTGAGGTAGTGGGACTGGAAGTAGGGGAGATTAGTGAAGAGTTATTGCAGTGGTCCAGGGGAGAGAAGAAGAGCTTCCAAATTAGGATTCTGGTTACAGAGGCAGAAAGACATATGTTGGTATTCCAAGGCCAGCTCTGTTTGTAGATAAAATATTATTTAGGATGAAGTATGACTTTGACTTACAGAAAATCCAAATTGGACATCAAAAGTTTATTCCATTTGACATAAAAGCCCAGCTAGGCAGTCTGACCTCCTTCCATCTTGTTGCCCTGATGGCTATGGCCTCCATTTCCAAACTCACGTCCTGGTCCAAGATGGCCAGTGCAACTCCAGCCACCACATCTACATTCCAGGCAGCAGGAAGGAGAAGAGGGAAGGGTCAAAACCCTCTATGATTCTGACACTAATTCCCACGTGTGTTGTTTCCCCACTCCACCAAGCAGTTCTCCAAGACCAGCTGTGTGTCCTATAGCTCACCTCAATTCTGATGCGATCTACCTGGAGACAGTGTCAGATCCTACAGGTTAAAGACTCAGTGCCTCAAGACTGCCCACCCCCCCGCCTTCAGACATCAGTTGCAAGTCCAGTTTGTCTTCTGTGCTTCTGAGTAACTGACTATAGATCAGAGTTTCCCCATGACCCTCTCCTTGGGTTTGATTAATTTGCTAGAGCAGCTCACAGAACTGAGACATTTTACTTACTAGCTCACTGGTTTGTTACAGAAAAGATAAAACACAGGAACAGTCAGTTGGAAGAGATGCACAGGGCAAGGCATGTGGGAAGGGGCATAGAGCATCCATGCCCTGCCCAGGTGTGCCACTCTCCTGGCACCTCCAGGTGTTCACCACCCCGGAAGTACTCCAAACCATTTTTAATGAGGATTCATCATAGGTGCATGAATGATTAATCTTTGGCGATCCATGATTGATTCAGCCTCTCTCCTCCCAGGAGGTCAGGAGGGTGGAACTAAAAGTTCCAACCCTCTAACTAAATGGTTCACTCCCCTAGCAACGAGCCCCTACCCTTAGGTGTTTTCCAAAAATCACCATTAACATAGCAAAGGATACCTTTATGGCTCTCATCACAGGAAGTTACAAAGGGTTTTAGGAGCTCTGTGCCAGGACTAGGATGAAAACCAAATTATATTCTAATAAGAGTATATCACAACTGCCTGTAAGGACACGTCTTGTAAGTCGCATATACCTCTGCCCCTTACATCTCTTTGGCCAGAACTTAGTCCTGTGGCCACACCTAGTTGCAAGAAGAGCTTGGAAATGTTGTCTTCTTTCTGGAAGCCATATGCCCAACCACGAAAGAAGGGCACAGTGGACCCTGCAGGCAACTGGTCGTGATGAGGTAAAGGTGAACATGTGTCTTGTGGCCAGACTGTCCTGGCTTCCATTCTTTGTTGCCTTGGGCCCTTCCTTGGTGCCCTCATCCATAAACAGAGATTTAGGACTCTTGTAAAGATTCGATGAAGTAACAGACGCAGAAACTTTATAAACTGTCGAGTGCTATCACTTGTGAGGTATCCCTGTGGTTGTATTCATTGTGGCCCCATTGATGAGTTGGAATTGCTTTACAAGGATGCCAGTAAAAAAGCTTGGGATGGAAGAAGGAAAAGTGTAATGTGGTGGCAGGGCTTCTTCCAGACAGAGAGGGCTTAGGGCAGGAAGGCTGGGAATCGAGTACTGAGGGCACCTGTGGGGTGTCCTGGAATGAGGTCCACGTATCTCTGAAGGAGACATCTTCAGCCAAAGCCCAGTGGTTATACCTAGAATCGGGCAAGAGCATATGGAGGCACTTGGATTGTTTCCTTCATAATCCAGCCGTCTTCAGGGCCTCCCCCATCAGTCTGAGCCTATACCAAGCTTCTGTCCTGGGACCAAGACAGAGTGAAGATTCCTTGCTGAGGCCCTGTTTTTCTCTTCGTTGACAAATTAAATCATTTCTTGGTTTAGCTGAGGTGTTCCTTATAGTAATTATTGCTCTATCAGTAAACGGAAAGGTTTTAATTCCACAAGGGTACATGCAAATCGCGCATTTTGCATTTGCCCAGTTTAATCAATGCTGTAACAGAATTAAGAGGTCCCAGCAAGCCTTGTGATCTTACCTAAGCTAATAAAGAATGAGCCTACATAATTACACGTAAGACCTTAGCTAATGCACTTGTCGATAACTGGTGACCACATTTTTCTGTCTTGTATCAAATTTTCTCTAGTTTATTCAGATATTGACTAAAAGCATGTGTTTTTTAGAGGCAGGGCCAGTCTATCATTGCTACTACCATTTAAGGTTTTTATGTCATCTTTTTCATGTCACCCTAATTACGTTAAATTTCAACCTCAAGCCCGGTCATCAGTAATCTCCATCCTCTCTCCTGCTTGCTTTTCCTCAGCACTTACCACCTTCTAGTATGCTCTTTATTTTATTTGTTTATCTCATTTATTCTCTGTCTCTCCTCTGTTGTTGTTTTTGTTTCATCTCATTTATTCATTGCTGTGTCCTCAGAGCCTAGAACAGTGCCTGGCACGTGGTAGAATCTCTGTAAATTATTTGCTACTGGAAGGAATGAATCACCTGATACGATTGTTGTATACTCAGTGGGCATAATTTCTAACGACAGTTTTGGCTCTAAAATTCTGTGTTTCCAGATGCTTGGTATATAGTGTATGCTTGCCCCGGCTGGTTGATTAAATAAATGGATGAATCAAATGTTACATTACAATGATGGAAAATAATGTCATGTTCCATCCAATAGCCTCCCCTCCCCGGTAGGTGTTCCGCAGACCCAGCTGGCCAGAAGGAGGGAGGCATGGAGAACAAGCACATATTCTCTGCCCTTCTCTCTCCAGCACACGGCCAATTTTTAAAATAGCATGTAATGACCATTGCCTAAAGATGTCACTGCGTCAGTGCTGTCCCCAAGCAGCTGGAAGACTGTGAAGCCCTCGTGTCTTTCTGTGACATCCCTCCCAGGGACCACAGAGGGGGGCCTCCTGGCCCAGCTCACCTACTTCATTTGTAACCCAACTCCCAGGATAGGGTATTCTGCTAAATACACGGTCTCCCTTATCAGTCTCTCCTATGGTAATGCTCTTGCTACACAAGCCAGACAATTAGAGGTAATTGGGATAATCAGCATTTATTATGTCAATTTGCATTTTTCTACAGCAGGCAGTACAGAATTTACCACCCGGCTTGGGAATGTGCTTTTTGGATCTGCGCTGAATTTGGCTTTCCATTCTGAAGTACTTTTTAGAGCCCACAGGATTTGTCCCTCCTTTGCTCACATGATGTCCTAAGGGCTGCATTAGGTATGAATCTTCCCAGCCAATCAAAGGGGAACATGCAAATTTGGGTCTGGGAATTAGGGAAGCCTCACTTCCATCATCTGGAGCCTGGGGAAGAATCTACTGCCTGGAAGGAGCCCTGGGTCTGTGGCCAGACCCCTGGTGACTGATTTTTTGCTACATTGACCAGATGTTTGACTTAATTGACAGAATTGTTTCACGGTCTCAGCTGAGTAACTCAAAGCTCAAGCCTGCTGTCATGTGACGGCTCTCCACACATAAGCCCAGGGGGCATCTGGACACAGGGGTGCCTGTTCCTGTCTGCAGCCACCTCCTCTGGTATGGATATTTCCACTGTGCCAGCTTCTTGGGTACCCACTTTTCCCTCTCATGAAAGAGGGCAGTGTTGTGCAGTGATCATAACAGTCAGCTCTCCACTACAGCTTCCTGGCTTGAAATCTCTTCTCCACCAGTTGTTAGCTGGGTGACCATGAGTTCCTTAATCTCTTGGTGCTGCAGTTTCCTTGTCCTTAAAGTGGAGGTAACAATAGTACCTGACTCTAGGGTTGACATAAGAATCAAGTAAGATCATGTCCCCTGGGAGAAAGCAGGAGACAGACATTAGATGTTCTCATTAAAAGATCCTCTCTCCAGCTACTCCACAAGCCTTCATTATGCATCTTCACCAACCCATCTACAAGGTACAAAGTTCCAGGTGTCCCCAAGGAAGCACAGATAAAAATGCTTTAGCTGATTGGAGAAGGGAGCGATCGATCTGGGTGTGGACAGCATGCAGGTTTTTCGAGGGGAAGAGGTGGCATTTGTTCTGGGCCCTAAAAGACTGATAAGATAGGACCTGCAGAGAGGAAGTGGAGGCCATTAAGAAGCAGGAAAGGGTGGGCTATGGATTAAGGGACGTTCACGGCAAAGGGCGAATGTTTGTATCTGTACTTGAAATATCTCTATTGACATAAAAAGACAGTGTTTTCAATTTCACTGCAATTCACAAGGGAGTTATACATTGCTCACAGGCTACCCAAGCCTCTTACTCTATTCCATCACCCCCGCCAGGGGGACCTGTCATCCCCTTCCATGGCAGCTCCTCTGGTCTAAGACTTTATTCCTATGCCAGTCCCATAGTAGAGTTTGTCCACTTTGTTGAGAATGTGGCAGCCAAGCTGGAGAGACAATTTCCTTGGATTATTGCGGAAAGTGAGGAGTGTTAGATGGTGGGGGTAATAGATTGCTAGACCCTTCAGAGCCCCCAACCTGCCTGCCTGGGAGAAGGACCTGGCTTTTCTTCTTAGGGAGGAAGCGATCTTTAGCCAGGCTTATAAATAAGAAAGATTGCTTTTGTTGCAGTTGGTCCTACGGGTTCTTGGAAAGCATGTGTGGAATAAACCAAAACGTTCGCTGCAGCCTCTTTTTATCCAGCGTATCAGTTAGTATAAATGTGAAGTTGCTATAACAGAGTCCTGAGAGAGTGGCTTAAAAAAGATGAAGGTATGTTTTACTCTCACATAACAGTCTAGCTGGTTCAGGCTGGTGGGGCCACTGTGACTGACAGAGCATTCAGACCCAGGTTCCTTTTGTCTTGTGCCTCAGCTCTCCCCTGGGCATTGTGCTCATCGGCATGGTTGGAGCTGTGTGGCTGGCACGTTTGCTTTCCAACATGTGGGAACTGGAAAGAGAAGCTGAGTATAAAGGCTCGTGTTTAAAACAAGGGATGCAGGAGTTGCACTCATCGCTTCTGCACGCTTTCTTTGGAAAACACAAGATCACACTGTCACACCCAACCCTAGGAGGGCCTGGGAAGTGGTCTCTGGCTGCTACTTTGTGCCCAGTGGAGCCCTGGGGAAGGGATGGGGTCTGTTAGCAGAAGGAATCAGAGTGCTTAGTGTTTCTTCTCTGACTGTTGAGGAAATAGAGGCAGCTGGGAGTCATTTCATGTTGCTCTGGACCATCAGCTCCCAATGGAGCTAGGACTTAGAACCCAATTATGCAGATAGCAGTGGACAGCTGTGGAACTGAGCTCTAAAAGGAACGTGTGTTGCTGTTTCCTGGGCCCTCTGGGCCTCTGCTGCTCTTAAGCAGTACCTCATTTCACGAGAATGTCCACCACCCAGCCCTCCCCGCCTCCTGCACCAGGGCCATCCCTGGTTACATGAAGGAACAGCACCAAGTATCAACAAAACCTCCATTCTGGTGAACTGGCCGTTCTCTGACCTGTCCTGACATCGATTCACGTTTGCAAAGCAGTTGTCCGTGGTTTTGTCTGTTCCTCGTGGCTACCCTAGGATGAAGCCTGGCAGGTTTTCTCCACATCATCAAAGAGAAGACAGTGAAGTTATGTGATGTATTTGTGAGGATAATCTAGTTACGCTTTAATAACAAGCAGCCCCAGTCGCAGTACCTGAACACAACAAAGGTTTACCTCTCACCCACATGAAGTAAAAGGTGCCTGAGCGACTCTTCAGGGCAGCCGTCCTCCATGTGGTTCTCAGAGATCCAGGCTGATGATGGCTCCGTCTTCTTGTAGCGTCATCCTCTGGACCATGTAAACCCCTTGGTCCTCATGGTAGGGCAAGAGAGAGACTAGAATCGTGTCTGATGATGACACACAGCCTGCTCACATTTCATTAGCCAGACGTCGTCACAGAGCTCACGGACCTGCAAGGGGGCCGGGTCGAGGAGTGTCGTCTGGAAGCGGGGAGAGGTGGGTGTTGCTGAACACTAGACATGTTGACCACAAATGTTTTGCTCAAGATCCCATGGCAAATAATGGCACCTTAAGCTTTTTTAAGAGTTTTCTCATTTCTGATGTAACCCTAGTCTGACAATAAGGCAAGCTCCACTTACTCTTCCCTGGGAATAACAACAAATAGTGGCAAATAATGACCTTTGTGACTGATAAGATAGTCATCTGGGGGAGGAAAGGCTAATCCCTTACCCGGAAACTCCTTGTAGATGCTGAGCTTTCTTGCAAATTAGGCAGCTTACTTATATTTCCAGGCCTCAAATCCACATAATTACAATCCCTTTTTCTGGGTTAGGGCCGTGGGAAAACCCTCTTAAAATGCACACTTTCTCTTGGCTTGCAGACAGGCATGTACAGCCAACATTATTCATTCATCCCTCCATATGGCCATGGTATTCTTAGTGGGCAGAGTCTGGGAGTAAGAACAGGTAGGGGAAGAGGGGGAGGAGAAAGAGGAAAGGGGAGGAGGTGCAGAGGGGAGAGCGTGGGATGCCTGGAGGGGAGGGATGATGACCAGCCTAATCTCTCGCTGAGTAAAATGCCGAAGAGCTATATGGTCGACCCGTTACTGGTTAGAGAAAAGCATGTATAGGCTGAGAGGGACTCTGGTGCCATTTTTCCCAGGTGCCAAAATTCCTCTAAGTAAGTATGAGTAGGGCTGCCTTTGAGGCTTGTTCGTGTGGCCTCGACCCAAGGAACACAGCTGCTCTTTCTTCATTCTTCTCTTTTCTGGGAGGGAGCCATGAGCCTTGGGTCCTGGACAGCCGTTTAATAACTGTGTAACTATGGAGAAGCTTCCAATCTCTGTTTTCATTTTCTTCATTTGTAAAATAGAGATGAAAATATTCTCTCCGGGGATCTTGGAGAATCAAACATGCAAACAAATATGCCAGTTTTGTTAACTAGAAAGGGCTGTTCAAACTAAGGGGTTACCACTGTGCTATTGTCACCGTCGCCACCGTCATTACCATCATCACCGTCATCATCATTATTGTTATTTTACTCCCCTACGTGAGAGCAGAAGATACAAAGATAACAGCAATTATAAGTACCCAGAGTGGCTGCGGAATCTGGCTATTTCTGGCTTAGGAAACAAATCTCATCGGCATGCCTGGATCCGGTTTCTCTCAGTCTCTCTTTCCTCAATCCACTTCCCTCTGGCACAGTGTCTTTCTCCTCTGGCCGTCTGTGCAGCTAGCTGCCTCTTCCTTTTAGTCGGAAGTGAAACCACACTTCTGGATATCTGTATTAGTTTTATATCTCTGCATAACAAATGACCACAGATGTAGTGGCTTAAACAACACAGATGTATTGCCTCGCTGCGTCTGTAGATCCTCTGCTCAGGGTCTCACGTAGCTGAAATCAAGGCATTCTTACCTGGAGGCTCAGCTAGGGAGATATCCACCCCTAAGCTCTTTCAGATTGCCAGCAGAATTCAGTTCCCTGTGGTTATAGAACTGAGGCCCCTGCTCTCTTTTTGGTTGTCAACTGGGGGCCTCCCTTAGCTTCTAGAGGCTGCCCACTGTTCCCTGCCACACGACCCTTCCACAGCATGGTAGTCTGCACCTTCAAGGCCAGCAAGAGAAATCCCTCTGATCTTAGGAAGGGCTGAGTCCCTTTTAAGGGCTCACCTGATTAAGTCAGGCCCATGCAGGATAATCTCCCTTTTGATTAACTCAAAGTCAGTTGATGAGGGACCTTCTTTAGTAACATCCACAAAACTTTTATGTCATATAATGTAACGTAATCACAGGAGTAATATGCCGTCATATTCACAAGTCCCCACATCCCACTTCCTCACTCTCAAAGGGAAGGGATTCTACAAGAGGTGGCCTCTTAGAGGCCATCTTGGAATGCTACCTACCATGGTATCCAAGAGGTCTCAGATCAAGCTGAATTCTAGTCTCATAAAGGTTGAGTCTCCTTTTGTACCCTAAATTCGAAAGATACAAAGAGACCTAGAAACAAGTAATTGTCAGTATGGTTATATCAGCCTGGGGTTCCTAGAAATGAGAGCCTGGGGTGGAGATTAAATACTGATGCTTATTTGGGAGGTACAGTCCCAGGGCAGTGAGAGTGAGGGAGAAGGGGAGGAAGGCAGGGAAGGATGGGAGGCACGGCATGGTGATGGGTCACTGTCATCGCGATGGCCACTGCTTCACAACAAGCCACAAGGAGGCATCAGGTGAACCTGCTCAGCTGAGCAAAAATTCTCGGGACAGGTTGTGTGGAGAATCCATACTTTGGAGGGAAGAGGCAATAGAGGAAGCTAGCTGCCTGGCTTTCTCCTGTCTCCTGTTTCCACTGGCCCCTTTGGGGAGCTGCTGTAGAAGCCAGATCTCATGCCTTGGAATGTGGCGTCTTGTTCCAGGCCACGCTTGTCTTCATGGAAGTGTTCTGCCATGGCGGCCACTGAGATGGGGCAAGTGGCTAATGATCTGGGAGCCAGGTGAGGCCGGGAGATCATGGTGTGTTTGATAGGGTGACACACACGAATCCCGTGGTGACGCAGAGGCAACCACTCATAGCGGAATGAGAACAAGGGCAACAGAGAGCTCCTGCTGTGGTCCAAGTGGGGGAAATGGCTCAAAGGCAGGAACAGTAGGAATACGGGGGCGAGGGGGGGAGATCAAGACATTTTCATTTATTTAAGGTATTTATAACTACTTTTTTTATTATAGAGGTAGTGCCTTTCAATAAAGAATGGAAACAGTAAAAAAAAAAGTGTGAATGGTAAAATGAAAGTCTTTTTTATGGCCCAGATTTCCAGGTACAGTTCCCAGAGAAACCACAGTCTTTCTGTGTTCTTCCAAATATTGTCTGGCTTATAAATCAAAGATAGATGAGAGATAGATAGATAGATAGATGAAGTGTGTATCCTTTTGGGGGGTACATATAGGATCTGACAATACATTAGGTTTCGGCAACTCAGCATTTCAAATATGGATGTGCTACAGGTGAATACTTAAATTATATACAGTCTTTGTCTATTGTAAACAATGCTGTTATGAAATCCTCGTACCGACTTCTTTGTGCATATGGGCAAGTATCTGTGTAGAATTAACTTCCTAGATGTGGACTAGTGGGTGCAATTTGAATTTCTATATGTGTTGCCAAAGCATATTCCTAATTTGCACACCCTCTCCTCACTACCCCAACAGTATTTTGTTGTACTTGTTTGCCTATAGCCCCACCAGCACTGGGTATTCACAGTCTTTACCACCCTGTCAATAAAAAAATATTGAGATGTTTTCATTTGCATTTCCTTAATTATGAATAAGGTTGAGTATATTAGACATTGAGGGAGTTTTTGTTTTAAAGATTTTTTTTTCATGTGGACCATTTTTAACGTCTTTATTGAATTTTGTTACAATACTGCTTCTGTTTTACGTTTTGGTTTTTTGGCCATGAGGCGTGTGGGATCTTAGCTCCCTAAGCAGGGATCGAACCTGCACCCCCTGCATTGGTAGGCAAAGTCTTAACCACTGCACCTCCAGGGAAGTCCTGAGGGAGTCTTAACGTAATGAAGGTCTGACTTTTTACCTGCCCACTGGATCTGGCAGTCCATCCTCTTGGTCTGGAGTATCCCAGCTGAACGGGGTCACTTCTAACAGGATGAGATGGAGCAGAGAGATTGTCCAGCACAAAAGCTTATGGGGACCGAGGGTTAACCTGAATCAGGGAGAGGCTGGTAGATGTTTGAACCCAATGCATGATGGATGGGGCTGGACTTTTACATGCCTGTTGACTTTGAGCTTTGGCATATCTGTGAGAACCTTGAAATTAGTTTGCTGTAAAGGATAGTCAGTATGAGTGACTTTCTGATCCTGGGCACAAAGCATGCACCCAGCAAATCAGAGACCCTGCGAGGGATCTGTGAGTAAAACTCCAAACCTTCCTGCAACTTCCTGCAACCTTCCTGGACTTCCTTCCAGTCCTGACCACACTTCCCTTGGGGAAATGCCTTTGGGGAAAAAGAAAGGATTTTTGAACCCAGAGGGAAGAAACATCTGGACATCAAAGCCAACTCAAAGGGAGTTGTGTGTGTCTGTGAATGTCTGGGGGCGGGGAGCGGTGGTGGGAGGCTTCCACCATTGGGGGAGTTATGGTGGGAGTGGTTTTGCTGAGGGTGGTGGCTGTCGGGGTGTAGGGGTGATGATTTTTATAGGGATGCTTCCCTCTTAGATCCTTAAAGCTAGAGAGAG
Source organism: Neophocaena asiaeorientalis asiaeorientalis (assembly GCF_003031525.2). NCBI lineage: Eukaryota > Metazoa > Chordata > Mammalia > Artiodactyla > Phocoenidae > Neophocaena > Neophocaena asiaeorientalis. Next base: position 7,515,452 of record NW_020175393.1, on the reverse strand, counting down.
CTGAGACTTCCTTCATCCATCCTCCATAGTGGGATACAGATGAGAATATCAGTGCCAGCCAATCACATCCCCCTTTCTCCACAAAAGCATTGCCACATCCTCACTGTCCAATTCTCCTTTTCCCTTCTTCCTTTTCCCTCCAGCCTCTTGACACAATCAGTGACTTTCCCAGGGTAAGAGTTCCTTACAGGACACACATAGGGAAGCACTGCTGATTGCTTACTGGAGCGAGCTGGGGCCTCCACCTGCAGTGGTGATCAGAGCGGAGCAGGGCCATAGAACATCCCCCATGGGGAAGAAATCACCTACTGCTTCATCTCCTACACTTGGCAACATGTCACTCTTATTCTGCATAAGTAACTTACGCTACGACCCAGCATCTTGCCCTAGGGGGCTGGTGTGTCTGTTTCCAAAGCTCCATGTATTCATTTATATTCTCTCCCTCTCTGACCCCTCTTCCGCTCTCCTTCCCTCCCTCTTCCCTTCCTTCCTCCCTTCTTCCTTCCCTTTCTCTCTCCGTCTTTCTCTCGCACTCCCTCCCTCCCTCTCTGTCTGTGTGTTTCCCTTCCCACGTGATAAGGAGGTGTGGGGGAGAAAGAAAATTCCATTTGTTCACACAGTTGTCTTCAGGGAAACCTGCTGATGTCATCAGTCATCTTTCTCCTGTTAGTGGATCTGTGTGGCTCCTCTCAGAGCCCTGTCACCATCTGTAAGGTCTTCTGGACCTGATGGAACAGTCAGGTGGGTCTAGTCCCTCAGTTCTTCTAGGTTTTGATGTAGAGAATTTAGGGAGGGTTGTGCTCACACACCACAGACCCGTAGACCGAAGGGCACTCCTCTCTCCCACACTCAGCATGCCCTGGGGTAAGAGTCCACCTGGGCTCAGAACTCACCAATGTGGACAGTGACATTATAATCCTTACTGGTGCCACCACTGGCTGTTGTGGCTTTGACAGCTCATGTGGTTAATTCTGGATCATTGTCAGCTCGGGATGCTAAGGGTATCACAGGAGCAGACTGATGGCATGGTGGACCCAGGATTGTGTGGCCCTGGACTTGTGATGTTGACCAGCCATGACTCTGGCCTTGAGGCCAGCTGATACCATGGACGTTAAGAGGGCCGACCTAGAGAAACTCCCACCTGCATTGTCACATTACACAGCAAATCTGGTATGTGCCTCACCCTTTGTTCCTGGAAGACTTTCACTGCGGAGGTAAGATTGAACACTTTAGAAGTCCTCCCAGAGTCTTCCACCGGTGCCCCTGTCCTCTTTCCTGTGCCTCTGTTTCTCCTCGTGTGGAAAGGAAGATAAGGGTAATCCCAGTGGTGACCTGGAGTATCCATAATGTCATTTTCATTGAAAGAGATATCCTTGGAAGCAACAAGATGAAGGAGTGATGGTTCCTGGAAGATTGTCCACCAGCAGCCTGCGGCGTTCTTCCTCATTCCTAATCTGTAATCATCTCTCTGCAGCCAAAGTGGTCCAGGCCCAAGGGCACATCCCCACAAGGCCTTCCTCTTGTACTCTGGGGTCCCTTAGAAGGGGCTTCTTGCCTCCTCTGGTCACACAGAGCTACACGTGAGACTAGGGAGTGGAAGAGAGCTTGCATGTTTTGAACAAGGCAAGGCTCACAGAAGGATGCCACTTGGCACTCTGGTTCCTTCTTATAATTGTCAGGAAACCGGGATCAACACAGCGCCACTGAATTCTGCTAATGAAATGTCTGCTCTCCCGAACACAGGTCTCATGGCCAGCCTAGAGAGATGCTCATTAAGTGAAAGGGCTGGTAATTCAATCACTGCAGGGCTGGGCATAAGCAGAGGCTGCTGCTTCCCTGGGAAAGAGCTTGCCCAACTGACCTCCACCAACACCCTTTCTCTACCTCCTGCCCCACCCGCTCGAGCTGGGGCTGGGGATGGTTTAGTCTCTCCAAATCAGGTCTCAGGAGTTAGAGCTTGTGCAGGAAGAGCCTCATCTAGAAATCTCCAGCCTGTCTCCATGGAGTGTATTCATTCAGACAAGTAATGGTTTGACATCCAGCAACGGCTTCTTGCCAGCTTCTAGAATAGGGGTCCAATTTGGGGGCAAATAACCTCTACCTGGCAGAGTCTGATGGAGGCTGTGGACACTCCTGCCAGGAAAATGCTTGACCACACAAAATTCAGCACACGATTCCAGTAAGTTCATAGACCCCAGAAACCCTTCCTGTGCTGCTGGGTTACGTCACATGTGTCCAGCTCCACAGGTGCACTTCCTTCCAGTTTTGGGGGGAACAATGATAGTAAAGCTAATAGTAATGTGGGTGGAGATGCCTCGGTGATCTCTTTGAGTTGAATGCCACCTCTGTGCACGTCTAAATGTTGTCCGTCTTGCAGGCCTCATGGCAAAGCCTCAAATTCATCCCTGCTTCTCCTTTCCTCTTCTTCGTCTGAGAACATTTTACCCCTAACGATGATGACCATTTTCTTCTTACACTATATGTTTATACGCCTTCTGTCCTCTCTACGGGATACTTGTTCCCAGGAGGTGGGGACCAGCCATATTGGTTTCATCTTTGGTTGCCCCTCAGCACCTATGGTAGAGCCTTTTCTATGTAGCCAGTTCTCAGTATGTGTTTTCTGGATGCATGGCTGGATGATGAATGCGTGTCCTCCCTTGGGGACTGCCCACATGTCTAACCAGCCTGCCTACAGTAGGATGAAGCTGGACATTGACAAACACGGCCCACTTGTCCTTCCTTGCAGGCTTCAAACACAGTTGCATCTCCCACATGCACCCACTCAGGGCTACGGAGAAGGCTGTCCCCGAGAGGAGACGTCCCTCCCTTCTTCCCATGCAGCAGTCTGAGGATTCTTTGACATTTAACTCCAGTGCAATTTGTTTGTTTTCACCCGAGTTGAAAATACCAACAAATGTCACCCGCCTTCGTTCCCCTGTCCTACTAACACGTGGCTTTGAAGGGCCAGGATCCAGCAACACTGATGAGCATCTCAGGTCTTCCTGAATTTGCAAGGGGATGCAGAGCTCTGCGTAGGTAAGAGGTGGGTGTGGAGGTGGGTCCAGCAAGAGAAGGGTGAGCATGGAGTTAGGCGTGAGGGCAGGGATGCCTGGCAGGGCCAGTGGTAGAGCAAGGAGGTCGAGGATGAGAGTCCTTTCACCAGCACCATCAAAGGGAAAGATGGCTCGATAGTCCTATGCCTCTCACTGTTCAAAAGGACTTCTCCACATTGCCCTGAAGGTTGTCTGGTTGTTCCCTGAATCTGAGCCAGCTCCTGCCTGCCATGTGCCTTTCTCAGGGATGCAGCTTGGATGCCACCTTATACTTTTTGGAAATTATAGCAGAAATTGATTTCATTGTGAGTGATAAAAAACAAAACAAAGTAACCTAAATGAGAAAGACTTTTTTTAAATCTCTCATGTAGAAAGTACAGGCAATAAGGTCTATATTCAAGTGAACAGCATGGTAACAATGTCAAGTTCCTGCTTTGACAATGTACTATAGGTATATGAGATGCTATCACGGGGGAAAGTGGGGTGAAGAGTCTATGGGAATCCTTACTATTTTTGAAACTTCTTATGAGTCTTAAACTATTTTTTTAAGTTATAATTAAAACAAAAATAAAAACTTCAGGGATTCCAGGACTTTATGGTGGTGCTATGATCACCAGGTGCCCAGGTTCTTTCTGTTTTGTCACTTTGTATCCTCAAACACATGGCTACCAGTTCGTGGACCAAGATAGCTGTGCAAGTTCTGTCCATGCATCAACATTCCAGTTATTAGGAAAGAGGGAGAGGCAAAGAAGGGTGCATCCTTTCTTAAAGGACACTTCTAGGGTATCACATACTAGTGTTTTACTTATAGCCCATTGGCTAAAACTTAGTCATATGACCACACCTAAGTACAAGGGAGGCTGGGAAATGTAGTCTTTATTCTGCATGGCTTTGTGGCCAAATAACACTTGGGGCTTCTTACTGGGGAAAGGGGGAGAATGGATATTAGCGGACAACCAGGGGACTCTGTACAGTCACACCATGGAGGAAGTGCACAACGCTGGGCATCAAGGAAGGGCTGGCTGATCTGATTGCCCTCCCAACTCTCCAACCTGACTTCTCCGCTACTCCTCCACTCAACTACAGCAGGAAGTTGCCCTGTTTCCTTCCTTTAGCCAAGCAGACTGAGTCCTCCTTCACTCGTCTAGGGAGCCTCCATCCAATCTCCTTGTCTCTGTGTGGGAACTTAAGGCAGAGGCATTCGTCCTTTCTGGCTCTGCTTTACGTCAAAAGGCAGGAGTCAGTTATGTGATGTGAATTAGGAGAAACAATCAGACTCTCCCAGCCTTGCCGTCTCTCCTAACACCATTCCCACAAATCAGGGGGTAATGCCTAAACTTTCGTTAGGGACCCTGTTCCTTGGTTAAGCAGTGCAGAATTCTCAATTAACCGAATCAGCCATTAATATTTTAACCATTGATTAATATTTTAACCATTTATTTGATCTTTGAACGTGTGGCGGCAAGAATAGGATTAGGAAAGGTTATGTCTGGAAGAGGATCCAGAAATCGCCTTGCTCCCAAACCCCCTTCCCACATACATTGGAGGCAACCGAGGGTGGTAGGAGAGAGGTAGACAGCTGTGGTCACACTGTGGCAGGGGCAGCTTCCTCTCAGCTTTAACTTCACTCTGATCTCCTGATTATCAGAATAAAGATTTTTTTCACCCTACCTGAGGCTGGTTGATTTAGGGTCTCAAGGGGAGCACTTGGTTGCTGGGACTAAACCCTGGGGGTTGCAGGAGAAACATAAAACTCACTGCCTCGACTAAGCACTGATTTGCTTTTCCCATTCATAGCAATGAGTCCCTTCCTCCAAGTCAGCAACCCCCCTGAATCCTGAGGCCAAGTGATGGTGCAAGTCAAAGAGCGATTCACAGTCCCCCACTGGGACCAGTGTGAAGGGCACCACTCAGGAGCAACCAGCCCCCTGATCTCTCACCTGCTTGTGCTTTAACTCTGGGAGCACTCTGACCTTTGACACATCAGGGCAGAGAACCCCACCCCGAAATTCTAGGGTGAGCTCCCCATTCTCTCTCAGTTAAATGTTTGATAATAAAGTGACTCTGCCTACTGTTCGGCTACAGCCCCTGTACATGTTGTTGATTGGCTCTCCTGGAGAGCTAGGTGAGTCCTAGGGTCCTGAGACTGACAATATTGACAAAACACTCGGACAGCCCGGAGGGACCAGCGGTCACTGAGTAGGAGGGGGACTCTGGGCAAGTCACCTAAACACCTTTCTGAGCCACACTTGCCTCATCTGTAAAATAGGGATAATTACCACACCCATAGGGTGGGTGGGAGGATGAGAGGGTTAAAGCATGAAATGATGGGCATGAAATTAACACTCAGCAAATGTTCACCTTTGGATGGTGATAGATGATGATGACGATAATGACGTCATCTACATTTCAAGGGCTAAAGAGTAAGAATTATTGAAGCCAAATTCAAGTCTTTGGCCTTCTGAGAAGTTCACAGAAAAATATAGGTTTAAGGACACACTTTCTCAAGACCCTCTCATCACAGGTCCCCAGTTAGTTCAGGTAGAAGAAGGCATTACCAGACAGTGACAGCTGTGCCTATGGCAGTGCTTTAGCCAAGTTTGGGAAAAGAAGAGAGACTGAAGGTGAGGCTTCACAGAGGAGAGGTGGCTTGCTGAGGCCATGGGCAGGGCCAGGATGGGACCCAGGTCACAGAACTCCTACACCAGGCTCTTCCTGCTGTATTAGTCAGTCCCTGGAAGCCAGGGTGCTCCCATTCCAACATGAAGAAAGACCACATTAGGAATGCAGAGAGCAAATCCCAGGGTAATGGAGCCTGATGTTTGTAATAAAAATTTAAATGTGCCGTCCTGGTGGCAATGGAGACTTTTATCTGATCAGCCTGTCAGCGCTTACTGAAGACTGGGCTGTGTAAATGGCAAAAGCAAATTGAATTCATATTTACTGCCCTTGATTCTGTGGGGTTTATTGTTTCCAGTGGATTCATCTCTCTCTCTTCTCTCTCCTCTTCCTCCTTTTTCCTCCCTGTTCTTACACTTACAAGTGGTTGTTTTTCTGTTTGTTTGTCTTTGGGTTTTTTTTTTTTTTTTGCTGTACGCGTGCCTCTCACTGTTGCGGCCTCTCCCGTTGAGGAGCACAGGCTCCTGACGCGCAGGCTCAGCGGCCATGGCTCACAGGCCCAGCCGCTCGGCGGCATGTGGGATCTTCCCGGACCGGGGCACGAACCCGCGTCCCCTGTATCGGCGGGCGGACTCTCAACCGCTGCGCCACCAGGGAAGCCCTACAAGTGGTTTTATTACCCAACAACTCACCGGGAAAGTTGACAAGAGAGAAGGCTGCTCTCTCTGTGTGCAGATCATTGTCCAGCTGCTCCTGCAGGTGGACTCTCCACCTTTATCTGCCCTGCCTGTGCCCTGGGAGGCTGGCCTGTGTGGACCACTTCCTGCAGGCTCCTTTGTCCTCTAGCTTCCTGGGTTTGGCGACTGGGAGGCCCAGGAGGAGGCGAGAGGCGGGAGGAGAGAGAGGGGACCGTTTCCTTGGCCAGCCCCCTCCCAGGCTGTAGTTGGTCAGCGGGTTGTATCCACCCCTATCCCGCTCCCGTGTCTGTAACACTGCGTGCGTCCTGGGAGCTGCCCTCTGCCTTCAACCCTTCAGGCCTAGGGATGAAAGGGTTTGAAAAGCCTCCCTCTGTTGCCAGTCCCTGGGGGCACATCACCCCTCTTGGGTTCCCCTAACCCTGCCCACACTTCTGTAAATAGTCTAAACTTCCTTCACTAAACTCCCTTCAGGTATCCCTTCAGTTCTTTCATCTGTTCCTCCCCGACTCGTGATGTTTCTCTGTCCCTTCCGTCCAGAATTGGGAGGACACAGGAAGATACTTTTTACAAAGTGGGAGGAAGCCTGGGGTGCTGGAGCTACAGCCGGTCTATGAGGAGGAGTTTGCCTGGGCGTAGAGCGGGCATCAGGCCTGGCACCCTGCCCCCCACCCCCGAGGGGCTGGGCAGCCCTGCCTCACCACCCCTCCTGGCCCTTTGTTGCTGCTCAGCCGGGGCATGTGACACGGGAGAGCGCAGCACAGGACCCCACAAATAGGCCTTTTCCCTAGTGTGACGTTTTCGCATGACTTACGTCTACTGAGGGAATTTGTGGGAACTCTATAAAACATCAAAGGTAGCCCCGACTGAAAAGTCTTCTTGCTTTCGTGTCACCTTGTAAGTCTAGGTTGGCCAACAGGTGATGAGGATTCTGTTTCGAGGCCAAAGAAAGACCTGACCTTGGAGGTGCAACATGGGAATCTTTGTCTGTAACTGTGTCCCCCACTGCAGGAGCGCCCTCCCCGCCACCCACAAACAGGCAGATAAACTCCCATCAAGCCAATCTGATTGTCTAAATTCTTTTTCTTTTAATAATCAGAGGTGTTACTAGGAGTCCAAGATTAAATATGCCACGCTTGACGTTGCGCCAAATGCATAACAACAGGGAAGGGTAATAACCACAGGCCCGTGCAAGGAGACATCACCCTTCTCAGAGCAGCCTGTGAGCTTCAGTGATATTACGCTGGGGGGCGCCCCTGCTGAGGCCCAGCTGAGGACTTGCGGGGAAGGGCTGCTTCAGGGAGGCCTGGCCCTCACCTGGGCTTCCCAGGGTGGGGTAAGAAGAGGGGTCTGTGAGGAGCAGGACACTTTTAATATTAGCCTCAGATCCCAGAGGAAGAACTGTGGGCAGATGCTAGCCGCGGCCCCGCCCTCTGGGAGCCCCGGTCTGCTGAGGGAGATCCAACCCCCACCTCTATTGACCTTCAAGTCTGACATCCTCGTCAGCTGTTAAGCCATAATTAATTTGTCTAGCCGGACTAAACTTCAGTGCTAGCCTAGCCCGCAGCCTGGTCGGCTTGAAGAAGAAAAGCCAATTTTAATTTTAGCCTGCGCCAAACACAATGAGGAGAGTAAATCCCAGAGTGAACGTTCCCCGGCCGAATGGAAATGGGTTTTGGATTATCTGCCGCTTTGAGTTATCCACCCCGCTTCTCCCTTCGTCACCAGGGTCCTAGAGGGGACCACACACTCGCTCCCTTGAGCGTGGGGACCAGAGAGAGGCCAGGGGTGCCTGGTGGCGGGTGCTGGTGAGCCCGTGAGCCTGCGGTGCTCTGTGGTTTAGAGCAGGCGAAGATGAAGGGGCTAAAATGGCGAAGACGGGTCCGTGGCTATGAATCTGCTGGGGAAGACTCTGGGAGAGGGAGAAAGGACCAGAAAGGCCGAGTGGACCGCAAACGCATCCCTGTGTATCCACGTTCTCCGCATTCCACCTCTGAGGTAAGAAGGCGGTGCTCTGCCCAGGTGCCCAGAGCCGGAGCCTCGCTTGCTTGAGGCTCCAGGTGACAGAATCTAAAAAGATGCTTGAAACGGGGGCCGGGGTTTACTGCAGAGAAGAGTCTTGAGAGTCGTGACTGAATCAAAGCCGAAGTCTGTGTGAACCCGGAGCCCTCACACGCTCTCAGCGGAGGGCCGGAGCGGAGAGGCCTGAAGCGATGCTGAGAGCCGCCAGCGCCGTAGGCTGTCTGTGTCCCCTAAGCGGGGACAGACCCCAGGCAGCCATGGAGATGCACGCACTTGCGGTCGACAACGCAGCCGCGAAACAGCACTTGTTCCCGTCAAAGCTGAACAAATCCGCTGGCCGCCCCTCCCTCACACAGCCGCCCCTCACAGGCCGCCTCACGCGCAGCCAGGCCCTGCCTCACCCACACAGCCCGCCGTTCCCCAGACCCACAGCTTCCCTCGGTCGTCGCCTCCGTCCGCGGGGCGCCCGCTCGCTCACCCGCGGAGGCGCCTCCGGCACGTTCCGTCAGGCGCGCCCGTGCTCCGCGCCCATCCACACGCGAACACGCGTCCACACACCGGCTCGCACGTGTCTCGAGACGTTGCCCAGCCCTGGTTGGGTAGAAGCCATTTTCCATTCAGCTCTCAATACCTACCATTCGTGTGGGAGCGAAGGTCTCTTTCCTCCGATAAGAGGCCTGTTTGCGTTCGTCATCGACGAGAACGTGCGCGGCTTTCCCATCATGTCTGATTCCCACGTATCTGACGTCTCCACAGTGGCCCAGGCTCGGCGGGTACCTTATAGCGTGAGAGCTGTAAGTAAGCGTGCCCTGGGCTGCATTCCCCAGAAGCGGACTTGAAACACGGATTTGAGTGCAAGCGGCTTACTTGGCCCGCGATCGCGGGACACCCAGGTGGGGGAAGAGGGATGGGAGGGGAAGAGGGGAGGGGAAGGCAGCCAGTAACGGGGTGTGTTAGAAGCGGGTGACCGCGAAGGGCCACTGCGGCCCGGTCTCACTGGGGACCCGTGGGAGACTGTGCAGAACGTGCCTCGGAGTCGGTCCACCCAACCCGCGAGGAAGCTGAGGTCCTCATCTTCCACCCCCCTCACTGGCCTCGGCTGGGGGGCTGTTCTCCCGACGGGGGCGCGCACACTCCCGCAGTGAGAAGGCGTGTACAGGGTCGCAGGGGCCAAGGTGTACGGCTATGCGTGCTGGAGCTCGCGTTCATTCATTCGCTCATTCGCTCATTCACTCATTCATTCTCTCATCAAACATGCCCCTGGTGCCTGCTCTGTGCTAAGTACTGGGCTGGCTACCGGGGATTCAGAGCTGAACAAAATACGGTCCCTGCCAAGAGGGGGTTCCCAGGTGACTAGGGTAGAAAACAGGGAAACACGTAATTACATTGCAACAGAATCGAAGCTCTCGTGGATGCGTTAACACGGAGGCATCGCGCTGTCACTGAGAGCAGACAGGAAGCGGTTCTGAGCTTAACAACTTACTTATGAGAAGAGCTGCTTACCTTGCACAATAGAAGTTTAAACAGAGCCTAAGTGGGCTCATTCTGCCCTTGCATGTTTTAGACTTCGTTTCCCTTTCCTTTCCTGTTACCTCTGCTATCTAAGACCAGGCTTTTTAGCTAGTTTATGAAGTCCCAGGATCTGGGATGTGGCCTCTGTCTCCCCGGCTTTGCCTGGGGACAGCACAGGGAATGTTTTCGCCCATCCTGTGTGGGTGTCTTTCTGCAGCCACGGAGCTAAGAGCTTCCAAGGCCAGGCTTTCTGGCTTTCTCTGTCTCTGCCTCTCAGTCTCTCTCTCCTTCTCTCCCTCTCCCTTCAAACTAGAACCTGTGACTCCAGCATCAACATAGAAGCTGCCTGTGGTCAAAAGCTATGCCTCCCCCATCAGACTGGGAGCTCTCTGAGGTCAGGAGCTATCTCCCTCTCCAACACATTCATTGAACTTGCCCCCATCCCCTCTTTCTCGAGATTCTAGAAGGATTCCTGTGCAAAGCAGCATCAGGGAGGGGGGTGGAGAATAACAGTTCTCTGATGCTAACTCATTTCTCTTACCCTTAGAAGAAGCCCCAGACTGTTACTTCCTAAGGGCCTGAGAGGTGGAGGTGCTGGCGATGGGGCAAGGACAGGGGCTGGAGGCCTCAAACTGGAGCCACGCACCGCGCTAGAGGCAGGGTCGCCACCTGACAACTCCTAGATCAGAGAAGCAGCCCCTTCAGGAAACCCATGTCTGGAAATCAAGTTTCCTTTTCTGGTCCCCTGACTCCCGTGCAGGTCCCTTCAGGTCTCGCCTTGAGTGGTGCGATTTATGAGGCAGCGTGTACTCTGAGAGGGCAAGTCTGGAAAGAAGACGCAGGCGGCTGCCTCTCCCGGCAGATACAAACCCCTCCCCCTCCCCCTCTTATTAATTCACACTTTCCTGTTGGCCTGGAGCACCCTGGAGGGGCCATTTCTTTTTACCTGAAGCAGAGACAGGCATCTTACTTGATTTACAGGCGCCAGGGGCAGGTGGCTCCTCGGCTGGTTGCTAAGGTATCTTTTAAATGGAAATCAGGGTGGAGAGATATCACATATATCGTGCCAGCCATCTGCTAAATGTTGCCTCTTCTGTCTGGAACAGCTCGAGGTGGTTCTGGCAGGAAGGCAGGGCCAGGGGCTGGGGGAAGGGCGAGGAAAGTCTGTGGTCTCCACATCAAGTGAAGGAACAGGAACTTTCCTTTTGTGCTGCCATGTCTGCTGTGTCCCTTAGTTCTCCCCTTTCTGTCCTCATCGTTCTGTTTTTCCTTTGGTTTTAAATATAAAATCCCATCTGGAGATTCTGATTACAAACCACCAGCCTAGTTCCACAACTCTATATTCATTGCCAGTAGATTTAATTGTGTGCGTGCGTGCGTGTGTATGTGTGTGACTCACTACCATCGGGCCTGGCGGGTGGGTCTTTCTGAGCCAATTAGGCCTCAGCTTCCCAGAACACCAGCAGCGTTCCTTCCAGGCCCATCCCCAAGCAGGAAACACAAGTGCCCAAATTTAGTTGAACAGCTGGGTTGTCGCAGGTTACTAAGCAATCTCATGGTAGAGGCAGCCGTTTTCTACGTACACCAGGCCCATGGAAGCCTCTAGAGGGGCCTCTTCTACTCTCAGGGCGGCCTGGAGCCAGACTATCCTGAGTTCAAGTCATGATTCTTCTCAGGGGAGTTGGGAGAGTTTGGGCAGGTCCAAGTCTCTTTGAACCTCACTTCCTGGTGGTTAAAACAGGGGTAGCAACACTCAGGCCACAAGGTACGGTAGATCAGGTTGCTCACTGCACAAGGCTGTTCAGCTAAGGAGGACTCCAGACGCCCGGTGGGGACACCTCTTTGCAATTACACCGGAGCATCTTAATGGACTAGTGGCAGCATTCACCTTGCAGAGTTGTTGTGAAAACCGCATCCAGAAACCTAGGGAGGAAGGGAGGAGAACTGTTCCTACCCTGGGCAAACTCCCAGAGACGTGCTGATTCTCTCAGGCACTGCAGGGCCAGGGGAGACTGTTTCTCTTCCTCTCCAGCTCATCACCTGGTCCCTCTGGCAACTCCCCTGCCTCGCCCCTCCCCTCCCCCCAGTCCTGGCTCATAGACATTCTGAGCAGACAAGCTTTTGCTCCTTTGCGGATGGATTCCTCCCATGAAGGCTGATTCTGACATTTGATACCAGCATCCATTTCATAGCCTCGCTTCTGATCCCCACGCACCTCTCTCAGCTTTGGCCCCTCCTGCCTGCTTTCATCTGCTTCTTTGTTCCTGATACCAGCCTTCTACTCCTAATCCGCCACCTCTCCGTGGTCCCCTCCACCACCTACACCATTCCGAGATGCTTAGAGGGACCTGGGTTGCTCCTTCTAGCATTTGTTCAAATCTCCGCTCAAAAGAGGGATCCTCCCCACCCCCCCAGGTGTGCGCTAGTTGCCTGTTATCTACCCCGTTCCCCTCACCTCCCTCCCAACTTGGGGTTTAAGCTGCTTTTTGTTGGCTGTAAGAGTAATAAGTGACGGTTCTCAGAATACAATTTTAATTAAGATTCAATAGTCACTTCTCTGTCAGTAAGCTTCCATGCTGATTACTTAAAATATATTTACCCAGCTCTATTATGTCACAGATTTGAATTCATTAGATGTTTGTTAATCCTCGACAAACTCTTTTTTAAAATGTGGTTTGTTTAGCATAATTTACAGGGGCAAAACTGTTTGAAACCATGGGCCCCGTGCAGGGAGTGCATCCCAAAGTGTCCGGATCGTTCCTGCTTGCCGCCACTGCCGTCGCTCTCTGCCGGAGGGCAGGCGACACAGGCAGGGATGGAAAGGCCCAAGCATGCCTTAGGACAGGGCAGTCAGTCCATATCTCACTGATGCCGCCCATGCTGTCAGCCTTCCAGGACACAGGGCAGGGTCAGAGAGGGAGGAGAAAGAGGATCTGGAGGGACAGTGGAAGATACCCCCACAGGCCACCAACAGCCTCAGCTCTGGACTCAGATGCACTTGACAATGATCATTACCATTTCCTGTGTGTGCAGCGATGGGAAGATGTTGGAAAGTGCTGCTGAGCCTTAGAAACTGCGGTGTTTACTGGCAAGAGCTCATGAGGGGGATGCCCTTCTCAAGGGGCCAGAGGCTTTCAGAACCCTACCCCCACCCCATAAACACACACATGCACACGGACACAGGCACGCGTGCACACAGCCGCCTGCAGCTGAACTATCAAGGGACCTCCTTGGGTGTGGCCATCCCTGTGTCCCCAGTGGGTGTAGGAGATGCCACTGACCTCTCCTTGAGCAGATGAAGGGGCCAGAGACCTCTGAGCTCCCTGACTCTGCGGCCACAATGAGCCACATGCTTGAAAGCACACGGATGGCCGGTAGAAGACACTCCTGAAGCTTCTGCGTGACCAGGCCACTCCACGAAGATGGTTTTCTCAGCCGATCAGCCAGGTGAGCCCCGGGCAGAGCTGGTACAGAACTCAGAAGCTCAGCGACAGTGCCAGAAGCTCCCTCGGCTCAGCACATCTTATTCATTCACTCATTCGATACTGATTGGGCACTTACTACAAGTCGGGTGTGGTACTGGGTGCTGGGTGCACAGGGTAGATAAATTCCTGCCTTGTGGAGTTTCCAGCCTAGGGAGACAGATATGAAAGTGATTAAGGAATTGTATAAGTGTGGTGAGCAATACGTAGGACAAGTATAGGATGCTAAGGGGTCCACAGCAGGAAGGTCTGTTTTGGCCTAGGTTTTGGAGAGGCTTCCTGGAGCAGGTGCCATTTAAGCTGAGCCTGGAGGTGGGCTAGGAGCTTGGTCAGGCAAGAGTGGAGGTGGGGGAGAAGCCGGGAAGAGAGCAGGGCTTGGAGGAAGTCCCGGAGGAAGATCAAGCCTGGCAGTTATAAGTGAGAGAGGTCGAGTGTAGTCGAAGCAAGAAGAACAAAGGAAGAAAGAGTCGTGAGAAAGTAAGTGGAAAAATGGGCAGAACCAGCTCCTGCAAAGACTTGTCCTTGTGCTAAACATAAGAAGAGGGACCTAGAAGGCCATGCATTTGGGCATGGAGAAGGTGGCACAAAAGCTTCCACATGTAGACACCTCTGGGATGGATGTGCCTGCTGGGACCTGGGTCAGGGCAGGCTGGTACCCCTCAAGGAGGAGATGGGCGAAAGCAGGGACCTCAAGCTCTACTTCCTTTGCTCATGGGAGCTCAGAGCAGAGCTGCATGGAAATAGGCATGTTGACAAAGGCTTTTAATGAGGGTGACCATAATGAAGAAGATGTAAAGAAAAGAAAATACTCTGGAACAGAAGTAAGCAAAGTCTTTCCGTAAAGGGCAAGACAGCAAATATTTTAGGCTTTTGCTGGCCATATTCTGTCTGCTGCAACTACTTACTTCCACCATTGTAGCATGAAAAAAGACATAGACCATATGGAAACATGAGCATGGCCATGTTCTAATAAAGCTTTATTTACAAATACAGGTGGCAGGCTGAATTTGGCCCTTGGGCTACAGTTGGCTAACACCTGCTCTAACGGTGCTGTCCATTGTGGAAGCCCATAGTCACATAAGGCTATTGAGCATTTGAAATGTGCTCTAAGTGTTAAATACACTTGGATTTTGAAGACTTAGTACAAATAAAAGAATGTTGAACATCTCATTCATAACTGTTTGTATTGATTACATGTTGAAATAATATTTTGGATATAGTGGGTTAAGTAAAATACTTGATCAAAATTGATTTCACTTGTTTCTTTTCACTTTTTTAATATGGCCATGTAATTTAAATGTAATTTAAAATTATATTCGTGGCTCGTATTATGTTTCTATTGGACAGTGCTGTTCAGGAATAACACTCACTACAGATAAAATGCAGAGTAAATCTCACCCTGAAGGGTTTCAGGTCGGAGATTTACCCTTAAAGAGACAGAATGATGGAACTCAAATCTTCACAGTAAAGTCATATCTGATTGGAACAGGTTTTTAAGTTTACTATGTATCTTTTTTTTATCAGCTGGTTGTTTTGTCTACATCTGTGCTCCTTAAACTGGGAGCAATAGAGCTCTACTTCCTCAAGGCATTAATAGTTGTTATGCAAAAAGTAGGAGTATATTTAGCTTAAAAAAAGGAGCAATGCAGGATTAAACATTAATTCAAATTTCTTTACTGCCACAGAATTTCTCAACACTTCTATGAACTTGCTAGTGCAGCGAGAGCTTTTGAAAGGGTGAGCGAGAGTGGGCTGTGCTTCCCAATTCAGTGGCCTTGCAGAACCCTATTTAGCACTCCTAGAAGGCAAATCGAGAGCTGTTGGTCTGCGTGATGCTACACGGCCAGTGTGCAATGATTTTCCAAAAGTCCAACTCAGTTGATGTTCTTAGTACTACAAAAATAGAGCCACATGGAATAATGATGAAACTGTAAGATTTGGAGATTCAAAGACCTGATCCAAAGCCCTGTTCCTTCCTTCCCTGGATAGTCATTCTCACAAAAGCAGCTACTATGCAACAGGCAGTGCTATAGGCCTTTTATTCAGTGGTGAATAAAAACAAGCCCCAACCGTTTGGGGCTTTTTTGCCAGTGCAGAACACAGACAATAACAAGACACTTAGGTGAAACATACAGTAACTTAGATAGTGATCAATTCCAAGGAGAAAATGCAGAGCAAGGAAGAGGGATGTGCACAGAGGGTAGGGCCTTGGTGAGAAGGTGACTTTTGCATAAGGACCTGAAGGAGGCTCTTAGGCCATGGACAAGTCCTCATCTATATACACAGATAAGCCTTTCCCCATGAAGGGTGTTCCTGAAGCCCAGATGAGGTGATGTATATGAAGGTCTGGGCAGGGGACCCAGCACATACTAAGTGCTCAGAAGAGGTCCACGCCTTGGCTTCCCATCCCACCTCCTTCTTCACCTCCCTGAACTCCCAGAGATTCACCCACTATGTGGATTCCCCATGGTGAAGAACTTACCCAAAGCCAGTTCCCCACTAACACTGGCATCTCCCAGGGACAGCTCTCTCCTTGTCCATGTTCTTGTTCTTAGGGAATGCTGGTCCAATTTGATTTCATGCTGAGCCTAATCCAATTGAGAAGGCAAAACCACTTCAAAATCCAGCCATAAAACACTTTTCAAATCCAATGATTATTCGATGAACCACTGGTATGGAATTATCCATCCATGCATCCATCCAACAAATATTTATTGAGCATCTACTATGTTCCAGGCACTGTGCTAGATGTGCAGGTTATAGCAATTAACAAAATAGACAAAAGTATCTGCCCTCATGGAACTGACATTCTAGTGAGGGAGATAGAAAATATTCCATAAACATAATTAATAAGTAATTAAATAGTCTGTTCCAAGGTGATAAGAGCTAAGGAGAAGGGAAAAAGTGGAATCGCATTGGAGGGACTGGTTGAAGAGATTACACCTGCGTGAGCAGATGCTACTCTACTGCTCCCCAAGGCAGGGGGTGGGTGTGAGGGAGGAAGCTCTGGGCCAGGGCTTTAGGAAGTCGCCTCCTGACCCTGACCTTGTGTCCCTCCCTTCCAGGCGCCGTGGCCTGAGTGACCAGACCATGGAGACCCTGCTTGGTGGCCTGCTGGCGTTTGTCATGGCGTTTACCGTGGTCGACGCCTGCCCCAAGTACTGTGTCTGCCAGAACCTGTCTGAGTCACTGGGGACCCTGTGCCCCTCCAAGGGGCTGCTCTTCGTACCCCCTGACATCGACCGGCGGACGGTGGAGCTGCGTCTGGGCGGCAACTTTATCATCCACATCGGCCGCCAGGACTTCGCCAACATGACGGGGCTGGTGGACCTGACATTGTCCAGGAACACCATCAGCCACATCCAGCCCTTCTCCTTCCTGGACCTCGAGAGCCTGCGCTCCCTGCACCTCGACAGCAACCGGCTGCCCAGCCTCGGGGAGGACACCCTGCGGGGCCTGGTCAACCTGCAGCACCTCATTGTGAACAACAACCAGCTGGGAGGCATCGCAGACGAGGCCTTCGAGGACTTCCTGCTGACGCTGGAGGATCTGGACCTCTCCTACAACAACCTCCACGGCCTGCCCTGGGGCTCCGTGAGGCGCATGGTCAACCTGCACCAGCTGAGCCTGGACCACAACCTGCTGGACCACATCACCGAGGGCACCTTCACCGACCTGCAGAAACTGGCCCGCCTGGACCTCACCTCCAACCGGCTGCAGAAGCTGCCCCCGGACCCCATCTTCGCCCACTCCCAGGCCTCCGCCCTGACGGCCACGCCCTTCGCTCCACCCCTGTCCTTTAGTTTTGGGGGAAACCCACTGCATTGTAACTGCGAGCTTCTCTGGCTGCGGAGGCTCGAGCGGGACGATGACCTGGAGACTTGTGGCTCCCCGGGGGGCCTCAAGGGCCGCTACTTCTGGCACGTGCGTGAGGAGGAGTTCGTGTGCGAACCGCCTCTCATCACCCAGCACACGCACAAGCTGCTGGTCCTGGAGGGCCAGGCGGCCACACTCAAGTGCAAGGCCATCGGGGACCCCAGCCCCCTCATCCACTGGGTGGCCCCCGATGACCGCCTGGTGGGGAACTCCTCCAGGACTGCCGTGTATGACAATGGCACCCTGGACATCCTCATCACCACGTCTCAGGACAGCGGCGCCTTCACCTGCATCGCTGCCAACGCCGCCGGGGAGGCCACGGCCACGGTGGAGGTCTCCATTGTCCAGCTGCCACACCTCAGCAATGGCACCAGCCGCACGGCGTCCCCCAAGTCCCGCCTCTCGGACATCACTGGCTCCAGCAAGACCAGCCGGGGAGGTGGAGGTAGTGGGGGCGGGGAGCCTCCCAAAAGCCCCCCGGAACGGGCTGTGCTAGTGTCCGATGTGACCACCACCTCGGCCCTGGTCAAGTGGTCGGTAAGCAAGTCCGCCCCCCGGGTGAAGATGTACCAGCTGCAGTACAACTGCTCCGACGATGAGGTACTGATTTACAGGTGAGCCCGGGACTGCGGCAACACAGGGAGGTGTCTGGCTGGGCCAGGAGGAAATGATGGGGAGGGTTTTGAACTGTTCCCACCTATGCCCCACCTCCCCAGAGGTGGCTGTGGGATTCTGGGGACAAACTGTGCCATTTGTGCAGGTGAGGGGAAGTAGAATGAACATTACCTACAAGTTTAAGAAGACGGGACCCCACATGGGCAGCCCAAAGAGATGTGTGTGTCGGAGGACCGTACCTCCCAGGTCCGTGACTGTGGTAGGTGGGCTCGTGGCTGTGAGCCTCAGAACTTTCTGTTTTGAGCCTCAGATGGAGGGCACACAGTAACAATGAGCAGAACTCTTGGCCAAAGAATCTGACTCCTTCAAGGAGGGATGAACCTGACCTTCACCTGGACTTGTAGGCAGTCACGGCTAAGGTCAGGAGGTGTAAAATTCAGATCATCACTCTGCCACTTGGTAGTCGTCTAATTCTCTTGCCTCAGTTGTCCTCATCTGTAAAACGGGGATAATCTGCACCTGACTTGGTCAGCAGGTAATTGAACTCAACTCAAACTGGCTGAAAAAAAGAAAAAGGGAGAGGTAATGTGTTGGCTCATGTAATTGAAAACTTGGGGACCTGCCTCAGGCCCCACAAACATCCTGCATTCTCAGTTGCTTAGCTTCCCTAAGTTTCATTTTTCTTCTGATTTGGCTTCACCCTCAGACAACCTCTTTCCTCTAGGCAGCCCTAGAAGGAGAAGAGCATTCTGGTCCCTCAGAAGGCCTGGATGAGCTCTGATTAACCAGAGCAGGCCATGTGAGCCTACTGAATATTAGAGGTGGGGTCATCCTGCCCACCTGTCCTGACCGCTCTGGGTGTCAGTCTCCTCATCTGGAAATGGAGACACTGATGTTCATCTCCTTCCGTGATAATCAAAGGGCCATTTCCTAGGCTGATAGAAAGGGAGATTAAGACTGAAAAGCTGCAACAGAATTGCCTACGCTTTCCGGAGAGAGGGAGGTGCCCACAGATGATGGGTCCAGGCCAAAGGGTCGGGGGCTGACCACAGGTGTGTTTCCTCCTCGGCCAGCCTCAGCTTGTGTTAAACATGACAGACATGGCCTAGAATCTTACAGCTCAAGGAATGCATGGTTTCTTTTGAAATCCTGTTGTGTTTTATTGTATGCATTTAAAATGATTATTCTGAGAGGGGATCCCATATACTTCACCAGACAGCTGAAGCGTCCATGGTACAAGAGAGGTCAAGAACCTTGATCTGTCAATGAGGTTTCTTCCAACTCTGACTTTCTCAGTTGATGAATCGGTCTCTGGATGGGAAGCTGTGGGGAAAGGAAGGCATTTATTCACCAAACGGAGTCCATGAGATGGAGGGTGGGTACACCATGGAAGCTGCAGGAGCCAAGGAAATTCCCTTACCTGGCGTCATATGTGTGGCTCGTCTGGAGAGCACCTTCATTCTCAGGATGTAGAGAAAACAGCATTAGAACTTAACTGAAGTATATGCATGTCATATATATATATATATATATATATATATATTTATATATATATGAAATTAAACAATATATGTTATGTATTCATATATATATGAAATTAAACAATCTGCATATATATTTTTCCTACTTATAAAAGTAATAGTCTTTGTAGAAAATTTGGAACATAGACAAAATGATAAAGAGAGAGAAAAAAAATGACCTGTAATCCCACCACTCAAAATCAACCAGGAGCATTTGGCCTCTAAGTTTTATTTCAGTTCAAAACAATACTTATGATCAATCTAGCGTGTCCTTTTGTTTCTTAATTCTTTCCACTCAACATCGTAGCTTGCTGAGATCCCATGGTATTAAAGTACTTTTCATTTGGCCATACCGTAATTTATTTAATCAGTCTTCTATTGTTGGACATTTAGGTTGTTTCCAATTTTCAGTATTAAAAGTAATGCAGCAAAGAAACAAAAGTAATGCAGCAACGGATGTATCTTTGTACATAAATACATTTGTGCAACTTCAGTGATTTCCTTAGCATATTTTCTTAAGGGTTGAATCACTGGTTTCACGGGTAAATTATAACCTTTTTACATTGCATATAAACATTTATTTATCCTCTCACCAGTGGAAGGTGACAGTGCCCATTTTGACCGCACCTTTGCCAATTATAGAATATATATTTACTTTCATTTTTGCCAATTTCATAGGTGAAAAATGGACCTTGCTTTAATTTGCATTTCTTTGATACCTTGTGAGGTTGACCTTTTGAAAATAAGTATATTTCTCACTTGTGAATTTATTATATGGTTTTGACTTTGATATAAAGTGTAAAGGCAAAAAGCTACCAGCTCTGAGGCTTGCAAAGGCGCAGGATGAAGGGACATGCAGTTTGTGAGGGGGAGATACTGGCATCAAGGTGGCAGCAAGCCAAGGTTGCCAAGATGGCACCCCTCCCTGGGGGTCTCAGAAGCCCTCCGAGGGCCATGGGAGAGATCGGAGGTATACTTCTGAAGTCACTCAAAGCTGAATTCAAAGTGCTTTTATTTTGTGATTGAGATCCTAGAGACACTAGCTTTATAGATAGAAATATAGGCACACCTCAGAGATATTTGGGGTTGGGTTCCAGACCACGGCAATAAAGTGAATATTGCAATAAAGCGAGCCACGTGATTTTTTTTGGTTTCCCAGTGCATGTAAAAGTTAGGCTTACACTATAGTGTAGTCTATTGTGTATAACGGCGTTATGTCTAAAAAAAGTACAAACTTTAATTAAAAAATACTTTATTGCTAAAAAATGCCAACCATCATCTGAGCCTTCAGCGGGTCATAGTAGTGACGTCAAAGATCACTGATCACAGACACCATAACAAATAGAATAATAATGAAAATGTTTGAAATTTTGTGAGAATTACCAAAATGTGACACAGAGATTTGAAGTGAGCACATGCTGTTAGAATAATAACCCCTATAGAATTCCTCAACGCAGCGTTGCCCCAAATCTTCAATTTGTAAAAAACAATATTTGCAAAGTACAATAAAATGAAGTAAATGGAAACGTTAGAAATCTCAGGGGAAAAAATGCAGATAACAATGCAGATTTCCCCTTATTGTGGTCTTGAAGATTAGAAGAGAAGCAGCACGGAAAGCTCTCCAAACAATGCAGGCACGTGATAGTAAGTGTTCAAGGAATACAAAGTATTATTTTTATTGTTATTGGCAATAGTGATGGTTATAGTAACAGTAATGGTGAGCGTTGAGACCATTATCTTGTCTGCCATCCTGGGCGAGAAACGGGAAGAGTATGGTTAGATATGCAATTCAGTCTTTAAGAAGTTGGATTTCCAAAATTTAGAGAAAAAGGACAGCGTGAGTCTGTAGCCCGATAATAGTAACAGCAATCACCAGACAACATTACTGCCAGCTTACTGTGGGTTTCAATGTAGCGTTCCAAGAAGTAAATATCTCATTTAAATCTCCTGGACATACCAAGAAATATAAAAGACCAAGAGAATTAAAACTCTCCCAAGCTTGTGCAGCCAGAACGAGGCAGGACTGATCTGAACACAGGCCTCTGGTTTCAGTGCCTAGACTTAGCCACCATGGCTGTGCTGCCCTCACCCGAACAGTGAAGCTGGCTGTTAGGACAAATGGGAGACTCCAAGAAGGATACAGTGGATTTTTAGAAAGCAAACTGTCCCCATAAGAAAGAAGAGACACCAGTGGGCTGCACAGTGGCTCTGTGACACGCTCGGCCTTCAACAGGGATGTGTACAAAAGCGGGGCAGAAAGGCTTCTATCCAAAGATGAATATTAAAGAGGAGCACACACTGTACAGAGGGCAGGGCTCTTAATCCATGTTCACAGCAGGAAGGACAAATGTGCTGGTTAGGAAGGAGGCTGCAGGAGGACTAGACAAGAGCCACAGGGAAAGCTGCACAGTTTCCAATTGGCCTCCACCTTCCCCGGCAAGAACAGGGCCAGCGATAATGGTACACATCTGCGCTGAGAGCTTACTTGAACCGGGCGCTATTCTGAGGGCTCTATGTGTACTAACTCATTGAGTTTTCTCAAAACCCCAGGAGGTGAGAACTATTGTTATTCCACGTCCCATATAAGAAACTCGCCCAAGGTGTTACATGGAAAGTAGCAGAGACAGAACTGGAATCCAGGCAACATGGGAAGGGCAAGACCAGTACTCAAGGAGGAAACCAAGGCCAACAGAGACACATCACACGTACCCAAAGGGTCACATCCCAGGACTAGAAGACACTAGCTGAGTTTCCCAAGCCCGTGGGGGTGGGCCTGAGACAGCATGGACAGAAAGAGAAGTGCCCAAGATGGGAAAAGGGTGGATAGTCTCCTTTTGAAGACTAGACCCCATAAAGCATAGGATGCTAGGCTGGGCAGAATTGCTCAACAGGTGGCTATAAGCCCTTGGCGAAGAATGCTGATTGCCAGGACCCAGCATGGGTTCCCAGGGGACAAATCCTGCCCAAGTATTCAGCTGTCTTCAGGGGACACTATGACCCAGTATTTCTTTCTTTTTTTTTTTAATTGAAGTATAGTTGATGTACAATATTACATAATTTACAGGTGTACAAAATAGTGATTCACAATTTTTAAAGGTTATATTCCATTTATAGTTTCTACAAAATACTGGCTATATTCCCTGTGTTGTACAGATTAAGAAGTTTGTACTTCTTAATCTCCTACCCCAATCTTGCCCCTCCCATCCACTGGTAACCACTAGTTTGTTCTCTATATCTGTGAGTCTGTTTCTTTTTTGTTATATTCACCAGTTTGTGACCCAGTAGTTCTTTCAATCTGCCTCCTTGTCATTCACGAGCGCAGCCCCCCTCCTCAGTGACATCCCTCCTGACACAGCATTCTCCACGAGACCCTCACCCCTATGCATCTCCAAGGGGGAAGTGGGCCAGAACCTCTGGGGTGATAGGTGCTGTTGGAAAACATCCTAGGAGTTTCTATGGCTGTGATTCACTGCCGTAAATGGAGCACATCACAACTGTAAAGGACACTTGACAAAAATCTTACCCTGTGTTTGGGCCAGAATGGAGACGTGTGAACTGGTGAAGTGGACTTGTAACTGGTCAAGTAATCAGGTTGCCCAACAAATTGATGTGAGCATGGGAGAAAGCCTCTGCCTTGTGCCCATACCTGCCCCCATTCTGTACTGCTCAGTATGTTTTCTTATAGACATGGATAATGACACAGAAAATATGTATTCTCTTTCCGTTCAAAAACTCAACTGCATGAGTTCAAGGTGAGGCACATCTGGGTTGACTGGAATTTTGTGTGGCATCGGCTCAGAGTTTTAGCTGATCTCAAGGACATCATGGCCTCAAGGTGATGGAGCGGCCAAAAGACTCCTGTAATTTTGGGTTGTGTTAACAGAGGTGAAGTGCTCAGATCATGGGAGGTTACGATTTTAATCACTGAATCATTCAAGCTGGTCAGAGTGGAGCTGTAACACGTTTAATACAGGATGACAGAGTCTCAAGAGATTATCTTTACCAATGGCAATATATCCAGAGATCCGTTGATGAGAATGGGATTCTAGAATCTTGTGAGATGGGCAGAGGTTACCTTGGAGATGACAGGATTTGGGAAAGGAGTCATATATCCCTTAATTTATTCAAAGAATGTATGAGTAGGAGAGAGGAACACACACACACACACACACACACACACACACACACACACACGAAAGCAGGCACTGACCCATTACAATAAAAAATTTCCAATAGCAGCGTCTGTACCTACCTCTCTCATTGCTCTCCATCTGGCTGCAAAATGATTTGGCTTGTGTCCTTCTTCCTCTCTAGCATGTGCTATTCATACCTACTCATCTGTGGATCCCTAGCTCCTAGTAAGTCCTGGCCCACAACAGCTATGGAGTCAACATCTGGTGAACTGAACAGAACGGAAATGAACATCAGAGCTGCCCAACAGCAGAATAAACAAGGGCTGCCATAAGGTGGTGAGCTGCCCATACCAGAAGGGTTCGAGCAGAACCCGGCTAACTCCATGCCAGGGATGCTGAGTGGTCAGCCTAACTGTAACCTTTGACTTAAGTGAGCCTACCCTGATGGTCTATGGCTCTGTTTTCTTATTATCCCCTGATCAAGGCAATATGGTTACCACACTTGCTAAATCCACCTGCTTTTGCCAGTTGGGGCCACATGGCATCTTGCCTCCCAGGGTTAGGGTGCCCTGTCTCATAGGGGTTTAAGCCCTGAGGCCTGTGGCCACAGACAGGGACCTTGGTGGAGGCTCAGTTGTCCAGCCAGATTGGACACGTCATTGACAGGTCACCACTGACCAACCTCATGGGCCTACAGAAGCCCTGGGAACTGTGAGCTGTGTCTGAAACGTCAGGTTCCATTCTATATACCAGGAAGGGGGAGCAGAGGCATGGCTAATTCCAAGCCGTGGATAACTCAGGATTTGAATTTGGCTATGAAATAGTGTCTCGCTTTTATTTTTTTTAATCAGATAATTAGCTCCCTAATTATCTAATGGTTTTTGCTGACTTCCCAAGCCATTTGCCTTCCCTGAGTACACACGGCTGAGCCCTGCCGGCAGCCCTGGGTCATGCTGGACACGTACAGTCCACAAGTGGGGCCTGGCCTGTTTCCCGTGTGACTGAGGAGGGCCAGTTCCCGCATCTGTCTGCCCCAGGGCCTGCCCTTTCAGGAAGTGGCTGGCATTAATGGGGGCAGTGTCAAGGGGGTGGGGAGGAGTCATTGAGGGGAAGAGGAAGGATGGCGAGAGGGGAGTCAGAAAGAAGGGGGCCTCCCCTCGTGCATGAGAAAGCAGAAGCCCATCCCAGCTCTGCTTCGTCCCCCATGTGACATGGTAAGTTAAGTGCCCTGCATGTCATTAGCAGCCCAACTGACATTCACAAACACTTGCCTCCAGGCATGATGTTGGAACAGTCCCCAGGAGGGCCAGGGAACAGCCAGCATACTTCTATAGCACAGTGTGGAATTAGCCAGGATGCAGCCTTGTCTTTGTGCCGCTTAGTCTGTTGTCATCAATTCCGTGTAGAAAAAGTGAGGGGTTATGAGGCAAGAGGCCTGAAGGTGGTAGAAGATAGTAACCATTCCATGCCCCAACCCCCAATTATCTTCAGACCCCCCTTTCCATGCCATATTCTTCCATGATTGTCAGACATACTCCCCACCTTGGGGGAGACTGAACCACCCCACAGAGTTTTGCAGGGCTGGGGTTAGGGCATTGTTTTTTTTTTTGTTTTTTTTTTTTTACTGTTGCTCTGTTTCCACTCTGGGGAAAAAATAAAATGGCAGATTCAGCCAGTTCCTACCCCATCAGGATCTTATGAATCAACACCTCAGTTCGTCCCCCCTACCCCATGAAAATGTAGCCCTCTCCACCTTGGGGTGGAGGGAAATTTACTGATGAACCTGGGATCTTGTGGATATGGGAAGAAACTGCTAGGGACAGGTGCTCCCTAAAGGGAGAGTCATGCCATATGCAAAACCTGACACCTATGCAGGGGGAAGGTTCTTTGACTCAGCTGCTTCTTTGACATCTCAGCTTCTCCTGAAACAGTGGATTGAGCCCTGACAGGCAGAGGAAAAAAAGGTGTGAAGGAGGAAATTGGGGTGTGTGGGGTAGAAAGATCCCTGGCAACTCCCTGGTCAGAGCCAGATCAGCCTGGCTGATCTTGGGTTTTATATTGATTATATTGATCTTGGGTTTTATATTTTCCTAAATTTCTTTTACATTGCTTGACAATAGAAATCTGATGTCCACAAGTGGAGATGGACAGGACAAAAATTATACCCATTTTATAGATGGTGAAACTAAGTCTTTAATGAATTGAGTGGATTTCCCAAGGTTCCACAAAGCAAAGACTAGAAACGTGGTGTCCTACATCCAATGCCAGGTACCATGCTGTGGGGCACATCTCGCTGAGATCTCAAGGAGTTTTCCTTAAGGCTGGAGACTTGGGCTGGGGGGCACCAACTATAACTTCTTTTTCTCGGAAGGATGGGGTAACCCACTGGGAGTCTGCTGAGATTTTCCCTTCCAGCTTTAGTTGCTTTCCCCACATTTCTAAGACCTAGCCGTGGCAATTAGGATGGATAGAAAACTTAACCTAATGAGATTTAAGTTCATAAGGGTTTATGTCTCTTGTGTAAGAGAAGTCCAGTGGAAGAGAGTTTAGCCTGGGTTTCTGGGAAGCATGGCCACCAAGGGCCCAGCTCCTACCTCTCTGATCTGCCATCCTCAGCACACAGTTTCTGTCCTTAAGGTTCCCTCATGGTGCAAAATGGCTGCCGGCACTCTAGCTTTCACATCTCCTTTCTATACAGCGGGAAAGATAAAAAGCAGAAGAGCCAGAGGGCAAAGGGGAAGAGGTTCTCTGAAACTCTACCCAATAACGTCTGCTTATATCTCTTTTGGCCACACATGTCTGCAAGGGGGGCTGGGAAATGTAGTTTTTTTAAAACTAGGCACAATGCACTGCCAGTAATATACAGAAGACAAAGAGGCAGCTAGCACTTCTAGAACCTGAGTTTGCACCCTAACTCTACCATTTACTAGTCTTGGGATCACGGGCAAAACACTGCGTCACTGTCAGTCTCTGTTTTCTTGTCTGTAAAATGGGAACAGAGATTCCTTTCTGCATATGTTATATAGACAGTGGCATGAACTGAATGAGATCACCTATTTGAAAGTGCATCTTTCATAGTCAACTGTGAAGTACAGGATACATGTCATTACTTATTGTTATTAGGAGCCTGTCCACTTTCCTTTCTTAGCCCCCTCTTTTTGTCCCTGTTCTCCAGGCTTCTTCTTGTGGCTCCATTCTTCAAAACCTTACTCTAAGAGAACTGTAAATTAGGAAAACAATCTGATAGAGTTTTAAGAGATCAAAGTATAAGGTGTCACCCCTTTCAGAAATCTTTGCAGTTCAATTGGAAACTCTGAAAGACCCAAAGGAGTGAATCTCTAATGGTGGAATTTCAAAACCCACAGCAAGTTTGTGCATAGGAGAGACATTTTTCAGGGGTGCCTTCCAAGAGCATCTCAAATCATATCACCATTTTATCATCCTGCCCCTCCTGCTCTGCACAAGAAGATGACTCCACTCAGATTCAAAAACCTTCAGGGCATCTGTTCAGAAGTGACTAAATTCTCTGCTTGTCATTCACTCTTTATTCTCAAAAAGTTCTGTCTGAAGACATCTTCGAAGGGAGAAATAATTAGCAGGAGTAAAGGGAGTTGAATTGTGCATCCAGTCTACTTTTCTTTTGGAGTGTGGCTTTTCCCCCTCTAGTAAGTGAGAACCAGAGAACCAGTTCCTTGTTAATTTTACATACATTTGGTTGGTTTGGGGGTGGGGGTGGGGATATTACTTATTTCTCACCAGGAAATTACCAAAGAAGGTTTACAGAGGGAGGGGTCAGGCTTGAGGAGTGTCTGGGACTTGGGGATCATGCTGGTGGTGGCAGCCATCAGAATGACACCAAACACAAACACTCATCTGACAACTAGAATTTCCCCCAAACATGTTCACAGCAGCCAGCTCCTTTCAGCCTCGTAACAGCTCCAGGAGAACTGTGGGTGGGGGAAGTGTGAAACCCAGGCATTCTGACCTGGAGCCTGAGGTTTCCCACCACCCCAGTGTTCCCCAAGCCTAGCTGTGTACCAGAATCCCTGGGGAGCTGTATCCTCTCTCCAAGGGATCCTGAGTCAGCTTGGGGTGGGGCCCAGGCGTCCGTGTTGTTAAAGCTCCCCCGGTGACTCTGATGTGTGTTCAGTATTGGGCCGTTGTACCTAGGGAATGGGCGGCACTGATGGGCAGAGCTGCTGTAAATCCCACGGCTGGGGTTTGGTCTCTGAACTTCTGGTGAGGGAAGAAGTCAGGAGACCTGGCTTCCCATCCAGCTCTACCTTGCCCTGGTCATCTCACCACTCTGAGACTTTGCTTCATCTATAACATTGAAATACAAACCCCTTCAAATGGGGTTATCTCCAAAGAGATAAAGTATGTGAAACATTCAGGAAACAAAAGCAGCCTGTGCATTTTAGTTGCTGGAGTCATTTTTCTTACCCCCCAGCTGAGGCTTAGTGATTAACACCAGGGGGGTCGAATCCAGGGCTCCAGACGTGGTCTCTTATCCCCCTCCCTTTCCTTCTCTGAGCCTGAGGCTTCTCATCTGCAGAATGGGGATGATGATAACTCACAAGGATGTTGTGAAATGATAAAAGATGTAAGACGTGAAGAGCATCTTCAGATAGTGTCAAGTGCTTCTCGTAGCAAAGATCTGACTATAGTGGTTTGACAAAATTGGGGGTTTGTTTCTGTCATGTAATGGAATTCCAGAGGGATATAGCTCAGGGCTGGTATGGGAGTTCCATGGACCTCAGGGACTGAAGCTCCTTCTTAGGTCAGTTGCAGTCTTCAACATGTGGCTCACTGACCCTTCCCTCTGGGACTTCCTCAGGTGTGCCCAGCCCACAGGGAGGGCAGCTGAAGTGCAGGAGAGTTGACGTCCCCAGGAGCAGCCCCACCCTATGCCAGAGGGAGTTGGAGGATTAACACCCCAGCTTCCTCCCCCAGGGGGAAAGAAGAAGGACAGCTGAGGCATGTTCTGTGCCGTCTCCCAGAGGGTCCCAGTAGGACTGAGCCCAGATTGCTCACAAGGGTAAGTTGCTTAGCAAAACAGCCTGTTTGGCCTTTCTTCCCCATTCCAGAGAATCCTGGGCCCGCCTCCCAAATAAACTACTGGCACTCAAATCTTCATCTTAGAGTCTGCTTCCGGGAAAGCCCAACTAAGACAGGTACCAACCTTCTGGATGAGTCAGCCCCTTTAAAGAGTCCCCCAGAAGCCCCACCCAAGGACCCCTGCTTCCATCTCATTGTATTTCCTCAGACCACGTCAGAGCCTGAGAAAGTTGCTCATTTGCTCAGGTATGTTGCTTTCCCAAATAAAATCAGGGCTCTGCAGGGGACTCAGAAGAGGAGGATGGATGTTGGGCAGGAGTGCAACCGCCACAGAGCCGTATGGGAGAAAGCGTCTGTGTCATCCACGTCTCTTGGCACCTGCCTACAAAATCCCGGGAGCCAGTAGCCAGTGTGTAGTTTAGCTGAGGCCAGCCTGGGAAGGAAGGTGATCTGGGCTGATTTCCTGCCACACTGTGAGTGCTCTTTGCTCATCTCTAGAGACACTGAGACAGAGAGAGAAGCCAAGAGGGATGTCTGAGTCCTTGCCAATTAGGCCTGTGGTCTGGCGTGTGTGTGTGTGACGAGAGTGGGCACCCCATAGGTGACAGAAGGGTTCCAAACATGAAGTCAGATTAACGCCCATCATCTTCAGAGCCTCAGAGGTGGTGGGGGGTGGTGAGCCAGCAGAATCACACAAAACCACAGACTGTGATACGCCAGCCCGAGGTGAAAGCAGGGCCACGGAGACATGCAACACGCATGAACAAGCTCATTAACTATTTACAAAGGAGAGCTATTTCTAGCTGGGGTGGGCTCCAAAGACGGGCTCCCACTTGTGCTGTGCCTGCAGGGCTGACGCTGTGGGTGGGAACTAACTACTGTTGCATCGTCAGGAAGGTACTTGTTCAGAAATTAAACATCACACGGAACTATAAGACCCTTAACCTTCTAACCAGGTAATTAGTTAGTGATGATACTAAGTTAAGGGGCATTTCAGTTTAGTAATTAGCCACCCAAAAGGTGAAAATGTAAATGAATTTGCTTGGTGAACTTGATACACTTGAGCTTTTTCATGAGCTAATGGAAGTACATTCACGTGCCTGGGTTGGGAGGGGTGTATTCTGTGGCTGGATGGGGCAGAGCTTCTGGGAGCAGGTGGAGTGAGGTACAAGCTGTGTCCGGGGGAGTAGGTGGGATTTGGAAGGAAGAGGGGAGGGGTTAGCTGTTTTAGGTGGAAGCAATAAAGAGGCCGAGGCAGGAATGATCAGGCCTGGTCAAGGACCCCTGACAGCCCCAGTATGTTAGTCAGTGTCACCACAGTAGTGCTGCGTGACATACAACCTATTGAATCTTCTTGCTTGTGGGTCTGCACGTTGGTTGGAGTTCACCTGGTCTCAGCTGGGCTGGGCTCCAGGCTCTGGGTCTGGTTTAGATCTTCTCTGTGTATCTCGTTCTGGAGCCCAGGTAGGGTGTAGTGGCCACCCAGAGTATGTTCTTCTCATGGTGATAGCAGAAATGCAAGTGGGCAGGTGAAGAAGCAAATGTCAAGCCTCTGCTGGCATTACATCTGCTAAATCCCATGGGCCAAAGCAAGTTACAAGGCCAAGCAGGGCCTGCATATCACCCACTGTCGGGCCACGGCGAGGCTGTGGAGGTTTTATCTTATCAAAGAGAAGTGAAGAAACAGGTCCAACAGCTCGATCTACCACACCTGGCTTACCTGGTGGAAAGGCTGTCTCTAGTGCAGTGGTTCTCAGACTTGAGCACGCATCAGAATCACCTGGCAGACTTGTTAGCACACTGATACAGGGCCCAGCCCCCCTGAGCTTCTGACTCATTTGGTCTGGAGTGGGGTCAGAGAATCTGCAGTTCTAATGCATTCTCGCAGTGATGCTGAGCTGTCCATCTGGGGGCCACTCTTTGAGACCCTCTGGTCTAGGGAAATAATAAGACGTTTGTTCAGAGAGGACAGAAGAGGGCAGACGGAGGGTGTCTGTCATTGAGACACTACTGAGTGTCACACACAATAGCTATATTTACTGAGCCCTTACTACGTTCTAGGTATTGTTTTAAAGACGTGCTGTGTAAGTCATTCTCTTATTGGGTACATTAACCCTGTGAGGTATGATATTGCCACTTGACGGTTGAAGACTCTGAGCCATAGGGAGGTGACATGACTTACAAGGTCCCCCAGCTTGGAGGTGGTAGAGCTGGAGTTTGTAGCCAGTGCTCTGTCCTGACTTCAAGATTTCTCCTGTTGGCAGTGGGGAACCCTGGTCAAGCTCTGAGGGGAGAAATGACCTGTGGTGGAGAAACTCTGGATTTGGAACTGGATAGTCTAGGCACAAACCACACTTCGACTTTTGGTATCTAGACTTTTATTTATTCAATCAGTAAATACTTATTTTGTGTCTGCTTTGGGGTAGAATCCAGTCAAGACCATAGGGTTAGAACAAGATAAGCAAAGTGCTTTCTACAAGGAGCTTACATTCTTATGGAGGAGAGGGATGAAAAAATTTTAATGTGCACTAGGAAGAAAAATAAGTAGTGCAAGGAGACAGAGACTGGGGAGCCGCTGTTTTACATGGGTGGTCAGAGGTGGCCTCTCTAAAGAGTGAACTTGGAACAGAGACCTGAATGGAATGAGAGGAAGAGCCATGCAGGGGAAACAGCAAGTGCAAAGGCCCTTAGGGTAGGATGCTGGAGACGCAGCAAGACTCCAGTGAGTCTGGAGGAAGGGTGACAGTGAATGAGGTTAGAGAACTGGATGGGGCTGCATGATGTAGGGCCTCATAGGCCATGGTGAGGCCTTGGACTTTATCTGGAATGGGATGGGAGCCATTGGGTGGTTGAACACTGGAGAGTGGCATGATGTGACTAAGAAAGAAGATTCTGGCAGCTGAGTGGAAAAGAGACTATCGGGGCAGGGGTGGAAGCAGGGAGACCAGGTAGAGGACGGTTTCAGGGGTCTTAGCAATGTCTTGAGACCCTCCTGATCCTTAATGTCAACATCCATAAAATGGGGGAAACGACCCCTTCCACCAAAATTTCCCGTTTGGGCTTGTTATGACGGTGGAGGGAGGTCAGGGCGCGGGCACGTGAGTGAGCCGGAAACACTCAGGTAGGGAACAAAGCAGCATTTTGTGACGATGTTTCTGGCAGACTCCTTGGGGCTCCATCTCCCTGGCCCGGGAACCTCCCTGAGGCCCAACCCACAGCCACAGTGGACAGGAGTTTCCCATCTCCCCCTCCAGAGCATCACAGCTCACCCATCACTGTCCCAGCTCCTCAGTCATCACCCCCCCTCCCCCCAGGTCCTCTCACTCTGATAGGGAGTAATTATTTATGTTCTTGTTTAATTAGCTCACTAGGAATGTGCTGCAGTATTTCTGAGAATACATCTCCCTCTCTGGTGGCTCTTAAGAGCCTTTTTTGCTGGTGCCTGGCTGCAACAATTGGGGTGGCATCTGTGGGTGTGAGGGTGGCCAGGGGTCAGGGGCTGGGTGACCTGTGTTCTGTCTCCTGGGGTGTGTGTGTGGACAGGTGCGGAGGCTGCTGAGGTCCTGGGCATGGAGACAGGATCTTAGAAGCTGAGATGGTGGCGGCAGCTGGCACTGAACACCAGAGAGATATTTTTACCACCCGTCAGAATGCCACCGTTTATGAGCCAGTGCCAAGGGCTGGTTCCCAAGGCTGCTTTTCCGCCAAGCTTTGACTATCGATCTAAAGAAGGTCTGAGTGGAACAGGGAGGCTTTGAAAATTCTCAGGTTGGCTAGGCTGGTGTTCAGCAGTCCTTTCCCTCAGGTAGGGGGGCTGGAAAGAAGCTTCTGTCCTGCAGAAGAAGTGAGTGGGTGGAGGCTACCTTCCTGAGGTCGGGAAAGGATTGCCCAGGTCCAGACCCAAACTCCATTCTCCCTCGTCCTGCCTAGAGTGGGCCTAGGAATGGAATCCCATCCAAAAATACTGCCTTCACAAAAGATCAGAAGATCTGAAATCCCACCATTAGAGATGTGTTTCTTTGCATTTGCCATGGGAGATACTCAAGTGGTTTCCTCTGGGACTGGCCAACAGAGGATGCAGACATGATGGAGGGCACAGTGGAGGCTCTAACAGGAGGAGGGAGAGGGGGTCAGGAAGGGGTCATCAGGCATCCTCAAAGCCTAGTTCCCTTGTGTGGACACATTGCCAAGGGCTTGAGAGAGCTCAGGGAGAGGGAGGAAAAGCCAAGGTCCGGGGACCAATTCAGCTGTTCATTTGTTAAAACTCTCTTGTGACTCTCTTGTTCTATCTTTAAAATGGGCCTAGTTCTTGCTACTCTCATAGACGGAAAAAAGTCCAGAGTGAAAAGGGGGCAGTTCAAAGTCATCCAGGCCAGCTCTCTCCTTTGTTCATGAATCCTTACGATGCCCACCACCCTTCCTACTGACCACCCCCACTCCTACCACCTCCCTGGGATGCTGACTGGCCCCACGTGGGGATAACTTCCAGACACAGGAACCTGCCCTCTTTTTTATTCAAGAGCCCAGACCACTGCTGGGTGCCTTTAAGCCAAGAAGTTTTTTCTTACAGGCCCCAAACTCCATCTCCCTCTACCTCCTAGCTGTAGATTCTGTCTTCATTCTCTTCAGGAACAAAACTCATTCTTCTTCCATAATATGTCTATTTAATTTTTGCAGATAATTCTCATGGTTCACCTAGTGCTATTTTTTTCAGATGCAACATCTTCCCTCCCTGCCACCGTCCACTTTTGCCTTTTACTTTTAGTCATTCAAGAGGTATTTATGATGCTGGGTCTGGGCCACTCACGGGGAAGACAGCTGAGCACGGGACACTCCTGCCCTCCTGCAGCTCGCATTTCCCAGGGAGACAGGCATTGAAGGACTAGGTACTTGTGTAGTCACTGATTCAGATACTACAGCTGTGATAAGCTGTGTGAGCCTATGAGAGCCTGGGGCGGTCAGGGAAGGCTTCCTGGAGGTGACCCAGAAGGTCAAGTAGGAGGGCGATCTGTGAAGAGACGTGGGAGGGATTACAGGTAAAAGGCTGTCATGTTTGTCCCTGGAGCAGGAAGGGACCTGGGGTGTGGCCTGTGGCACGTCTCCTGGTCTCTTGCCTCAGATGTGTACCAGGTTGTGCCATCCCTCTGCATGTGTGGCAGTATGCTGGATGTGGCCTGACCAGAGCAAAGTGGACTGGGGCAGTTCCTCATGGGCCGGGGGTGCCCCTCATCTGAAGGCTGCCTCAGCCCCACTGGCCTCCTCTGGTCCAAGTCCCACACTGAAAGGGTGGCCCTAAGAAAGCCACTCCCCTCACATGTTCTGAGGCCATCACGCCCCCTCCTCCCTAGGCTCTTCCCAAGATGAAGCGGCGGCCCAGCACCGTGTGGCAACCTGGTGGGTATGCGGGGGTTATAAGTGAGGTTACTGTTTGCACATCACAGCAAACATCCTTCTTACTGGCTCATGATCTGCCATAAAGCATTTTAAAAATTTACTCATCTCGTTTTATATGTGTTTTTATGTTGCAAGGCCCTTTATAAACTTGGTTGGAGGTTGGTGGATTATAAATCCCAAAACCAATTGATGGGGCTTAGGTCAAAAGTGCCAAGTGATTGCAGATGGTTTCTCCTCCAGTAATGGTGATGATAATAAGAGCCGACCTTTCTGAGAAACGATTGCGTGCCAGGTGCTCTTCTAAGTGGTTTCCATTTATTGGCTCATTTAATTCTTGCAGCATCCCCATGAGATGTTATTATCCTGATAAGAAAACTGAGGCCCGAAGAGGTTAAGAAGCTCACCCAAGGTGTCCCACCTGGGATTTGAACCCAGGTGGGCTGGCTCTAGAGTCTGCACCTCGAGGCCTTGATAATACGCATTTAGCATTTGAGTGCTTGCTCTTTGCTTCCCCCCCGCCCCCCCACCCCGCATCAAGCATGTGCACAACCCCTGGGAGACAGCTGGGACTATTATGGGTGCTTTGCAGGGTAGGAATCTCTGGGATCAGAGAGGGTAAGTAAGCTGCCCAACTTCTCCCAGCTTGGAAGTGGCAGAGCCAGAATTCAGACCCAGGTTGGCTGTGCTCCAGAGAGCTCCTGACCCCTCCTTTTCCTCCCAGGACATGAGTTAGGATGGAGAGGAGCAAGACGGTATCTTAGGGTCACAGGTGGTGTGTTCAAAATACAGGCCAGTGACTGCGTTTCCTTTCTAGACTGTCTAGCCGCCCCTTCCCAGCCACCTAATCTATTAGCAAACCCAGACCAGCAGCCCGTGTCACTCAGACTACCATGAGGAAGCAGGGGAAGTATGAACCAGACCATCCCATCCCACCCACCACCCACACATAAGGAGGAAACGAGAGGAAAGAGGCGGGTGCTGCAGGGATGGGTCTCCGTCAGACAAGTGGAAGAACTTCCAGGAGTGCTGGTGGTGTCTGACAAGCAAAACCAGGCTTCTCTGAAAGCAGGAGACCTTGCTGCCGGAAGGGCCTGGAGGGTTCCATCTGAGGCAGGCAGGCTGATGCCTTTTCGTCCCTTCTCCATGCTGAGAAAACTGATGGCCATGCCCTTGGTGTTCTAATGTATGATTTGCCCTTTGAACCGTGGCTGCTTGGCCTTCCCATGGCTGCCTCCTCCCAGGACTGAAATGAAATCCGGGTCATGGGTTCAACCTTAGTGATGGGGGGTGCTCAGGGGAGAGGGGGTAGATTTATGGCTTGGTCTCTGCCCTCAATAAGCCATGGTCCCCCAGAGCCACCGTGGCTGCTGCTTCCTCGGCCAAGCAAGGCCCAGGCCCAGCGCCTAGGGGCAGGTGGAGCGTGGGGCTGGGAGGTGGTGCCATGAATCTCTGACAGCCATGGAGCTCCCTGGCTCACAGACAGCCAGTGGAGGGAGCAGCCGATAGATCGCAGCTGGGCTGTTGACCTTGAGTCTTAAGCGAAGTGAAGAATAAAAGGTCATATTTATTCCATCCGAGCCACGGGAGCTGTGAAATATTGGAATGTGAATAAAGACGGTGATAAATCACTCACCACCGTTGGGGACTTGGCTGATCTGTCTTCCGGCCCCATCACCCACTGGGCAAGCTGGGGCTCAGTGTGCTCAGAGAAGGAGAGAAAATAAGAGATGGGGACTCCAGGGGACCCCAAATGGAAGAGAGAATCACAGAGATTCGTAGGTTCCTGGAATGTAAGATGTCCTTCACCTCAAATGTCACCGCTAAAGGAGATTATCCCTGACCAGCCCACGCCCAAACCCTTTCACCTTCTCTTAATCCGCTATGCTTTTTCTTTTGCCCATAGCACACTCCACTTTCTAACATAGTACATGAGTTACCAATTGTGTTAATCATTTACTGTTCACCCTCCCCCCGCCCAGAACGTCAACTTCACGGGACAAGGACTTGTGTCCTCTGCTCACTGCTGTATCCCCTCTAGCAGCACTGGCACATAACAGGTGCTCCATAAAAATCGGATGAACAGATGAGTCTGGAAAGACTTTAGCAATGGTCTAATCCCAACCCTTTACCAGGGAAGAGCAGAGACTCAGATTGGGGATGGGACATGCCCCAATCATCCAGCCTATCGGGGGTTGCAGAGCCAGGAGAAGAATCTGGGCACCCGACTCCTGGGCTCAGGTGCCACGTAGTCCAAGCTGCTATCATACCCAACAAAGGATGTGCTTGTTAGTCACCTGGGAGCTATGCAGCCCAGGGTGGGGCAGGCTGGGTTCTTGCTTGCCCCTTCCTTTGATAAAAAACAAACAAACAAAACCCAAACAAACAGATAGTTAATTTACTGATAAGTAACTTCCTAACCCAAAGAGGGCCCCAAAATATGGGCTCCATGACTGGAAGAGGTCAGGGAATTTTCCTTCCTGGGAATTTTTAAGGGGTGGGGTGAGAGTGAAGCGAGAAGCGTTTAGTAAGCACCTTCACCCCTGGGTGACTGCCGGTGTGCTGGATCCCTCACATGGATCGCTCACTCAATTCCACCTCCCAAGCGGTGATGGAGTGTAGTAACAACAGCTAACATGTATTAAGCTGTGTGCCGAGCACTGTTCTTGGTGCTTTTAGGTATTCATTCATTTAATCTGAGCGGCAACTGTCTGAAGTGGATAGCTTCTCTTATTGTCCCCGTGTTACAAATGAGAAACTAGAGGCAAATATGCCGTCAAATAAATGCTACTGTTCTGGGTGCTCGGGATGCATCAGTGAACAGAACACCTGGAGATCCTCGTCCTCGTGGGGGAAACGGGCAACAAGCATGATAAATGGGCAAATTATAGAGGTGAGGGGAGAAAATCAGTGTTACGCAGAAAGGAACCTGCAGAGCAGGGTAAGGAGCTCTGTCTTACCCAGGGGGTGGGCAAATTGCAATATTAAATAGGGTGGCCTGGCGGGCCTCACTGAGAAGGTGAGTCAGGACCGAGACTTGAAGGAGGTGAGCCAAACAGGTCTGCAGGAAGGGCATTTCAGGCAGAGGGACCAGCCGGGGCGAGGCCTCAAGGCTGGAGCATGTCTGAGGAGCAACGGGGGCCAGGGTGGCCGCAGCAGCAGGAGAGAGCTAGGGGCAGAGTCCAGGAGACGGGGCAGGGAGGTAGTGGGGCCAGACCACGAGGAGCCTTGTGGGCCCCTGGAGGGTGTTTTCTCCAGGCTCTGACTCATTCAAATGCTCACCTCCTTTAAATGCTCACAGAGGCTCACAGCCTCAAGCCAACACCCTCCTCTCATCTACTCACACACCAATGATGCTTCTAGTCTGGTCAGTAGACACACACACACACACACACACAAAACACACCTACACACATACACACCAGTCAGCGGACACACACACAGCTCCCCCGCCGGGCTTCAGCCTCCATCCCGCCTGTGTGGTGGGAGAGGGGCAGGCCGCTCACCCGCCTTTTGCCCCCTCTGCAGCCCAGCGACACCCCTCCCAGCCTGGACCAGAAGAGGGAGGAAAGCAAACCAATTTCTGGAGCCTCAGACCCATGCACCCCAATATACAGTGCTGGGGAGACCACCAGAAAGTTACAGATGGAAGTCTGTGATTTACTCACAGTAGATTTGCTCACGTGATTACTTCCACACTAAGATCACACACCCACAGGGCCATCCTCCAGGGGCCTTGAAGCACATTTAGGGGCTCACTGTCCCCACAGGAGCTGCTGCCCCAGGCTCAGGGAGGGGAGGGGGAGGGGGAGGGCAACAATACTGCTTTGAGTTATTTCCAGTTAAAACCAGGACGATGCACCTCTAGGCCAGGCCAGCCTCACCTGGAAACTCCTGACAAATGAAGGAATTCCACAGTGAAGCTTACCTTCCCACTCAGCACAAAGGGCCAACCCCCAGGCAACCCACCATTCCCCCCGGATAGTTCACCTTCGCCACTGCCAGAGGTCCTTCTGGGAGATGGGTGGGTTGGATGGTGTTAGCATTCTCTATAAAAACTATGACGGGGCTTCCCTGGTGGCGCAGTGGTTGAGAGTCCGCCTGCCGATGCAGGGGACACGGGTTCGTGCTCCGGTCTGGGAAGATCCCACATGCCGCGGAGCGGCTGGGCCCTTGAGCCACGGCCGCTGAGCCTGCGCGTCCGGAGCCTGTGCTCCGCAATGGGAGGGGCCACAGCAGTGAGAGGCCCGCGTACCGCAAAAAAAAAAAACAAAAAAAAAAAAAAAAAAAAAACTATGACGATAGATAGATGGATAGATAGATAGATATGGACAGATGATAGATAGGTGATAGATGATAAAGTAGGTAAGCATTCACTAGATACATATATGGTCTATTGAGTACATATCATATGCCAGTGCTTTCCATACTTTATTTCTAATCCTCATATGACTGCAAATTAGGTTGGCAGACTGCTTTTACAAACAAGACCGAAGTTCTGGGAAGTTAAGTACTGGGGTAAAGATTATGCAGCCCATAAGTTATGAGTCAGGATTTAAGCCCAGAACCCCGGTCACTCTGTTGCCAAATCCCATGTGTGCTCAGAATTGGGGACCTGGTGCCCGAACTCCCACAGCTCTTTGATGGCTGTGCCTTGCCTTCCCTCCTCCTGTCTCTCCCTTGCTCCTGTCACCCCTCTCCTGGTGATATTCTTGTGGGATTCTAGAATGTCAGAATTGGCCATTGAAGCACAGAGGAGGAAAGTGACTTGCCCAAGGTCACACAGCAATTCCATGAGAGAGTCAGGGTTAGAGCCTTGTCCATCCAGCTGAAATTGAGACTATTTGGTGGGTGGGGACAGCTCTGCTCCTCCATCCACTTGACTGGACAATGACCTCCCCGCTGCCCAGTGAGGTCTCACTTCAGAGGTTGTTTCTCTCCTGACCTGATTCTCCCCATCCCGGCCAGCCTGCTTGTTAGAGGCGGAGGTGTCTAGGGCCGGATCAGCAGAAACACAGGCTGGAGAAGTGCTAAGCGGGCTCCTCCAGACCACCAGCTGGAAAGGGCGTCTCTCCTCGGGGTGAGGCAGCAGGCACTCCGGGGCTGCAGCTTAGCGAGCCAGAAGTCGGGCAGGCCTCTTAGTCGTGGAGCCCAGCCTCCAGGCTTGCAGCTGGGAGAAGCCCTCAGGGAGGTGCCTGTCAGTTTCTCAGTCACTCATTCATGTAGGGGTTCTGAGGGTCCCCACTATAAAAAATGACACCTCAACTTTGTGAGCACTTTTCTAAGTGCAACCAAGGAGCTTGGTAGGTTTTCCCAACAATCTCCTGGTTCAAGATCCCTCAGCTAGCAGCTCCCAGGGCTAGGATTTGAACTTGATCTTCAGGCACCTAATCCAAGTATCATTATGGCTGCTTTTGTTTTTCAATAAATTCTGAGGTTTATTTAAGAAACAGCACAGAGAATCACTTATTGCCAAGTTACTAAAGGTAATACTGATTACTGCTATTTTTAAAAAATTTTTATTGGAGTATAGTCGATTTAAAATGTTGTGTTCGTTTCTACCGATGGCTGCTTCTTATTGCACAAATAAAGCCTATGCACTATATACTCAGTACTGAACACATATCACTGATTTATGTTTCACAAGATGCCATAGGATCGGTACTATTAACCCATTTTGCAGGCAAGAAAACTGAGCGAGGCTCAGAGATATGAAGTGACTTACCTACATTGCACGGTCAGGAAGCCTTTTACACCATAGTACAAACTTACCTGGGGGGTGATAAAGTTGCCTTCTTCAAGGAGCTTCTGATCTGACAGAGGGAGGGGATTAGAACTGGGGGAAAAGGCAGGGCCCCAAAACCCATCCATGAGATGACTGAGGACTTCATCTCATCTTGAGTTTTTCTATCAAGGGTCATCACTGACGTCACCATTGTCATTCAAACAAAACCTTGTGTTTGCTGTTCCCTGATTTATTGCCAGGAGTCATGCCAAATGTTTGGCACACTTTACCTCATTTAATCCTGGCACTATTCCTGCAAAGTAGGTACTACTAGCATTCTATGTAACTGAAACAGAGAGGGTTAGATAATCTGCCTCAGGTCACACAGCTAGTCAGTCAGTGGCAGAGTGAGACTTGAACCCAGATCCAGCTGGCAGCACAGCGGATGCTGGGAACCACCATGCTTTAACTTCTGCAACCTCTTTGCGTGCATTTGGTGTGTGCCAAGTTCTGCTCTGAAGCTGCCTTGTTCTCCAACAACAGGACAGATATAAAAGAGCAAGCGGAGGGCCAGGGGGCCACTCTGCCCCACCCTGTGCCCTTCCCAGACCTGACTGGGCCAACCAAGCCTGGCAACAACAGAACCACGAGGTCCCTGCCGTGACTGCACCTGAGTATGTAGCAGCCACACTGAAGTGACAAATGACACCAACGAACTCTCCTCTTCCTGCCCACCTGGCAGCGTTTGCTCTGTGATGGCATCTTTTTGGCCACTTTGATGTCGTGCTAAAATAGACATAACATAAAATTTACCATTTGAACCATTTTTAAGTGCACACTGCAGGGGCCATAAGTATATTCACATTTGTGTGCAACCATCACCACCATCCATCTTCACAACTTTTTCATCATCGCAGACTGAAACTCTGTACCTATCCGATACTAACGCCTCATTTCCTCCTCCCCGTGGCAAACACTCTTCTACTTTCAGTCTATGAATTTGACCACTCTGGTACCTCATATGAGGGGAAACACACAATATTTGTCCTTTTGCTTCCGCCTTATTTCACTTAGCATAATGTCCTCAACATTCATCCAAGCTGTAACGTGGGTCAGGATTTCATAAAAATATGGAATGCTTCACGAATTTGCATGTCATCCTTGTGCCAGGACCATACTAATCTCTTCTACATCATTCCAATTTGAGTATGTGTGCAGCTGACGTGAGCACCATCACAGCAGTTTTAAGGAGCTGGTGCCACAGGTGACTTTGCCCCTGCGTGGTGCCCCTGGGAAATCATGGATCTGCTAACTGGGCAGAGTTGTCTGATCAGGTACATCACTGGATGGCACTGATTTGGCGTCTGCCGGTGGTTCTAGTGTGTTTGGAGGCGGCTGGTGGGGAATCTTCATTTTGTTCACTCCTGTGTTTACAACGAGGTATAATTGGTCTGACACCTTCTGCATTTCTTCTGTAAGTGATGAATTGTTATTGAGCAAGCTTTTCTCAGATCCTTGAGGAGATAAGTGGCAACGATCGTGGCCATCGTCGTCGTCGTCACAGGTGTACTGAATGGCCCTGGGAAGGGAGAGGAGAGGGCAGTCATG
The DNA here is from genome assembly GCF_003031525.2 of Neophocaena asiaeorientalis asiaeorientalis. Classification (NCBI taxonomy): domain Eukaryota; kingdom Metazoa; phylum Chordata; class Mammalia; order Artiodactyla; family Phocoenidae; genus Neophocaena; species Neophocaena asiaeorientalis. The sequence continues at coordinate 7,474,143 of NW_020175393.1, read as the reverse complement.
TTTTCCCCAGCACACTGAATGTCTCGCATTCAGCACAGGAGGTTGGGACCGCTAGTCCCATTTCATACATGAGCAAATTGGGTTCAGAGAGAGGAAAAACTGACCCTGAGTCACACCGTTGGTCAGGGGCAGAACCAGCCTTCGAAGAGAGATTTCTGTCAGATCCCAGAGCCCACATTTTTTTTTTTTTTTTCCTGTGATGTGCCCACCCAGTCCTTGGGGACTGGGAGCTAAGGACAATTAGATGCAGGAAAACGTTCCACATCCATAGAAACTTGGGTGAGGAGAAACAGAGAGAGAGATAAAGATATACAGAGAGAGGAAAAGACCTGATGAGGGGAGGGGACCTCGCCTGGGTCGGCTCAGCCTACGATGGTAGAAACGTTGCTTTAGGGGACAGAATGGGAGCAACGTGGCTTGATTGCAGCTCTGGGGGGATCACAGGGTGTTTCCATTAGCCATCTGCTCAGTGTGAGCCACCGAGGCGACGCAGCTTCCAGAAAGTTCCGTGTTGTCTTGGGTAGGGGGCCTCAGGAGAAGCAGGACGTCTGGTTGGGGGAACGTGACTCTGTTCTCCGGTTCAGACCCTGCGCACCGCCCCCATACACTCAGAGGAGGGCCAAAGACAGATTGGCGTGTGATCAGTGAGGAGCAGCTGCGAGGCAAGCTGGAGAGCGTGTCCCGAAAAGATGGTGGGAAGGAATGGAAATGTTCACTCTGGAGAAGTGGAAACTCAAGGGCGGGGTGGGGGGGGTGGGGGCGTGAGGGAGCTGGTGCACAATTTGGGAAGCGCTGAAATGTGTTCAAGAAAGAAACACCTTGTCCCGGGTGTCTCTGTGGGGTTGAGTTGGGGCCGGTGGGACCAAGCAGCAGCCGTCAGACCATAGCAACGTGAGCAGGGATTCTGAGCAGCTCGGAGATGCGCGAAGCTGGGGGATGGGGGGCTGCCTGGCGTGTCCCTGGAAGTGTGGGAGTGGAGTGCTGACAGCCAGGGGGTCGATGGGCCCCCTCAACCTGGCTTTCCTGTGGTCTGTGAGTGGAGATGGCACAGGGGGAACAAGAAAGAGCCGGCATCATCTCGGTGGGTCAGCCAGAGAAGCGCTAGGCTGGAGGGCAGGCTGAGGCCAGCAGAAGAGACAGACCGCCAGAGCTCAGCTGGCTGGCCCCTGAGCTGGGTGTGTACCTGCCTCACTAGCCCGTATTTAATCTAACCTCGTGCTGCGGGATTAATCTCCATCCCTGCTGGGGCCAGATGACTCCCTCAGTCAGAATCACTACATATGCTAAGCTCGCGATGGACCAGGCATGGTTTAAATTACAGGTACTGACTCATTTCGTCCTCAGAGCAACTCTGTGAGGGACGCCCTATCATCTGTTTCCCTTTACAGAGAGGTTAAGTGGCTTGCCCAAGGTCACACAGCCGGTAAGCGATGGCACTGGGCTTTGAACCCTGGTGGTCCAGTCCCAGGCTCACACTCTCACTCCCGGCTTTATCCCATTGATGAAGGAGCATCATGGAACAGGATGGAGCTTACTCTGGGGAGATGAGTGAAGAGGCAGCCTGCCGGGGCCTGGCTCACTTTGGTTGAATTTCTAGTAATCCCTTCATTCACTCAGCCAGGGCTGGACTAACACTGTCACCACATTTCTTCTGAAAAAGACTTTTGGAGCCACACACAGGGGGGAACATGTCCTGCTGCTGTGACTGTTGAAGCCACGATGTCTCCTATCAGCCCAGCCGGGATCCAGGTGCTGCATACATCTCCCAGGGTCTAGCTTGCATGAGATTTGCCAGCCACAAACCCTCGAGGCCTGGATTTCCACTATCAGAGATACATTACTTTTAGTTCAGCTTCACCCACCCTTTATATAACAAACCCTCCAGTGGAGTTTACTGTGTGCCAGACGCTGACCCGGTTCCTTATGAGTCATGACTCATTCAAACCTCATAATAACCCTATAGAGATTATAAATGCTCCACTTTTTCCAGAAATAGTATATTTCTAGGAAACTAAGGCACAGACAGGTGAAGGAATGGCCCACAGTAAGTGATTACTGCTAGGAAGAGGCAGAACCAGCGTTTGACCCCAGCAGTCTAGCTCGAGACTCTGTGCTCCTCACCACTGCCCTCTGCCGCCTCTCTTTCTAATGGTCACTGTTCCTGAGAGGGGTGACATTCATCATGGTGACTGGATTTATCAGGGAGTTTTCTTAATAGAGACTTACACAACAGAAGTACAAGGGTAACTAGTAGATGCGAAGTGGAAAAGCAGGAACAGGGTATAGCAATGGAGGACCAGAGGGGCCCAAAGGCTCCATTTGGCCCAGGGCTGGCCCAGCCTGTGGACCGTGGGTAAAGGGAGGTGGTACTGCCACAGGACAGAGTCTTGGGAAGGGGCTGGACCACAGGATGAGTGGCAAGTGGAGAGTCAGAGCACTCCTGGGGGACAGACGAGCTTGAGTCAGGCCTGGGGGAGCCCCAGAGAGACCCCACTGAACTTGGAGGCCCCAGGAGTCGAGGGAAGCTGGAAGAACCAAAAAGAAGGGATGAAGCTGTCCAGCGTCGTGGAGAGAACGCCTGGGGAGACAGAGAGAGCAGAGGCCCGGACTGAAGCCTTCAAGACCAATTGTCCTGGTGCGGGAGCTGTCCCGGAGCTGGACAAGCCTCCCCGGCCTGGCCCATCTGTTTGGGGTGCCAGGACTCACATAGGAAATGGCAGGATTCCTACCCCCTGCCAGAGGGCATAACAAGAGCCCTGGCCAGTAGAACTCGGAGACGGTGGGCTGCCCCCGAGCTGTGCTGTCCAGTGTGGCAGCCGCTGGCCACATGTGACTACTGAGCCCTTGAAGTGTGCCTGACGTGAATGAGGAACTGAGTTTTTAATTTCATTTAAATTTAGTTACTTTGAAGTTCAGTTTAAAAGGCCATGTATGGCTACTGTATTGGACAGTGCCGGTACAGAACATTCATTTCATTCACCTGCCCTACAGAATGTTTTTGAGGGCCTACTATGTGCCGAGTGTTGTTCTAGAGGCTGGGGAAACATCAGGGAACAAAGCAGACAAAAAAGCCTGCTCTTAGGAGTGGAAGGAGAGAGAGAGAATTAACAGGAGGCCTAGTAAATAAGCAAATGATAGTGTCTGTCAGGCAATAAAAGTGTAATGGGAAAAGATGGAGCAGAGTAAGGGGCTGGGGGCTCAAGGTAAAGATGGGGGAAGCCCTCAATGTTAAACGGGACAGTCAGAGGAGGTGACGTTGGAGCAGAATTGAAAGAGGTGAGGCAGAGAGCATATGGACATCTGGAGGAAGAGCATCCAGGCAAGGGCAACAGGCAGTGCAAAGGCCCTGTGGCAGGAGCACCCTTGGCAACACCCTGAGGAACAGCAGGGAGGCCAGGTGACTGGTGCAGAGTGAGCAGGGTAGGTAGGAGGAGAGGAACTCGGAGGGGTGAGAGTCAGGTCACAAGGGGTCTGGGGGCCACGTCAGGACTTTGACTACGTGGGACAGGCCTCACTGGGGGCATTGAGCAGAGGAAGGACTTGGTCTGATCTGGGTTTTAACAGGATCCCTCTGGCTGCTTATAGAGGAGAGGTGGGGGGAGGGGAGCAAGAGAGTTCATCCAGAGGCCAATGCAACCAAGAGTTTTGATCCCCTCCCTGCCTACTCTTCTGAGGGCTGTGGGAATGGGTACTGGGGTTCCCTGCCTCAGACTCTCAGTCATGTTGAATGTGCCTCCTTTACTTGCTGATGGGGCAAAGCCATTGCCAATAAGACAGAGTGTCTCAGGGCAGCCAGGGGAGCCCCATGTTCTCAGCAGGGGCACAGGCAGTAGGGCAGCGACAGAGCCTGGCCCCCGGGCCCTGGCCTGTCTCAGAAGTTAACGAGAGGCTCCTGATTCTCGGAGCCCTCACTGAGTCACGCCAGCTCTATGGTAATCCTGCTCTAAAGAGCAGCCATGCGCCTTCCCCTGTTATCACTCAGGGCCGTGCATTCAGGGAAGGCCAGCGTCCGGCTCCGAAACCAGAAGAGGGGATTCTACCACTTGTACCGGTATTTCCAGTACTTCTCTCTAATGGCTCTCTGATCCTGAGACTAGAAACAACAAATATAAAACAGATTCTTCCAGATCCATAGCACTCTGTCCCACTGAGTTTGAACACAGCTCCGGAATCCTTCTCAGAACTGGCACCCAGCAAATCCTCAGCGTTGGCACACAAGACACAATGTGTTTGCAAGGCCTCTAGGACCTGGCTCCTGGCTACTACCTTGGTGACCTCATTTGCTACCACTCTCCCCTTCCCTCACTCTGTTTCTGTCACACCGGCCTCCTCGTGGCTCCTGCCTCAGGGCCATTGCACTGGCAGCTCCCTCTGTGGGAAAACTGCCCACAGACATCCACATAGCTCCCTCACTTCCTTCAGACTTCCCATGAGCATTCAGAAGTAGCAAAACAACCCTCATGGGACTCTCATCTCTACCCCTAATTAACTATAGGGGGTAATTCAGTTAATACCTGTCTCTAAAATGGGGAGCATAATTCCGAAAGGTACTTCCCAGGGTTATCAAGAGCATTTATTGAAATAACGTGACGGTGCTGGCTTCAAATCTTGGCTAGGCACAAACATTCTCTCCATGAGACCTTGGGCAAATCACTTAACTTCTCTGAGCCTTGATTTCCTCTTCTGTAAAGTGGGGATAATAATAGTACCTCCCTCATAGAGTTGCTGTGAGGACTAAATTAGTTAACAGAGGTAGAGTACTCAGAACACTGCTTGACATATAGTGTGTCCAATAAATGTTAGCTGCCTTTGTAGTAATATATGTTTCTGGTTTTGGTTTTTAATTGCTGTCAGATAGTTACCCTGACTCTAAGACTTGCTTCCTGCTACCATCTGATTCTGCTCAATTCAGTTCACGGTAATACAGTATCGGGAAGACCATGCTTGGTGGCCTGGCAGCCCTGGCTAACAACGCTGGCTCAGCCGCCTTCCAGCTGTGTGACCTTGAGCAGGTGACCGATCTGCCCGAGCCTCAGTTTCTTCATCTGTAGTGTGGGGATAACTATTCCTACCTCTTAGAGTCAGTGTGCAGAATCAGAGACCCAGACTGTCAAGTGCCGGGCTTAGAGTACGTACTCAATGAATCGTACGCTAGATAGAACCAGCCATGTCTCCTCTGCTCCCTTGCAGTTGTGCAGGAAAGCAAACAGGCCCCTTTGGGGCTGGCAGGTAGAGGGAGAGGCTGGGGAGCCAGGCTGCTTGCCTTGGTTTAATGAGTCCCTTTCATGTGCCCTGAGATGTCATGGCCGGCCAGAGAGGTTGGCAGGCTGGTGATTCTGTGAAGAGCCAGTAATGAGGGTGCAGAGCCAGGGAAGTGGAGTGAGGGCAGCTTGACATGGTGTCTCCAAATTAGTGCTGGGGCTCAGCAGGCAGCCGGTGCATCACCGATGGGGGAGGGGAGGAGGAGAGCACCTAAAAGTGGTGATGCTGGGAGCTGAGGGGGATGGAGGCTGGAGGTAAAAGAGGCGGCGTTTGCCGACAAGTCCAGGAAGGCAAGAATCGCATTTCTTGTGTAGACACCAGCACCGACTTCTTCCTCTTACACAAAGACACACGCACCTCTTCAGTCACCCACACACACACTCACGCCCTCTTTTTCTCTGTCACGCCTACACATAACAGACTCCTCAAGTTCACCTCATCGTATCTGCAGGGGCCTGGATTAGCCAGAAGAGGCCACAACTACTACAGCAAATGGATGCAAATGCATAAGGGCTCAAACATGGCAGAATTTGATTTCTTGCTCTCCTGAGAGTCCAGGGCGGTTTACCGGCTTAACCAGGAGGCCTTCCTCAAGTGGAGACTCAGGCACCCGGTCTCCAGCATCCCTCGGGTGGGCCTTGTTGTCATCTGCCTGGCCAAGGCTGGCCACTGCACCCAGGGTCCAGCCAGCAGAGGGGAAGGAGAGTTGGGCAAGTGCTCCCGCTCTTGTAAGGCCTGGCGCAGAGGGGCTCACACTGCTGCCACCATATTCCATTGGCCAGAACTCGCCACCTGGACACCACTAAGTGCACAGTTGGCTGGGGAATGTGGTCTGGACTGAGCCCACGAAAGGGGGACAGTAGGCTTTGCCCTGAGGCCCAGGGGGAGACTCTAAGAACCTCTCCCATCCCCGTTCCCAGATGCCCCAAACAGTAGCTTTAATTGGCAGCAGTTAGGAAAGAGCAAACTTGGTCTGCAAGTGTCTCTGGGAGAGGTTACATGGGATGTCCCCTCAGAAGTGTTAGGGGACATGTGGAGCCTCTGGGGGGCTGGGTGGAAGAGGGACAGAGCAGTGACCAACATCGTCTGGAACTAGAACCTTTGTGTACTATATATAAGTGAACACCTATACACTCACACACACACACACACACACACACACACACACACACACACACACATGCTCACAAATACCCATGCAGCCGGCTCTCAAATGATAGACATGCCCCCCACACATCGTTTCTCACACATGCACACACATTCACCTGTACTCACACACCCCAACACGTATCTACGTGCAAGTCCATCAATATTGTCAGGGGTGTGCTTCAAAGATGTGGAAAACGCCTCTCCCGAGAGATCCTCAGGACCAGGCAGTGTCTAAGGGTCACCAGCTGTCGTATTTAACTAAGAATCCCTGACATTTGTACAGGCCTTAATATTTAACAAAGCAGTCTTTCATTCACTGCTCAACTATAGGGTAAATATTTACTCAGCAGTGACGCAAGGCCAGATATGATGACTGGCAACAGAGATACAAAGGTGAAGACACGGCCCATTTCTTCCGGGAAGACACAGGCATCCACTGAGAAGGGCCTCTAGCAGAGGAAGGCAGGGGGGCTGTGGGAGCAGAGAGCAGAAGTTGGGTCAGAGGTGATGTTGAGTCAGGCCTCGAAGGATGAGGTCACCAGGTGGAGAAAGATAAGTGGTTTCTGGGAAGAGGGGCTGCTCTACGCAAAGGCGTCAGGTGGCAGATTTGGGGAATGATGAATGATTCCGAGAAGGTGGCAAAGTGCTTCCTCCAACTGGGGTTCTACTAGATAAGATGTGCTACTGCTGACATCAAGTAATGATAGTTTTTTCCCAAAGTGCAAGGAAAAAATAAGTTTTTCCTCCTTGTCGTGTAAATTATATGTCCTTGTGTCACCTAGGATTCTGTAAGAAGAAAGTAAAGAACACGCTAGATAGAAGAGGGAATGCAGTACTGGGGTTGGGTTACAGGTGATGGGATTGTTGAGGGGTCAGCATCACAGAGATTAGCTACAGCAGGAAGCCACTGCCTCCACCCACCCCGCCCAAGGATGGAGGTAATGGAGAAGATGGTTTGGTCAGAGCCTAAGATCCAGGTCTCTCTGGCAGGAGGTAGAGCCCCTGGAGCTGGGATCACAGAGGAGGCTCAGGAGCTGAGAGGGAGACACCACTTAAAGCAGAAAAAGGTAGAAATACCTGGCTTCTCCCCTCCTCCCACCCTCCAGTCTTCCTCTGGGGCCTCCAGTGGCCAGCTCTATCTGGGAGGCAAAGGAGCCTGGGAACAGGCAAGGGAGCCTGGGAAATGTAGTTCCTTGTTGTCCATGGGAGGGCAGGTGAAAGGGAAGACAGACCTGAGAGCCAATAGCAGAATAACCAGTATGCTCCCGTGTGATTTCTTCTTAAACCTCTGTTATCAGCTGTAGAAATCAGCTGTAGATTTGTTTGCTAGTGTCAAACTGTTAGTAGTAGTAGTAGTGGTGGGGTCTGCTTCCCAGGATAAGATGGCTAAACACTGAGATGATTTCTGGGCTCGGAGTCCATCTCCTGTGTCCTGGAATTGTGGTGAAGTTTAAATGCAATATTGAATGTGGAAACCCTTGTCACATACCAAGTGTTCAATAAAGCAGCCAGCCCATCCCCTCCTCCATGGATACGCTCTTCCATCGCTCACGACCCAGAGAGGTGGCGGAACAAGGTGGGTCAGAGTGGACAGGAGCCAGACTGCCTGGGACTGAATGCCAGCTCTGCCATGTTACATCTGCTTAATACCTCTGCAGAACAAGGGTCACGACAGTGGCTGCTTCAGAGAGTTGCCGTAGGGCTAAGTGAGTTGATAGAAATAGGACACCAAAAATAGAGCCTGGCACACACTTGCCATTAAGTGTTTGCTCTACTATTGTCACCGTTCTGGGTGTGCACAGCTCCTGCCCCTCCAACTCACATCACTTCCCTGAGGGGGGAGGAAGTGGGCCCGTGTAGCCCTGGGCTCTGCGCAGCAGTTGGCCCAGCAGAACTGAGCCTCAGTGGGCTCTGAATATTGCTCCAGGGAAGGGGGTGGCTGACCTGCCACAGGCCCAGGGCGGGGGGTGCAGTTTTCACTGAGATGAAGAAAAACGTCCGAGTTTGTGGAAAAGCATAAGACCAGACTGTGGATCTAGAAGCTAGTGTTAAAGCCCCAACTGCCTCATCTTGGCAGTCCCAGCTGTGTGACCTGAGGCAAATCACTTAGCCTCTCTGAGCCTTGGCCATTCCTCCTTTGTGACATGAGGACACAGCATTACCATGATGCCCAGGTGGGATAGATAGACCTAAAGGGCTGGCTTGCAGGACGCATGCTGGATCTGGGCTCTGACCTCCTCCACCCGCCTCTTCTGCCCCATGCACTGTAGCTATGGGTTGGGGATGGGGACGGGGGCAGAGTGCTCAATTTCTTCCATGTGGCTTCCCCAGCAGCTGTGTGGGCCAAGAGCGAGGAGGGAGGCAGCAGCCTCCAGGGCTGCCCACTGACGGGTTGTCAATACCCGCCTGTCAGTCCCAGCCTCCGTGCGCGGTTCCCAGGTGGAAGTGTTCAGGCTCCGGTATTTCATATTTGAGATCTCAATTAAGCTGCCTGGCTCTAGGTGGGAGGGGTTGACAAGCATAGATGGAGCCCTGGATTAGTAGGGGACAGGAAAACGGAGGGCTCTTTGACAGTGGAGGGAGATGGGGAAGGCTGCAGAGAGAGATGTGGCACCTTCAGGCCGAGGTATTTCTGCAGAAGTGTTTATGGGGTGAGACAGGTGTCATTTCTAGGGACCCCCACCAGAAGGCATGATACTTGCACAAAGGCCTTAGAGGTCACAGTTTGCATCCACGCTTCCTGAAGGTCCAGGCAGAAGGGGCCCAGGCTATGGTGGGTGGGCCCCAATGAGGGGAGACTGCTGCCCCCTCAGACCCTCCCTTAAGGTAAGAGACCAGTCAAGGCCTCCCCAACCAGTGATACCCTTTCCCAGGTGTCTTTGGATGTGCCTGGCCTGCTATGGCAGTGATGGAGGACCCGGCCCCTCCTTCTGAGAAACAGTTGCCCACCATTCTTCAACATTGCACCGTGCCCTTCCCCTCCAAGCAACACCCCCTCTTTCCACCTCCAGTTTTCTTCTGCTTAGACCCCAGTCTGCACCAGCGAGTGTTCTCCCTCCCAAGGCACGAGAAAGCCATGTGGAGATGAGGATGGAGTTGGTCCCTGAGGGCAGGACCTTGTCTGTGACTCAGTACAGCGCCAGGCTCAGAACAAGGCTGTCAGTGCTGAGGAATCTCGCAGGACAGACAAAGGGTGGACCCAGCCTCTGGGAGGGTGCTGAGGGGCCAGGGCCGACCTTACTCTCACCCCCACTGTCCAGAGACCCAGGGACCATTTGCAGCAGACAAGGCAGAAGTGGGGAGGTGGGGAGTCCCTTTTGTTCAGTTTTTGCTTCTTCACACCTTTAATCTCTCTGCCTCTCCTGTCCCTCCCTCTGCCCCTCCCCGTGTGCTTCCTCTCTCCTCTCTGCTGAATCTCTCCCCTTTCTTCCCTGAACCTCCATCTCTAACCAATTTCCACTGTCTCTACCATCAACTATCCCCCATCTCATTCCCTTCTTTTATTTCCACATCTTCTGGGTTGTTCCCTGCAACTGATCACCGGTGTCTTTCTCTGTGTACCTGCTTCTGGCACTTCCACCCCACAACCCGGAATCTTTCTCTCTTGTTTCCCTTTCCACTCCAACCTGTCTCTATTCTCTCACCTGGGTCCCCCTCCTCCCCCTCCCCTCTGTCTCCCCGTCTCTCCCTTTTCCTGTCTCTCCACCTGTCACCCTCTTCTGCTCCGCCTCATTCTGTGTCCTTGCATCTGTGGCTCCCTCTCCCTCTCCATCTCTCCTGTCTCTGTCACCCTCTCTCTTTCTTCTACTTCTCCTCTGTCCCCCCATCACCCTACTGTCCCTCACCATCCCTCCCCCTCTATGCCCACCCACGCCCCACAGGATGATCCCAGCCTCCAACAAGGCCTTCGTGGTCAACAACCTGGTGTCAGGGACCGGCTACGACCTGTGCGTGCTGGCCATGTGGGATGACACGGCCACCACGCTCACGGCCACCAACATCGTGGGCTGTGCCCAGTTCTTCACCAAGGCCGACTACCCACAGTGCCAGTCCATGCACAGCCAGATCCTGGGCGGCACCATGATCCTCGTCATCGGTGGCATCATCGTGGCCACGCTGCTGGTCTTCATCGTCATCCTCATGGTGCGCTACAAGGTCTGCAACCAGGAGGGCGCCGGGAAGCCGGCGGCCACCGTCAGCAACATGCACTCGCAGACCAATGGGGCCCAGCCCCCCGCGCTGGGCAGCGCACCAAGCGGGGCCCCCGCACCCAGGCCGCCCAAGGTGGTGGTGGGCCACGAGCTCATGGACTTCAGCGCTGGCCTGGCCCGAGGCAGCGACTCCTCTTCCTCCAGTTCTCTGGGCTTCGGGGAGGCTGCAGGGCTGGGACGGGGCCCCTGGAGGCTCCCACCCCCCGCCCCCCGCCCCAAGCCCAACCTTGATCGCCTGATGGGGGCCTTCGCCTCCTTGGACCTCAAAAGTCAGAGAAAGGAGGAGCTGCTGGACTCCAGGACTCCAGGCGGGAGAGGGTCTGGGACATCGGCCAGGGGCCACCCCTCGGACCGAGAGCCACTGCTGGGGCCGCCTGCGGCCCGGGCCAGGAGCCTGCTCCCTTTGCCCCTGGAGGGCAAGGCCAAACGCAGCCACTCCTTCGACATGGGGGACTTTGCAGCTGCGGCTGCGGGAGGGGTCGCCGCTGGTGGCTACAGCCCGCCTCGGAGGGTCTCGAACGTCTGGACGAAGCGCAGCCTCTCTGTCAACGGCATGCTCTTGCCTTTTGAGGAGAGTGACCTGGCGGGGGCCCGGGGAACTTTTGGCAGCTCCGAGTGGGTGATGGAGAGCACGGTGTAGGCCTGGGTGGGGGGGTGGGCATCCTCCCTCCCACCCTGTCAGGGTGAGAGAAGAGGAAAGCATCTTTACCCACAAGTCTTTGTGGCGTTTCCATGGTGATGTTTACATCCAGGGACGGTTTTGTCTCCCTGTCAACGGCCTCCCCTCCCCACCACACCACACACACCACCTTCCCAGGCCCGTCCCCCACCACCCATCAGGCTGTGCTCAGGGAAAGCAGACTCGATGGCTCAAATGTCAGACTAAGCCCTGAGTGTTTGGAAAGGCGGGGCTCCTGCCTTTCTAATCACAAATGTAGCCTATAAGCAAGCGGCTTTGCATTGCTGATGGTTCCGGTGTTGTTTTTATTTCTTAATTTATTTCTTCCACTTCCCCGACTCCTTCTCTTCAGTGACACGGATAACGGAGAGTTTACTCTACACACGAAAGCAGCCCTGGTGGTGGGCGATCATTGCCAATTGAGAAGAACAGGGAATGGTTTGGGCTGCACATTTGTTTGGGGGAAGACTGGAGTCCCCTGCCCAGACGCCTCATTATTCCCAAGAGTCCCCACACTTGGGAGGGATGAGTGACCTCCCCCATCCCTGGCTCAGCTTCCTTTGCTTCTCAAACACCCATCACATCAGCTTAAACTAGAAGGGTAACTTCTGGGACTCTACGTGCGGGAGAGGTAGAAGGGTTTTTATGAGACACAAGGACATAAGGGATGTTAACTTTTGGAGTTGCTTTGGGATTTTTGCCTCTTTTGGGGGAAGCTGGGACAGGGAGTCCCCATGGACATGGGGGGGTCAAGAGGGCTTCTCTTAATTAAGGAGAGCAGAGTGGGGTGACAGAGGAGCACTGGACACGGGGTCCAAAGCTCTGAGTTTGGGTTCCAGAGCCACCAGCTAAACACAGTGGGCAAGACCCTTTCTCTCTTTGGACCTCAGCCTCCTAATTCATAAACTAATGAGATCATACCAAGTCTCCAATTCCCTTCCAGCTCGAAGGACTAAGGACTCTTCATGACTAAATGAATTGTAGGGTTCTGAAGCTTGAAGAGGTGTTTGCGATCATCTCATCCTTAACCCTCTCTTCCTGTCCCCCAAGGGTCTAAAGGACTTGCCCAAGGTCACATAGTGCATTAGTGACCAAGTCAGGGCAGGGCCCAAGGCCACTTACCTCCTGGGGGTGGTGCTTGAAATCCATTACCCTGTCTTCACTGTAGCTAGGGTGTTTCTATGTCCAAAGTCTGTCCCTTGTTTGTTCCTGAAGAAGGTGGCTCAGGGTGGGACATGGGGACACGGGGGATGCCTTCCATGGATGCCGTTCATGAGGAGGATCCATCGTGGAAATGTCAGGATGGCGATGGGAGGGACACACGGGCTCCTTTCCATCTAGGAATTGACCCCTACGTTCCCAGACAGTGGCCAGAGGGGGCAGACGAGACGTGGCGGGGGAGAAGAGGCTTTGGAAGCATCTGAAGGTCTTTCCCCGCATCTCTGTCTCTCCTGGTCCCTGTCTGTTCCAGGTCTCTCCTCACTGTCAACGCACTACCTCTCTCCACCTCCTTCTTCCCTCTCCCGAGCATCTGCCATAGATTTGGGGCTGAAACGTTCTAATGGGCTCAGACCTGGAGCTGAGCTGGTGGCCCCCAACCCCGCCCAGAACACACAGGGAGAGGGCGGGGAGCTGTCTATGCAGGACTGCCTTCTGGCTCCTCCCAGGAGCCTCCAAGTCCCATGCCTTCGTCCTTCCTCCCACTCCTCCTTTCTCTCCTCACCTTCCCTCAACTCTCCTGTCTTCATTCTTTTTCTTCTGGTGCCTCTCTGCCTCCTCCAGTCCCTTTCTGGTCCTGACCAGGACATTAAACAGACCAGGCCATTAACAGACCAGGCCAGTCTCTTCCTGAGACCACAAGCTGACTTTCAGCCTGGGTGCCAGAGCACATCCTTTCTCCCATCCTCCCTCTTTCTCGGACCCGTTTTCCTCCACTCTTTTTTCCCTCTGCACTTTCTCACTAAGCCTTTCTAAATGTAGCCATTGAGGAAGTGACCCCAAATACCACCTCTCTTTTTGCCTTTGGGTTCAGATGCCCAGAGGGAAAGTGGTGGACATCGGAAGGGGGGGAATCAACTCTCTGTCCTCATCAGCGGCTACGAGCTCTGTCGTGACATGGTATGTACTCACGCTTGTGTTTGTCAGGTTTCTGACTTGGAGTTTTGGAAAGTGACATCCCTGTGGGCAGAATACAAATGCCAATCTTCTCTTTTGCTAAAAAAAATGTACAGTAAAATGTACAGTTTTAAAAACAAAAACGGATCACACTTCTTGGGAGAGAGCAAAAAAAAGAACATTCCTGTGTCTGTGAATGTCTGTTGTTTATTTCTCTGGAAACGCTGTGGTTTTCTGAAGGTGGCTTTGAGGTGGCATCTTCCCTTACACCTGTGTTTGGTACCGCCTAGTGAGAGCCTGCTTCCTGCCAAGTTCACGTATAAGATGGGAGCCTTCTGAAATAAGAGAGAATGGGGCCGGCCTCCTGGAGTAAAGGTCAGTAGAGGGTCTGGAATTAACGCTCCAGGCTAAGAAGGAATAGTCCATCCCCGGCTACAACCCGATCCCTCCATCCTGTCGCCTTCCAGCCCTGCCTCCTTTTCCCTGGATGGCCACTACCGCACGTAGCCACTAGGGGAGCCCGAGTACCTTCCACCCACTTTGAGGCCAAGGTGGCATTTTTTCAAAAGGTTCTTTTACCGGGAAACCGGGACAGCAAACTAAAGCACAGACCCACGGTAGAGAAACAAATGAGCTTCTGGAACACAGCTTCCTGACCCTATCGTCCTCTAGTGTCTAGGTCAGCACTGTCCAAGAGGAATAAAGTGTGAACCTCATTGTAATTTTAAATTTTCTAGTAGCCCATTAAATCAAGTATAAAGAAACAGGTGAAATTGATTTAACAATATAGTTTATCTAACCCAGTATATAAAAATATTTTCATTTCAACGTATAATCACTGTAAAATGATTAATAAGATATTTTACTCTTTTTTTTGTGCGAAGTGTTGGGAATCTGATGTGTGTTTCACATGGCACATCTCAGTTCAGACTAGCTGCCTTTAAAGTGCTTGAGAGCCACATGGGGCTGGTACAGTACGGCTCTACACATACAACCACTGACTTGCAAGCACAGCTTCTGGAAGGGGAAGGAAGCTAACGGTTCCAGGTCCTGTGTTGCTGCTTCACACTCAATGTCTCGCTGAATCCTCACTGCAGCCTCTCAAGGTAACTATTATTATGCCAGTTTTACGAATGAAGGGGCTGAGGCTCAGAGGGGTTAAGTAACTTGCCCAAGGTCACACATGGCTGCAAGCCTTAGCTCTTCACATGACATCACACGGCCTCCCCTATCCTTTCTTCCTCCCTTCAACTCATTCGTTACAGACTGTATTTTATACTGACTGAAGTACTCAAATTTACAGCCTGATCTGGAAACCCTGGGTTTGGCCCGAAGGTCTGCTAAAATTCTCAGAGTGTTGACTCCAGGCAAGGGCCCCTTGGTTAAGTGGTTTCTTCTGACCCTGCACTAGCCTTTCTGGCCCTTTTTTTTGGCTTGTAACACATTCCATCCCAGGAAAATTCCCCTGATCATCCCTTCTCCTGGCCTGGTGACCGCTAGAGGTCCCTTGTTTAATAGCGTTCCAACCTCCAGCCTCATCTGGCCCCCTCTGCCCTGAAAACCTGTAACTTTGTACCCTTAAGACAGAAAACCTCACACCAGCTCACTCTAATGCCCAAACCCATCTTCTCGCCTCTTCCTAATTCAAAACTTTTGTCCCTATCAGGAGAGATGCTTGCCTACCCAGATCCTCTTTCCTGACAGAGAGAAGCCTTTAGCTCTCTGATCTCTCACAGAAGAGAGGTAGCTGATACACTCTGAGCCTGGCTGAATTACTGAGTTTCTGGCAAGTGTTCGACCCCCTCTCCCCAAGTTCTTGATAATGACACATCCCTCAGATTCCCCTCAAAGTAGATTTTTTTCATTTTGCCATGATTACAGCTTTGAAATTCCACAATAACTTAGACTCGCTTTTTTTTTTTTTAAGGGATATCATTTCTAACCAGGTAAGAGGAAGGTCACTGTCTCAGATGTCCCCCTTCCCAAATGGGTAGTAACTTTTCTCCCAGAGTCTGTGGGTATAGACTTTTCATAAGTACAGCCTGAGTACTTCCGTGTCTTCTGTTCTCTGTTCTCAGTGTGTCTGCAGTAAAGGTCTCAGGGCTTCAGCAAACTGGGTGGGGTTTCCTCTGTTCTTGCAGCCATGGGGGTTTGCAAACGGCTGCTGGTAAATTAGACACACTTATTAAAAAAAAAAAGACTGTTGGCAGGCAGCAGTCAAAACCTGAACACACAATTTTATACAGCACACCCAGATCCCAAACCCAGCAACGTGCTGTGTGATGCAGTTGGCAGCAGGAAAAGTTCGTTGTGACAAGAAGGCTTCTTCACAGGTAAACAGATTCTATTTTTGCGTAATAGAATCAGACCCATCCAGGTTGCTCTGCAAACATCTCAAAGGAACACTGCCCCCTTTTCCGTTTAAAAATATCTACTTGTGCTTTCAGCCTTTAAACCAAAGATCTTATTTTCTCAGCTTATTTCATTATTTTGTTTCAGGTCCCCCAACTCATAGCCAGTGAATGTTTACAAACCTCGCAGGTTTCCCTTCCCTGCAGCCTCTGGCAGAGGGAAATTGATATGCTTCCCAACAGACCAAGGAGGGGAGATGAGCTTTACCTCTGCAGCTATCCTGCGATCCCCATCCTGGCCATTTAGCATCTTCCCACAGGTGCAACAGCCATGTTCTCATTTGGGATGTTTGGCATCTTTCTTCTGCTCGCTGACTCCGGGGAAATGGGCCCAGATTGCAGGCTCTTGTCTGGTTATTTTCCTGTTTGTGTTGGGATAACTGATCTGATCCCTTTAGCCAACAGTCAAATGTAGTCCAAGTGACTCAGAGCCAGCATTCTCTCCGCCATTTTGTGCTGGAGCCTCTCTGGGGCTGCAGCAAGGAAGATCTCACTATCCAGCCCCTTTCTGAGATGTCAGTGTCTCCCACAGTTACCCACTTGGTTCCCTACTGATGAGGGGGTGAATCTGGCATTACAGCCATCTCCATGGGATCCCCAAGCCCATCTGGTCCACAGCCAGTCAGCCTACTGACCAGCCTCCCACAGCCCTGGGCCCCTCCGTCCGGGCTGCCCATCTGCTTAGATGATGATAATCATACCCCCTCTTCTTCTGCCACCTCCTCTGTAACATGTGTTCATGGGTGCTCCCTGGCACACCCAGCAAGGACTCCAGCATTTATATGTTTTGCAAGGGTGAGTTTTCTTTCCTTTGAACGGCCAGTGCTATCTCCAGATGTCCCCTGTTCCCCGAACCGTGGTTACCTCTGTCAGCTGACCTTCCTGAGACCATTCCCACTTTCTCATGAGACAAAACCTCAGAGCCCCACACCTGTCCCCTCAGTCACTGACTTGGCATGTCCTGGTAACAAGCAAGTATCTTGCTCACCATTTGAGATGGAATATTCCCGAGAAGAAGAGAATTAAGCCCTCATTCACATCCAGTAATCTTGAAGGTTCCCCTCCTGGGTTCTCTGTCATACTTTTTCCCCACACATTCTTTTGGGGAATCTCTCAAGGATATGATTCTGCCTGTCTACGAAGGATGGCCTCGTTGCCTTACCCACCCTGACCAATTATGAGAAAGTTCTTATCCCTTCATTAGGTTGACACAAGGTTGGCATTTTCAGAGTGGATGTTGAACTGCAAAATTAAATTGATAACAGCTGTTCATTGAGTTGCCTATGTGCGGGTATCATTATCATCCCCACTGGGGAAGCTAAGGTAGAGAGGGGTTAAATAACTTGCCCAAGGTCACACAGCTAGTGAGTGGCAGAGCTGGGTAACACTCAATAAATTGATTTACACTGAAGTTACTAACAGAACTGCACAGACCATTAGAAATGCAGAGCTTGCTGGGTTTCAGGTCAAAGGCCTGAGTCCTGGTATATAAACCTTGAATTTGAGAAAACAGTCCAGCAGAGAAAGTGAGAGAGTTGGAGAAATCATTGCTGTATGTTTTCAGCATGCATTTGCTGACCTACTGTGTGCCCTGCACTGTGCCCGGTATCGAGAAAAATCAAAATAAAAGTGAAGGACACTGGGCATGCACTGGAGGGCCTTACACACTTCCGAGGGGCAGGGACATTAGCTGGTTTCTACATCTCTGGTTTTACAAAGATGGCCTGTTTTCACTCGTTTTAAGATAACCTATAGCTCTGAAGAACCCACTATCCAGGAGGAGACAGATGGGTGGATGGATTGGCCAGAAGCCCACGTGGCGCCTCTGGCTGGAAGAATTCACTAGATTTTAATCTCCAAAGGGACCAGCATGGCGAAGTGACTGGCTTTGGGTCAGACGGGCCCAGCCAGGACCGGAATCCTGTACTGGACAAGCAGGGACAGAAGGAGACAATTCTAGCTGCCCAGGAGCTTCTGAGGTGGGTGGGCGGGGGGATGAGACAACAAAGCAGGCCTGGAAGAGGGCAGGAGGGGAAGTTGCAAAGAACCGGAGGGTCCTGAGTAGCCCAAGGCAGGTGCAGTTGCTCCTGGTGGGGAGGGGCCATCCAGTGGGAGGAGCTGGGTTCAGAGCCTATTTCTTGGCCTGAGTTTCCTTTCCTGTAAAGTATCAATGGTAAGCATCAACTTCAGTAAGTACGCCTGAGGAGTTACCATTTAGTTATATAGATCACACATCAGGTTGGAAAAGGCAGAGTGATAAATGTCATTATTATTAATGGTATGCATCATTGAAAACATTATTATAAATTACAGCATATTAGTGATAATAGGTATCTCAAGTTCACCGAATCCCAGGACTCACAGAGCTATTAGAGGTCATCCACTCTAGCCTCCCTCAGTGGGTATTAGAATCCCCTGTTCGATATCCATGAAAACTGTTATTAATCTTACTACAGGCAAGATCGTGCAGGAGGAATTTCACAATTTACCCAGGCAGGCTGTGGCTCCCTGTACTCCAATCAGATCAGTGCCGGATGATTATGTTTCCGTATTCCTGGTGGGCCCTTGCAGAACCATTATTCCTGCCTTCACGTGAAATCCAGAGCCCAGAGAGAAAGCAGCTTTCAGAGACTGCTGTGGCCAAACCACAGGTAGGTAGGAAACCAGGTACAGAGCCAGGGCCCTGCCTGGGAACATCTGCGGAGGGGCTGTTCCCCTGCTGAGTCAACGCTGGTCATGACATTGAGAAAAGGAGGGAGGGAGGAAAGGGGCAGAAAGCACATGGTAGTCTCTGCAGCCCAATACTCCTTTGTGTTCTGAGATCCACTGTCCCAGCAGCTAGGAGGACCTGGAAGATTCCAGACCTCTCCCCTGGGTTCCCTCACTCGTCGGTTCCCCTATCCCCGCTCACACTTCACCCTTGTCTCACATCTGGCATAGTGACGAAAATCTAACATTCAGGGCTCTGGAATGACACAAATGCTGCCACTAAAAATCTCCCATTGGCTTTTCTTTATTCCTTTGGGTTAAAAGACTTTTTCCCTTCTACAATGTAAATACCCATGGGAAGACTCTGCCAGGTGCCAGGTAAGCCATCCAGGGAGAGGCCAGCTCTGTTCAAGGATGTAGAGTGGGCCGGAGGGTCCCCACTTGAGTCAGGCGGTGAGCACTTTCCGAGGGGTGATGGGATGACCCCAGGCAGCCTCTCCTGAGGCTGGGACTTTTCTCTTGAGCTCTAGGGCCTTCCACCTCCCTAAGACTTCTGGAAAGTGCGGCTTTGCGCCAGGCGTGAAAAAGCAAGATCCTCTTGCCTGAACCCCTCCGTCTTCCGTTTGGAGTTAAAGAACAAGATGGAGTGGGCCCAGGCAAGAGTATCCGATTCCAGGGGTGGTCAACCAAGTTTCCTTCCCTATCTCCAACTTGTCTGCAGAATCGTGAGGGATGAAACATAACTGGAGACACTTAAGATACAGTCAGCAGCAGAGGTAGACTGTACGGCATCTCACTATTACAAATACATTCTTTCGCACGGATTATCATTCCTTCCATTCCTTACCTAGAAACTCCAATTTACACATTACTGCTTTCCCCATTTTATAGATTTTCCAAATTGAGGATGAAAGTTGTCCATTTTCCCCCAAGTTCTTATAGAGCTTATAAAGCAGAAGTGGGTCTCAAACTTCGTATCTCTGACCCCACAACTGGAGTTCTCTTCATGCCACACCACTGACACTCAGCCATTACAGTGCTGGCTGCCACAATAGGTAGGAAGGCAGCCAGAGGTAGGAAAGACAGTAGCCCCACAAGCAGGCCTTGGAGAGGCAGACAAAGGCTATAGGACCCTGGACAGTTGAGAGATAGGGCTGAGAAGGGCAGCTCTGCCAGGGATCCTCTGTGGACATGAGGCTCTCTCAGCCCTCCAGGGCCAGTCCAGCTGGGACAGGGGTTAGACACCATCATCCACTGGGGGCTAAGCAAAAAAGAAGGGGCGTGAGATGGGTCCAGGCAAGGACGAGGAGGGCAGGGATGAGGGGCAGGACCAGAAGAGCTGTTGGGAGGACACAGCTGTGCAGGTCCGAAGTGTGGATCCTGCCCATGCGCCGTCCACATCTAGAAAAGGGGGAAGGAGCAGAGGACAGGGCTCGGGCTCCACATGGAGTGTCCTGGAGGGCTCTCTACCTAGTGAAGCCAGGAGGCTAGCAGGGCCCATCCAGGAGTTGAGGTCATTTTCAGGATTCCAGTGACTGTGCTGTATGCTCTGAGGCTCTAATTCCTCAAAGGAACTAGTCCAGCAAAGACTCTTGACCCCGTGTAGGAAGAGAGAATCACATTGGAAAATCGTGGCTATGTCTACACCTGCATTTCGAGGTCTAGTGAAGGAAGGAAGGGCTGGCTTCTCCATGAATACTGGAGGCTTCGGGGCACGGCCCCACCATCAAGTCCGCTTGTCCCTTCCAGGTCTCCACGAGGGGATGGCTGGAGACTAAATGAGTGGAGAATGATGGAAGGCAGTGAGCCCCAGGCCTTTCAGATTGTTCCAGGTGCACTGACCTGTCACACCCAGTCTCTGGTCGGGGGTGGGGGGCGGGTGTTGTACAGAAGGATGGAAGTCTTTCAGAAAGTTTTATGGTATCTGGGTTGGTCTTGAACCAGCTACGGGAGGGAGGACTTGGGACTCTATCCTTTTGGTTGTGCTACACCATAAATAGGCAAGCTCTTGACAGAATACAAAGGACCGTCCAAGCAGGAAAGAGGGAACTAGTGTTATTTACCAAACAGTGTAGTAAGCACCTCATAAATGGGTTAGATCACCCATTTTCTCACTGAGAAAACAGACACGAAGGCAGGTGTTAATGACTTGCTGCCAGGTCATACAACTAGTTAGGGGGAGGGCTAGGTAATCACTCGAAAACTGGAGTTGCCCCAGAGTAACCTATGGAACAGCAAAGGACGTTAGAATTTCAGCAAATTCTCTGAAAGGTGAGCAATTAGGAACAAATGTAACATTGAAAAGCAGAAGATATGGAGAAATGGATTGAGCAAACATCTAGTGACTTCTCTGTGCCTGTCCCAGTGCCTCCTAAGAGTCCTTAAACTTTGTCCTGACAAACTGAGCGGTAAATAATCCCCAGATGCCTGTTCTTTTTTGTTTCCGCTTTCCAAAGTGTGAGGGTTGGAGACAGGGGAGGAGTCATATAGCAACAACAAGGCAAGTGCACTGCATACCCCCTCGCTCAAGGGAGTTGGGTCTTTTTCCCGTGCCGGTATCCCCATCTGTAAAATAGCATAGTATCTCTCTACCTCCAACGATTTTTGTGTTTGTAAATCACAGAGCTCTATACAGTACAAATAACCCATAGGATTCGAGAAATCACCAATTCATGATGAGTAGTGACATGGATCAATGATGACACTGCTATAAATGGCAGGACGTTAGTGATTATTATATGCATATCAGGCCCAGAGTCTTAGGGCTGGAAAGATCAGAGGTCTCCAAATAAGCCCTCCTCCATGCACCAATATCCCTGCCAGGTGGTATCATGATTATAAATGAGTCTATACCTTTAATTCCGAAGTCCACCAAGGAAGAGAATAGATGAAGAACACATGCCCTGTGTGTCAATGAGCTCCAGGTTTGTACAGACTCCACCATTACTGCTCCTTAGAAGGCCCCCAGAGTCATAACAGAAGACAACCCCCAGAATATTCTGTGGTCACCACTGGGGTAGAAGAGAACGGAACCAGGGCCCCAGATGGGGAGTCTTAGGGATGTCTGTTCTCTTGCCAAATCAGCTCTGGTCTCCATGGCACACAGGGAAAACAGGTAGGGGAGAGGGGCAGGGACACCGGGCAACCTCTGAGGCCCCAATAAGCCGATGTTTTGTTTGTGTTCTGGGACTTGCATTCCCAGCTGTGGGATCCAGGAAAGTTGCCCACACCTCTCAGGTACACAGCACAGGCCGATGACGCATACCTGCACTCCTCCGTTCCCACTCTAATGAGGACGACAACCCCCTCCATGCCCTCCCACCTGTGATTTGCTCCAGTTCTCCCTTTATCCTCAATCAAGGACTAAAAGAACAACGTTATAAAAATAGTAACTAATCAAATTCCAGGACCTCAGTGTGAATCACTGCCTACCTGCTCCCACAACCTTCCCCGTGACCTGACGTTCTGGTGGATACACTTGTTCCTTTAGCTCCTGCCCTATTACAACGCAAATGCTCGGCACACTCTGCCAGGTGTCTGTAAACCGGCTGGGGCCAGGTCCCGAGATGAGACAGTGACGCGCTTTATTCAAAAGGGGAGGTGGGAGGGCCAGGGGTGCCCACTTGAACAGCCCTCCCACCTGCCCCTCTTTGCATTTCCCAGCGGCACAAACACCATCCACCTGGTTTGGCTGGGAAGGATAGAAAGGATCCCTCTGAGTCTTCACTTCCAAATCAGCACACTGACCACAAGCCAGTAGTCAAGAAGGACATGAAGCCTTTATTAAACTTTTCCACTCGACCTGTGGTTTGAGAGGCCCTAAAGGGGGGCCCAGCTGACTGACCAGGCCCCTTGAGCCCTACAGGCCTCCTGCATGGAAGGGCAGTTTTGGGGAACAACGTAATGCACAAACGGGGAAGAATATACTTGTGTGAAGAGTCAAGTTTCCATGTTGATGGTAAATGGAAAAGCCTTGGGGTCAGAGCGGAGCTCTTGGACAAAAAGGGAAAAGAAGAGTGAGGAAGGGAAGGGGCCCAGCCCAGCCCTCTCTACTGACGGTCATGGGAACCTTGGCCTCGGAGGGAACCATAACCCTGAAGGCTCGGGTTTTTTTCCTACTGCCTGAAATTCACGTCTCCTCCCTGAAGGTAGAGTACTGGATATCTGGAGGGGAAGGGGTGGGAGTGGTGCCGGGAACAAAAGTCAGGGTCCTACTAGCAGCTCCTTTTCCAGATGGCTAATGCCACAGCAAAGGCTGGGAAGGAAGGAGCCTGCGAAGGTCCACTGGAGCGGAGACTCCTGAAGGGTGCTTCCCAGTTCCTAGAAGATGGCGGGGTGGACAAAAGGGCTGCCTCCATGCTCTTTGTTATGGCTTGATTGACCCATCCTGTGGAAGTAAAAAGGCAATCAGAAGAAACTCGGTACCTAGACAGGCAGCAGCTGGGTGGCGGGGAGTGGGAAGAACAGAGTTAAAATCACAATAAGTAATTTGTAGCACATCCATTTTCAAAAGACATTCACACAAATCACTCCCATTCTCACCAAGACTCTGAATTAGCATTATGATTTTGTCACTTTCCAGGTGAGAGCGCATACCCATGAAGGGGTTAGCGTATTTCCCATGATCACCCAGAGCTTAGAGGGACGTCTTTGGACTCGAAGCTGAGATCCCTGACCCCCCAGGCCTCCAGTTTGTCCACCCCAACCCTTCACAAATCACAGCAGAAAGGGAGTTGAGAAATGAGACTAAGAAGCCAGGAAAAATACCCTCAGACCCGGAAAGAGAGGCCTGGTAGAAGCCGGCAGAGCGCAGAGCAGGGCACACAGGAATGGGCTGGGAGGTCACTCTGCCAGGCACGTACTTGTCCCCGGAGTCCCAGTGTCTTTCATGGCATTCAGGTGGCTCTCCTCCTTGGGATGGGAGACTGGAATCCTTCCCCCATGAGAGAGGCAATAAGAGGTAAAGGGAGAAAAGAGCAGAGAAACGTTCTGGTGAGGGCAGAGGCCAGGGGGAGGGGGCTTGGGAGGGGCTTCGGGGCCCTGCCAACCACCACCCATCTCCTGGCGGGACAGGAGCACCAGGCCCCAAGGACGGCAGGGCTGTGGCCCCAGGGGACCCTCCGGCCACAACTTCTGCAACCAACCTGGGTTGAGGGAGAGTGTGCCCAGTTCTCCACGTCCTGGGCCTCAAGGGTTTTCCTGCGTCCTTATAGCAGTTCTGATCTTCCTGGAGGGGGGAATCCCCAAAAGCCTGTTCCTCAACTAAGTCAGCGCCACCTCAGGAAAAATGCGCAGGGCGCTTCCCGAAATTAACTGCTCTCAACTGCTTCTCCTCCAGCCGTTGGCCACGCCCATCAAGCCACCCTCCCACCAAGCCTCCTCCAATCAGAGGCCCTCCTCCCTATGCCCACCCCTGCGGTGTGTAAGGGGGAAGCGGAGGATGGCCTCGCGCCTTCTAGAACGTTTCAGAGCCTTCGACTGGTCCTACACCAGCAGTCCCAAGGCAGGAGTAGGGGGAGAGGCCGCCTGGACTCCGTGGAGTTTGGGGGCTTCTAGGGAACCTCTGAGTCTCGGATGGGCCAAGCACTGTGAGTAGGAGTTGGGGGTGTGGGAGGGGATGGGAGCCCGCAGACCGTCCAGAATGTAGATAGGCTGCAGTCTGGCCTCTGAGGGCAGTGGCCCTCGCTTTATATTTAGCAGAACAGCAAACCACATCGATAATGTGATGCCTGTGATCCCAGAGTCCTCACTTCCATTTTACCTCAGAGAAAAGCACCATCCAGCTATAGGAGCTATAGGAGAGGTGTGAATAGCTTGAGGCCTCATAAGAGTTAGGGGCTGAGCTGCAATTCAGAGCCCCTAATGACAACTTCTGACCTTTTCCCACCAACCAAAGGCCTCTCACTATAGAGGAAGCTTTACCCAGTCTCAGCCAGCCCTTGGGGACCCAGACCCTTATAGGGCGGTTTACCATTATCCCATGCTTCCTTGTGTCCCTGCCACAGGACCTGGGGGACCCGGGTTCTCACTCAGAGCCTTGGCATCAAGGATCCAGCCAATGGGAGAGGGTTGAAGGATCCAGCCAATGGGAGAGGGTTGCTGAGCAGATGAGGTTGCCCCTGACCAATGAGAATAAGAAAACGTCTTAGAGGCCAGTTGGAGGAGGCCCATGTGTGAATATTCACTGGGCACTTATTTTGAAAGACTCAGTCCTGAAAAGTTCAAAATCCATCCTTGTATTTGGGCATCCCATATTACTTCTTTAAAAATGGAAATAGGGAGTTCCCTGGTGGTCTAGTGGTTAGGATTTGGAGCTTTCACTGCAGAGGCCGGAGTTCAATCCGTGATGGGGGAACTGAGATCCCATTAAAAAAAAAAAAAATTGAAATAGAATTCACATAACATAAAGTTTATCACTTCAACCGTTTTTAAAAGTACGATTCGGTGGCTTCAAAACGTTGTGCAGTACCAGTATTCCAGAAAATTTTGTCACTCACCATTCCTACAACCCGGGGAGTCCCGTACGCATTAATCAGTTAATCCCCATTCTCCCCTCCCCTTTGCCTCTGGCAGCCACTGATCAGGTTTCTGCTTTGACGACTTGCCTATTCTAGACGTTCTATGTAAATGGAATCACACAGTATATAACCTTTTGTGTCTGGCTTCTTTTAGCTTGATGTTTTCAAGGTTTATCGATGTTGTAGCACGTATCAGTACTTCATTCTTTTGAAGGCTAAATAATATCCCACTACACAGATATACCATCTTTTCTTTATCCGTTCATGTTGATGGCCATTTGGATTGTTTCCACCTTTCGGTTATGAATAATTCTGCTATAAACATTTTTGTACACGCGTTCTTTGTTTGAGCGTCTGTTTTCAGTTCTCTCTCGGATACGTATCTAGGAGTGGAACTGCTGGGTCATGTGATAAGTCTATAGTTAACTTTTTGAGGAACTGCCAACATGGAATTGATGTACCATTTTGCATTCTTAACCAGCAATATATGAGGGTTCCAGTTTCTCTACACCTTCATCAACACTTTTTACTTTTATTAAAAAAAAAATTATAGCCATCTTAGTAGGTGTGAATGGCATCTCACCGTAGTTTTGATTTGCATGTCCCTTGTTCTTTGACTTTTCTGAACTAGTTTTGGAAAGTTTGTATCCTTTGTTATGTGTGGTCATTAAAGTCTGTTCTGTTAGATTAATGCTCAGTCAGTGGTTCAAGAGAAATTTCCTTATGCTCTTAGAACTAAAAGAAAAAATTCCTCCAGTCTTTGTAGATGGACTCTGCGTGAGCACGTGCGTGTGTATGTGTGTGTGTGTTGGGGCGTGCATTCCAACACCCAGCCAAGCAGACTACAACTCCCCCTAAGCCTTCACTCCCTGCTCCTACAGAGCCTGACTTCAGCCAGAGGTAAGAACCTAGGGCCTTCGCAGGTCTCTTCTTAGCATATGCCCAGCCCTGAATAGGAGCATGGCCTTCTAGATTCCCAGAAATATGTGACTGCGTTTCAAAATCCTTATTCCCCGAATCATCTCATTTCCCAGCCTTTCCTCCCAAACTTTTAGGTTAGTCTATTGTTTTCCCCAACCGTTATTCCCAGTCTCAGGAAGCAAAAGCTAATACATTTGCCTTTAAATGTTTTGAACAAATTTTCCCCGGGTAGCTACTTCAACCCTGGGAATGTTCTGAGTGAGGTGAAGTAAAGCAAGCCATTTGAGAGGGTTCTTCAAGGAGCCACCAGACGGGTCAGAAAAAAAAACTACATTTGTTTGAGAATAAAGTCTGTTCTGCTCCCTCTGGTTCCAGGTACATACTAGGAATGCCAGCTGTTGTCTTCATGCCACTGCAAGCTGGGAAGTGGGAGATGGTATCAGGGTAAGTTAAAATGTCACAAAGCTCTCTTATCTAGACTCATCTGTTTTTTTTTTCTTAATCAATTAATCATGTCTCTGCTTGTGGTAAATTTTGATTCGATTCCAGAGTTCTGAAAAAAGTTGATTCTCACAGTTTTTGCCAGTTTATGTATTGCTTTTGTGGAGAACAGACCTTTGCAGTTTGTTCCCACTGCACAATTTTTGCGGATGTCGCTCTCCTCGTATCCTCATGTCGCTCTCCTCAGTAAGCATTGAAGTAAATACTTATTAGGAGCTAAGTTCCTGAGAGGTTCAGTAACTTGCCCATGTTGTATCAAGGAACACTAAGAGCGAGGATTTGACTCATGTGACTCCAGAGCCTATTTTAACCAATTATCCATTTATTCATTCACTGAAGAATATCTATGTTACATCTACGAAACGCTAGGTACAGTTCTAGAAACAGGATTACCTCGTTGTACACAATTGCAAACGTTCCTGTCCCTGAGAACTCGTATCTTTATGGAGGGAGATTCATGATAAACATACTATATATTTGATATTAGAACTTAAGTGTTATGGAATATAGAAATTGGGGTACTTAATGGGTATAAGGGCTGCTATAGGAGAAGTGTGAATACAATTTTTTAACATTTATTTTGTTTTAGTTGCCAACTTATAGAAAAGTTCCAAGAATAGTGCATGAATTCCTGTATTTGCTTACTTAGATCTATTCATGGTTAACATTTTGCTATATTTACTTTATCATTCTCTCTCTCTCTCTCTCTCTCTCTCCATTTACTAGTAATTTACATTTCATCATGCCTGTTTACTCTTCCATAGTTATTTTTTTCCTAAGTAGAAGGAAATTCTGTTGTATGAGCTCGGTATCATGAACAATCAGGAAAGTTAACATCTATACAATACTAGTATTTAATCAACAATTTATGTTCTAATTTCTTCTATTATTCAGGTAGTGTCCTTTGTACCAATTATGTTTTCCAGCCCGGAATTCGGTTCAGCATCATTCTGCTTTAGTTGTCATGTCTCTTTAACCTGGAACAGTTCCCTCTTCTCTTGTATTGTATTACACGTAGATTGGATTCAGTTAGTGCATCCTTGGCAAAAACTCTAAGTGAATCTTGTCCTTGTCAGTGGAATACATAGGGGGCCTTGATGTTGGTTTGTCTCATTGTTGATTAGGCTAATGTTCATCACTTCATCAAAATGTTTTTAAGCCAGATTTCACCATTGTAAAGTTGTCGCTTTTTACTTTTGTAATTAGTAAGTAATTTGTTGGAAGGTACTTAGAGATGATGTAAGTATCTTTTCCCTCATGTTGATTCAATGGGCTTCCCTGGTGGCGCAGTGCTTGCGAGTCTGCTTGCCGATGCAGGGGACACAGGTTCGTGCCCCGGTCTGGGAAGATCCCACATGCCGCGGAGCGGCTGGGCCCGTGAGCCATGGCCGCCGAGCCTGCGCATCCTGAGCCTGTGCTCCACAACGGGAGAGGCCACAAGGGTGAGAGGCCCGCGTACCACACACACACAAAAAAAAAAAAAAAAAAAGTGGTCCACATCATGTTGATTCAATTTTATTCTTTGAATATGTGAAATATTAACACGATTCTAAATTTCAAACCATATAAAATGTATAATCAGGTATATGCCCAGTAGTGGGATTGCTGGGTCATATGGTAGTTCTATTTGTAGTTTTTTAAGGAACCTCCGCAAAATAAAATAATAATAATAAATAAATACACTTTAAATACATTACATCCTCCATCATTCTTTTGCCAAAGTTTCCCCCATCATCTCTTGATTGGATAGAATTCATCCTCTAGCAGGTTATCCATGAAGGGCTCATTTGCACAGATTCTTTTACTCTTTTTTTTTTTTACGTACGTGGGCCTCTCACTGTTGTGGCCTCTCTCGTTGCGGAGCACAGGCTCAGCGGCCATGGCCCACGGGCCCAGCCGCTCCGAGGCATGTGGGATCTTCCCGGACCAGGGCACGCACCCGTGCCCCCTGCATCGGCAGGCGGACTCTCAACCACTGCGCCACCAGGGAAGCCCTACTCTTTGCATATATAACTTATTTTTCTACAGTCTTGATAATTAGATGATGGCTTTGTTGCATATAAAGTCCTTGGCTCACAATTTGCTTCCTTTCTTTTGGTTACCTGAAAATAACGTTCCATGCCTGCCTTGCTTTGCAGGTTGCTCTTAAATATCCTGATGCCAATATAATTTTCATACTCTTGTAGGTATTACGAGTATTGTGCCTGAAATCCTTGAGTATGATTTCTTTGTCTTTAGAGTCTAATCATTTTTTAGGCTGTGTCTCTGAGTTGATCATTCTCAATTTTCCTTTATTTCTATAAAGGATTCTTAAATTTTATTTTAAAAATATTAGTTCTATTCCATTGTTCCCTCCAACTCTCAGGTCACCAGTGTTCTTGAACATGAGAGAGGGGGTGGAATATAGCAGAAAAGTGGAGGGGCTGAACTTAGATAGGAGCACAGATGGTCCATTTTTGTAATGGGAAGGAAAGCAGGGGGTGTGGACATGGATGCTGACGGGTGGTACCTAAGGAGATGCTCTTCTAATGGCTTTGGCTTTCTCAGTGGTAAGAAGCAAGATCTAAGCTAACTCTCTAGTTCCTCCCACATGAAAGAGGGTAAGGGTTGAGTGAATTTGCCAAATTTAAATTTGTGGTCTGAATGCAAATCATTTACCATAATCTGTGAATGATGTTCTAGAAGGACCTCAGAGAACAATCAGTCCCTGGCCCTTCTACCGAGGAAGGAAGTAGAGCACCCAGAGCTACTTCCTTCAGGTATGTGTTCATGTCCAGAGCAACTGAGAATGGCATTGATGGGGGATGCGAACCGAGAGAGAAATCAGACAATCTGGAGGACTGTGTGTGGGAGGTGTTGAAGACCTGCCCTGTATTGCTTTAGGAGCAGTGAGAGAAAGCACAGATGTAGACTTTGAGTATAAGAAAGAACTTTCGGGCTTCCCTGCTGATGCACGGGACACGGGTTTGTGCCCCGGTCCGGGAAGATCCCACATGCCGCGGAGCGGCTGGGCCCGTGAGCCATGGCCGCTGAGCCTGCGCATCCAGAGCCTGTGCTCCACAACGGGAGTGGCCACAACAGTGAGAGGCCCCAAGTACCGTAAAAAAAAAAAAAAAAAAGAGAACTTTCAAGCACTGCGTGAGGCCGTTGTGTGAGGCGGTGAATCCTCTCTCCCCAGGAGTATGCATTAAGTGGCTGAATATCATGTCAGGGACGTTGAGCTGGAGATTCCTGGGTCAGCAGGGTGATTGCCAAACGGTCTCCAGAGTAACGCCAAGCTGACCATTCATCTTGTCTCTCCATCTGAACGCCCACCGTCAGTAGCTCTTGTCCACGCTACCTCCAACATATCAATATATTAAGAACCCAACCATTTCTAACTTCCTCCATCTGAATCGCCCTGGACCAATCCACGGTGTTCTCTCTCCTGAATTATTTCGTGGTCTTCTAGATGATTCCTCTGCTTCCCTCTTGGCCCCCCACTCTCCTACCCAAATCTATTCTCAAAAGAGCAGTCAACTGATCCTTTAAAATTTTTTTTTAAAGACTTTTTTTGATGTGGACCATTTTTAAAGTCTTTATTGAATTTGTTACAATATTGCTTCTGCTTTGTGTTTTGGTTTTTTGGCCATGAGGGATGTGGGATCTTAGCTCCCCCACCAGGGATCAAACCCGCACCCCCTGCATTGGAAGGCAGAGTCTTAACCACTGGACCACCAGGGAAGTCCCATCCTTTTAAATTAGAAGTCAGGCAACGCCACTCGTCCGTGTCAAACTCCCTGTTCCCCAGCGTCCTAACAACGACCTACATGGTTACATGTGATCTGCCCCACCCCCCACCAACCTCTGACCTCATCCTCCACAGCGCCCCTCCTTGCCCTGTGCTCCCCGCTTACACAGGCCCCCTGGCTGTTCCTCAGACCTGCCGAACGGACATGCTTTCTCTGTCTTCAAAGGGCCCTGACAGTTTCTTCTTCCTGGAATACTTCTGCCTCAGATATTTAGAGAACTCACTTTTTTCTACTTTCTCCTTAGATTTCATTACCTATTCAAAGAGGCTCTGCAAGTCCACCCTTTGTAAAAAAGCATTCCCATCCTTTTACCTTCTTTCATTTTTCACAATAGTACTTATCGCCTACATATGATATATTTAATTATTTGTTTATATTCTGACTGCCTTGCTTGACAGTGGCTTTGTCTGTTTCTTAATTCCTGAATTCTCGGTGTCTGGAAGCGGCCCAGCACAGAACCGGTGCTCAAGAAATATTTGTGAGAGGAATGAATAAGTGAAGAGGTGTGATTGTGTTTTCATATGGGGATGGTGGACAATGTGACAGTCAGCCAGGACTTGTCTCCTTCTTCCTGGAGAGAGAAGGACCAAGTGTTTTATAACTTGATGGGACTTTAAAATCTTACTGTGTTCCAGTTCCAGGAGAGATGCAGTAAACCCATGGCAGCCTCTGTCTCCCACTGACTATAAAACCTAAGCAGAGTGTACGGTACAGCTATTTGAAGTCTCTGAACAGTAAGTACCAGCAAGTGAATTGGG
Organism: Neophocaena asiaeorientalis asiaeorientalis; assembly: GCF_003031525.2. Classification (NCBI taxonomy): domain Eukaryota; kingdom Metazoa; phylum Chordata; class Mammalia; order Artiodactyla; family Phocoenidae; genus Neophocaena; species Neophocaena asiaeorientalis. The sequence goes on along the minus strand of NW_020175393.1, from coordinate 7,443,118 downwards.
GAGTAAGAGGCACCAGGATTCCAAGTGCCACTGAACTGGTGGTGAATTGAGCCTGTTTTTCCGTTGGGCCTCCCCTGAGCAGAACTCAGCACAGCCTGAAACCCGGAAGTGAGTGCTAGGTGCAGAGACACAGAGAGAGAGATGCAGAAGAGACCCCCTGGTTCTGGTTAGAGCAATGAAAGAGGGGACTCCTAAAATTCAGAAGAGGGGGAGGCACCCCTGATTTTTCCTTTCTTTTTTCTCCACGCTCATGTCCCAGCCACTGGGGAGTCCGTGGCAGGAGTGGGAGTGGCAGCCAATGTGTCTGTCAACATACAAAGGCGGCGGCCAGCCCTCTGAGGAAGGGGAGCCTGTGCTTGGCCTCAGGGTGCTCTTTCTTCCTGCTTTGGGGGCTGTGTCCCCCCTGTTGGGCACCTCAGGGCTCCTGATACCTATCACTCTTACCTGTCAGTTTTTAACCTGGATCGGTGGGTGTGGGGATACACATGTTCTTGGGGACACAGCAGCTGTCACATCTGGGACAAGTTAAGAAGCCTGGCTCCAGACTCCGCTATAAATATTCTGTGGCCGAGCTCTACCCATCACCCCAACCCAGGTCCTGACCTCAAATGAGCTGAGCCCAGCCCACCGGCCCAAAGTGCAGAGGGAGGAAATAATGAGCCACCGGTCTTTTAAAAACCGTCATGATCCCTGGGTCAGCTGTGACTCCTGCGTATGGGGAGTGGGGCTAAGCTGGAAGTCAGGGAAAGGGGAGCAGAGGAGGAACGCCAAGATCTAGCCTCCCGGGGCACTTGGATGGGCCAAGCCCTGGCATCTGTGATGAAAGACAGAAGCCCAAGAGGTGGGGCCCCTGCTGACCTTCCTTGACTGTTCTGAGGCTCCATGAAAAGGAAAGTTCTTAACAATGCAGAAAGGGCTTTATGAGTAGAGAAGGGAGAAGCTTGTGCTTCTCTGCACACGTGCTCTGCCAGTTAATCCTCACTAAGCCCGTGACGTGTAGTAGGATATCCATGTTCCAGATGAGCAAACTGAGGCACAGAGAGGTTGAACAAACCTCTGTGTCCAAGGTCACAGTCCTGGGGAGTGACAGGGCTGAGGAAGCCTTCAATAAACACATTCTCCTGTGTTGGAATTGATATGAAACCTAGACAGTCCCTTAATTCCTAAAGTCCTGACTCCTAACACCTGGGCCGTGAACTTTAAGAAGACAGAGGCCAGCAGCCCTGTGCCGAGACTAGAAATCAGAACAATTCACATTCAGTGACTTGCTGAGTACAAGATGCTCTGCCCCTTGTGGTGAGATGTGAAAGCACTTAGGCCCAGGCCCATGAGGTCTTCACAAGTCTCCCTCAGGAACCGTCTCTGGTTGACAAGGACAGGTGTGCGTCTCATGCAGCCCTCTCTGGTCCCCTTGTATCAGGAACGCCCGGCCTGGGAAAGGATGGACTGGCCAGAGGACTGCCTGGTGCAAGCTGGCTCTCAGCTGAGGCTTCACGGCACTCTTCGAGGTCTGCAGACCCACGCGCCTCACTTATCAGAGAAAGCGACTGAGGCCTTCGAAGGGGAAGAGATTTGCTCTGAGTCCAACCAGGAGTCAGTTAAGACTGATGGTTGTTTCTGAGGAAGAGGAGGCCTGAGGGAGCAAACTCTGGCATTAAAGTTTGGGGGGACGTGGTCCTGTGGGCCTGTGGGAGGAGCAGACAGTGGGCCAAAGGACAGTGGGCAGGAGAGAACAGTGAGGGGACTCCCGTCTCTTCATGAGTAAGGCGGGGAGCCTTTAGTTCTCAGCCTCAGTTCTTTAATTGGTAAATTGGCCTCAGAGGAAGATCGAGCTCAGGCAGCTGTGCATTTAGAAACTGAGAAGCGCTGAGTAGTTAAATCCATAACACCCAGAACTGGAGAAATGGAAGGCTAACAACCGCCATCATATTTATAATATGTACCATGGACACACTGTGATCACTTACGTCATATTAATGACAATATTGGGTATATTGGGTTCTAGAATCACTGGACTGGCACGGTAAGTGCCTCCGAGGCCATCGAGCTTAGTCTCCCTCATCTGATATTAGAATTCTCTGATCCATATTTGTGCCAAGGAGTACTGATACCATCCTGACTAACAGTGGGCATGTTGAATTTCAGAATTCACCCAGGGACCGGGAGAGGAGGTCTGTGCCGAACCCCCTCCAGGCAGCCCTGGTCAACCAGATCCATTCTCTTGTCCTCTTGGACCCTGAGCACAGACAGATTCGGCATCCAGGGTGGTCTGTCATCACCATCTGAACAAGAAAACTGGCTCTGGGTGAGGAATTGGACTGGAACGCTTTCTGTGGTGTTTGCCATGCTCTCACCCCAGGAAGGGAAGGAGAAAAGGGCAGATGGGCACAGGGGTGGAGATGGTGGCCCACGCCCCCAGACCCAGGAGGAAATGGGCCCCCCTGTCCCAGTATCAACTAAAAGTCCCCAAAGAGCTCCTGATATCACTCCAGGGTACACAGCACAAGCGCAGGGCCCTGATTCCCTGTGAATCACATCTCCCCAGATGTGGTCAGCATCGCTGCCACATTCATCTGTCACCTGGGAGTCATCGTTTCACACAGTTGTTCCTTAGCAATCACCAAGAAGCCACACCGGTGAAGAACACTGCCCCACCCTGCCCCCAGCCTTGCCCAGTACCTGGCACTGGTGGGGAGCCCATTCCTTCATGTTAACAGAACACCCTCCACAAAATGTAACCACACGCAGGAAGGTGGTCCCACTCCTCCAAGTGATGCAGGCTCTGCTCTAGAGCTGTTGAGGCCACAGGAAGTGATCACTGCTCGAGGGGTGGGGGGGTCCCTCGAGTAGTGGGTAGTGAGGCAGCCAGGGACCAGGGCCCTTTCCCTGTAATTCTCATCTCTCTTCTTTCCCAAACTCAGTCCACCTGTTGGGATAGAAGGTAAAGGTAGACTCTTGTCTTAACTTCATCACTCCAGGCACCACCTCAAACAGTAAAGAATAAGGTATAAAACACTCTCTTAAAGGAACCTGTTCATCCCAGCCTGATGCAAGAGGGACTCTTTTGGAGCCTGGGTGATGGTGGGGCCCCTCGGCCGTGGGTGAAGCAGACGTCCTGGAGTCGGCTTCAAGGCAGACTGGGGGTGCTCCAGGACACTTGGCCGAGGAGCAGAGACCTGGCCACGTGAAGACTTGCCTTCACTCGGATGTAAGTGGAGGGGCAGAGCAGAGCTGTGGTCAGGGAGGGGAGGCGGGGAGCAGGGATGATGGGAGGGGCCATGTTTTCCTCGTACTAGGATTCCAGCTCACATCCCAGTCTTGCCTTCTGAGCCGTCCTGAGAGCCCTCACCTGAGAAAGGAGGAGGGGCTCAAGAGAGGCTTTGAGGCGGGCCTACAAACAGCACATCCCCTGCCTGGGTAGGGAGACCCAAGGTGGAGCCTTGGGCAATAGCAGAGGGCAGTGGAAGGTGGTCCCTGGAGGAGGCTCCTTGCCAGCTCCCCCGACCCTGCGTAAACCAGTGGGGATAAGGGAGAGGGCACCCAGTTCCAATGTCCACTGATCAACTGAGCCCTGGCCTGTGGGGCAGCTGGTGCCAGCATGGGGAGTGCCCGGGGGGCGGTGGGAGTTCCACTGGAGGTAGGAGTGGAGAAGACGGTTGTCTTGGGCAGTTCAAGATGGTAGAAAGCAATAACAAATTTTGACCACATCTTCTCATGAGAAAGGCCAACTTACACTCTCCAAAGAGAGTCCAGAGAAGAGAGAGTCACTGTGGATGTCCACGTGCCTCTTTGTTGTTTGGGTTGACACGCTGTGCTGGGTGCTTCACTGTCCTCTCTCATTTCGTCTTCGTAACAACTCTCTGGAGAGGGCGTTACTGTCCCATTTTATAGACGAGGTCCCTTGCTGGTGGGTGTGGGGCAGGATGATTGATGCTGGTGCTCTGGTAGGGAGAATCTTGGGCCACAAGAGTGGGCGCCCTCTGTACCGTCCCTGCATCCAGCCAAGGCTTCCTGGCTCCCTGACAGTCCAGGGGGAGCATCACGTGGGGCGAAGGGACACCAGGACCCCCAGAGGCCAGAGTGACCAAAAAACAAGGACATGGGGCATGTTGGCACCACGGGCAGGGTGGAGTACAGAGGTGTACACCTGGGCTTGCTAAATGTCCCTGGGCTCTGCATATCCCCTGCTGTGGAGAGCTTTGCCCAGCCCTGCCCATTCAGTACAGGACTCCTGGGACATTCTATGCGGAAGCAGAGGCTTTGGGCATCTGCCAGGCCAAGGAGGACTAATCCTGCCTCATGCCACTCATGGTGCTTTTGGAGTTTTCTCCCCCCTCCACATCCACGCCTCCATTCTGGGAAGGCGTCATATTTAACGTACCGGCCTTCACCCCTACAGTAGACGGGGGTCGGGTATTCTCCTCCTACTGTATGAGTCACACTGCATACACAAACGAGGGCCTGGAGCAGCGCTGAAATTGGCAAGGCCTGAGTGCCACAGAGCAAGGGTCACATCCGCCTGAGTTTGGCGGTACCTCCATAGACCACACACGGGTGTGTGATCCTACGTTTCCCAAACACCTGTTGTCCAGAACAGAATGCCCCAGCTTGGGTCAGGTCCTGGGTCAGAACAGTCATAAGCTTAGGTCCCCGCTGGCCTCTCTCCCCCTATCTCCTTGTCAGAGTAGAGGTGGCATCCCCTCCCCCAAGACTGCTCCTGGGCAGGGAGTGGTCAGGTGGGGGGCAGGGAGCTGGGGGGAGGGGTGCCCCTTCCATCCTATCTGATCTCAGACCTTCCTCCTCAGGGCCCAACGCCTGGCCCGGCTATATTTAGAAGCTCAACTCAGTAACTAGAGCGACTGGACCACCGCAGCTCCTGTCCCCACCCCTTCAAAGGACTCTGGAGGGGCCAGTTCCTCACACGTTTTAACCAAGTCTTCCGTTTCTCCAGGCAACCAACAAAAGGCCTGGGCCACGTGGTGGAGATGCTTGGGCTCCAACACAGGGGTTCTCTTTCCCGTTCTGCATTCTTCCAGGCCGGGTAATTACAGATCAGCCCTCAGAGGCGTTCTGTTTCTTAGCATCGGCTGCCAGAAAGCCCGTTTACGTTAAGCTGGTCTCACCACTTCTAGCTGGCGCTACACTGCAGAGCACTGTCTCACGCACACGGCCATCTGTGGGCCGCGCCTCGCGTGGGCGCCTTCGTGGGCCCGTTCTAGTCCGCAGCAGTGTGTACCCGCTACGTGCCAGGCCAAGCCGGTCCGGGTGCGGGGCGCACCGTGGTGAAGTAGAGGGCCAGGTCACTGTGTCTGTGGACTTTACATCTCAGGGGCAGAAACAGTAAACCGAGAAGTAAGACCGTGTCAGGTAGTGAGAAATGCTAAAGGAAATACAGCACATCTATGTGTAGTGAGTGACGGGTAAGGGTGGGGGGGCGGCTATGGTGGCAGCTTCAGATAGTGTCACCGGGCTGAGCCTGTCCCAGGAGACATGAAAGTCTGAAGGCCAAGCATTTCAGGCAAAGGGACAGCAAAGACAGAAGCCCTATGTGGGAATGAGCGTGGTGTGTTTGTAGCTGGACAGCAGTAGCAGGGCTGGGGTGAGGAGGGATGGTAGGATCTGAGGTCAGAGATGTCAGCAAGGGCCAGGTCTGAAGGGTTCAAGAAGTGAGATCTTGGATTCTGCAGTCACATTTCCTGGGCCCAGTTCCCTCCCGGGCTGCTTACCAGCTGTGTGACCTTGAGCAAATTACTTAACCACTCTGGGTCTCTGGGGAGGTAATGACAGAACTTCCTTCTGAGTTGTTGTGATGATCAAATAAGTTAGCATATGTAAAGAGCTTAGAACACTGCCTGGCGCCTAGTAGGTGCCACATGCATATGTGTCAGCTGTTCTTTTTTAATAAGCGTTTGCTCTTATGATCAGCCTCCTTGTTATTACAGAAAAGGAGCTTAGATCTTAAGAGGTGTGTGTGTTTCTCTGCTGGGACAAGTTCTGGACTGGAAATTAGGAGAGAATTGAATCTTACTCCTTGTTCTGACTTCCCGTCCCTGGGTGTCCAGTCCCTCTAAGGGGAACCAGAACAGTCTGGTTCCCCTTAGAGGGACTGGAGACCCAGGGACGGGAAGTCAGAACAAAGGACCCACAGTAAGCAGTTGACACAGGAGCTGGTTCTGAAGGGTGAGGTCTTAATAAAAAGGTAAGGTTTTTACCCAGGGAGTGAGTTTTAATCTCATCAAGGGAGCGTCATAGACTAGCTCACACTCAGAGGGCACATCTGTCACCTGGAGCAGGGAGGGGAGGAGGGCAGAGAAGTGAGGGAGCAGGCCCAAGCCTGGAGGAGACTGGACAGCAAGGCTACTTCCCAGGATCCTTCTTTATTGCTTTTGGCCTCACCAGGTACTGTGGAGATGGCTGGGATAACGGCATTAAAGGCCCAAGGTCAGGTGGGCACTGGACTTGTGACAGGCCACTGCCTCATTTTTTTCATCTGTCAAATGAGGGAGTTAGGGCTTCCCTGGTGGCGCCGTGGTTGAGGGTCCACCTGACGATGCAGGGGGCACGGGTTCGTGCCCCGGTCCGGGAGGATCCCGCATGCCGCGGAGCGGCTGGGCCCCTGAGCCATGGCCGCTGAGCCTGCGCGTCTGGAGCCTGTGCTCCGCAACAGGAGAGGCCACAACAGTGAGAGGCCCGCGTACTGCAAAAAAAAAAAAAAAGAAAAAAAATGAGGGGGTTGGTAGAGACAGTCAATAAGCTCTTTTCTAGCTGCCCCCCTCAAAACACTCATGGGAGGCTCAACCACTGGGGCGGGGTCAGTGGGGGAACCTCTTTGAAGATGAGCCGTGGGTCAGGGTTTGTTTTCCTCTCCAGCTGGAGGTGAAGGAGGAACTGGTGTGTGGATCCGGCTAGGTGCGTAGTCGATCATCAGAAGTGCCTGCCCCTTCCCCAACTAGATGACCAGAGGCCCTGACAAGTTCCGCTAATTTACAAACACACATTCGCACCCCTACAACGCACGGGCTTCTGAAAATATGCAGGTAAGTCAAATTTTTGTAAATCAAATTCTATTCAATGTGGTTTGGTTGCTTTACTGTTTAAAGCAGCCCTGTTGCAAAACCTCTTGTGAAGTAAATAGCTCTCCCTCCATAAATACCAATGTTCATATTCAGGCTTTCAAAGTATGGGAGCCCCATCTGTTCAAATGTGTCTGTGTGTGTATGTCCCTGGGTGTGTGTGTGTGTGCCTTTGTGCGTGTGTGCGCGTTGGCATTCACTCTGGCACATAAAAGGATCCATGAATGCAAATTGTTTCTTTCTCTCCGTGGCTTTGTTGTGATATGTTGCTGGAAAAAGACACACTGTTCCAGCAAAGGGCAGCCCTTGAGTGGCTCAGATCTCTGAGCTTGCAGCCTATCCTTCCTGGCGTCTGACTGCGACTCCCCAGGGGCATACCCGTAGGGCGGCCACCTCGGGGCGAGGCACAAAGGGAACTTAATCATTTGGGAAACATGAAAAACCTGCCTTAGCCTGGCATGGGACAGGGAAGGAGAGGCAGATGTGGGAGAAGGGGGTGACTGGGGATCCTCCTGGAATTCGTTCACCAGATTGCATTCTACAATCAGTTATTCATCAGAGGACATCCAGGGAGCCACGGCTGTTTGCTTCCTGTTTGTCCGCAAGACCAGCACGGTGGCCCTAGCGGTTGTGTATTTCCGTGCCTGGAAGAGTGGCCTGACTTCCCCCGGTAAATGCACGCCGCCTCCCTCCGCATGGCCCCTTGTCTCACCACCCCACACCGCTGAACTCTGTGCGGAGAAGCGTCCCCCTTGCTCCCCAGCCTTCTGCAAGCTAGAGCAGGGGCCAGCCGAGGAGACCCTGGAAAGCCTCTTCATCATTTATTTATGGTCCCTGGCCTCATCCCTGAAATAATTAGGGCTGGATATTTTCATATCATGCAGTTAATTGCCATCTGCGCTGCTTGACAAGTCAGGCCACTGGGTGGCGATCCTGGAGGCCCAGGAGGACGCTAGATGGCTGGTGTTGGCTGCCGAGGCCTGGGGGCGGGGAGGGGGAAAGGCTGTGGGCTGTGGGCGGGGCGGGGGCTCAGGTTCAGGGGAAAGTGGTAAGAACCTGCTTCTCCTCTGAGAGGAGAGGGAGACAGATCCTGGCAGAAAGCTAGGTTCTCACCGCAACAGACACCCCAGGAACTATCTTAAGAGCGTGAAGATTTCAGATCAGAAGCCCTGTGTTCTAGCCCTTCTGGTTCCCCAGAAGAGGGGTCTTCTTTGGGATCCCCGAGTCTGTATGATTTGTTGAGGGAGTGCTCTCAGGAGAAGCTGTGAGGGAGTGAGGGGAGCAGGAGAAGAATCTAGGCCAGGAAGTCACTTCAGGTGAGGCTAAGCCACGGCTTGACCCACGAGGAGCTCTGGAGCCGAATGGCATGTGGAGTTGTCCCACCTTAAGACAAGGGGGCTGCCTTTAGTCCCTACCCAGTGTCATTAGCCAAGGGCTGTTCCCAGGGCAGGGGCATATGATGGAGGCCTTAACCTCCTGGCTGTCTCCCAGGGAAGTGTCTCCTGTTGGCTAAGGACAACCTGCTGGACAAGGGCACGTGGTAAGCCATTAGCAGCCATCACTGCAGCAGCTTGGGGCAGGTGCCTGACAGGTGAAGGAGATCTGGGTGGGGCACCAGGGGCGTCTGATACATCCTTCCATGCTGAGGCTTGGACCAGCCGCTCTGAGGTCCAGTACCCTCCCATGTGGAAGAGGATTGCTGTCTTGTAGTGCAGAAGGGTAGCAAATTGATGGAGCGTGTTGGAAGGCATCTTTTAGCTGTGATGTGCTCTGTAAATACCCAATAGTATTACTGCACATAACCCCTGCTGTTGGGGTAGAAGGGCCCGGATTTAACTTTGCATGGGGCTGGAGTACACAGACCAACGCTTGGCTGGATTTATAAGGCTTCTCTCATCCCCCTCTCCCCTGGCCTGGGCTCCCTCCGTTAGAGAAACCTTCCTTTGGGAAGGTATTATCCTTGGGGATAACTTACAAAGTGGAGAGGGTTAATCTCCAGCTCTCATTCATAGATCACAGATACTAGTGTGAGACCGTTTTCAGGCCGTCTTAGGCTAGAGCAAGGGAGAGGCGTGAGGGCCAAGCAGACAGGCTCGGGGTTCCACCGAGGGGGCTGCAGGAGGGCCTCTTCCCATCCTCACCTATTCTGGGGCAGGTTGACATGGAGGCTAGAAAGGGCTGAGCACTCAGGCTGGCGACAGCGGCCCTCTGTCACCAGAGAATAATGAGTTCAACGGCAGCACTCCCTCCCTGCCCTGCTGAGCCCCCTTCTTCCCTGTGCCCCAGCTCGTAGGAAAAGGAGGGGCCCCTGCCAAAGGTGGCCCCTGTGCGATGAGCGAGGTTGCCTCTGTCCAGGGCGCACCCCAGGAGAAGTGATCACTGGGGGAGGCAGGGGAGGGGGCTGGGGGGACAGCCCTCCATTGTGACAGGTCCTAGGGAGACAGGCAGCTCCTGGGAGCCCAGCCGGGCCTGTGGGGCGAGGCGGGGAGGGGCAGCTGGTCAACAGAGCCCTCTGATGTGCCTGGGGCTGAGTGTGGCCTGGAGACAGCAAGTGTGAACAGCCTCAGGGTCAGAAAGGCTGACTGCTGTCTGTCAGGCCTTCAAGGGAGAGAAAACAATGACATTCTGGTGCCCTTTTCCTCCTCAGGAAGGGACTGCAGTGCCTCAGCCTCCCACATCGCCTCCCTCCCCCGTGCTGGGCCCTGGTTCTTGGGGTGTCCTGCCTTGGTCCCCCCTCGTGATGTCAGATGTCACCCTGCCAAGAGTCCCACCTAGGCTCTTGGGTGTGCCCCATCTCCCAGGGTTGGGGAGGACTGAAAAATCCAGAGAATGCCTGGGCTTGGGGAAAATGCATGTTCGTTGTCATTAGTGGGAATGGGGATTATTTCTAGGGAAACAACTTGATTCTACCTTACAGGGCATAAGTGTGTGTGTGTGTGTGTGTGTGTGTGTGTGTGTTGGGGCCTAGGACGCACTGTCCCCCAGCTCAAGAATAGATGCCTACATGGAACAGACAGGTCCAGACTCATCAAGGACCAGTCTGACTTAGGAAAGCTTTGGTTTCACTGCTGCTCACCCAGCACGAGGCTGGGCTCTGTGCACCAAGGTGGGTAGGAGAGGTGGGCCAGGCAGAGCCCCTGCCTCAGGGCCCGCAGAGTAGATTTACCCAGAGGAATAATGTGGGGTGGCCGGGGTCAGACCTAGGGGATCAGAGAAGGGAGGCAGTGCAGAGTCCACCAAAGTGGTCAGGGAAGGCTGCATGGAGGAGGTGGGGTTTGAAAGAAGTGCAGAACTTGAACTGAGAAAGAAGAGGAAGGAGAGGGTGAATAGGGAGGGCAGCTGTGCCAGCTAAGTACAGGGGCAGGAAGAAGAGAGGGAGCCTGGCTGGAAGAAAATCTTGCCGGAATCATCATCATCATCATGGAGCTAGTACTAACTGAACACCTACTATGTTCCAGGCACCATCCTCAGAGCTTTCCATGTCAACTCATTTAATCCTCACAATGACCCCATGAAGTAGGTACTATCCTTCCCATTTCAGGGAGGAAGAAACTGAGGCCCAGAGAGGTTAGGTAATGGGTACAAGGACATTCAGCCAGTGAGTGACAGCATCAGGATTTAAACCCAAGTAGCCTTGGTCTGGAGCCTCCTCTCCTAATCAGTAAGCCTTTCTATACAAGCTAGCACACACTGAGTGCTTACTATGTGCCAGACACCATCCTGAGCATTTTATTCGTGGAAGCCTCACTGTTAAGCCCATTTTACAGATGAGAAAACTGAGACCCAGAAAGTTTCACATGAGATTACTCAAGGTTACACAGAGATCAGTGGAGCCCGCACTGGACCCCAGGCCATCTGAGTCCTTAGTGACCCCATGACCCCTCCACATGGAGCGGGTGGGGAGGTGGTGTGGGTGAAGGCTTTGCCCCCAAGCACTGGGAGCCCTTGGGTGATTTGATCACCGGGAGGATGCACACAGCTGGGTCATTTGTTAATGGGCTGCTTGTTAGGAGTGGGTGGGAGACTCAGCCTAGACACAAGCTTATTATGGACACGGGAAGCCCTTTCTGGAAACTCCACTCACCCAGTAGGTGGGGCGAGTTTTCTAGCTGGGCAGAGAGGCTCTCTCTCCTCTGTCCCCTAACTTGGGCCCCACTTCCTGGGAGCCTTCCGAAGCTGGGGCAGGGGCAGAGCCTGCGTCCTCTGTGGCTCCTGTGGCCTAGTTTCCAGGCAGCCTCCAGGTACTGGGGCCTGGCAGGCAGGTTATAAATATCCCCGAGTGACAGTGAGACCTTCACTCTGACGCTGATGTGGATTAAGCTGGATGTGCAGCTTCAAGGTCATCGGCATGGCTGTGGCATCCGCTGCTCTGGGAGGTCTAGTTGAGGCGGGTGCCAAGGTGGCAATGGCAGGGGAGCAGGGCCCTGAGCCCCCAGGTCTGGCCCAGCTCAGAATTTCCTACTATGTGGGCCAAGTTCTTTACTCCTGCTCTTACCTGCTCTGAATCTCCCCGCACTGCCAGCTTCCTCTGCCCTCCCTCCAGCTTGCCCTCAGCAGGTTTTCTTAACCCAGTCTTGGCCCAGAGGCCCTCAAACCACAGGCCTTGGTTAAGGGGATGTGTTGTCGGGTAGGGGAATGGATTGGTGGGCAGATGGGTTGTCAGGTGGGGGAAGGGTTTTATCATGTGGGGGGATGGATTGGTGGGGGGGTGGGTTGTCAGAGGGGGATGGGTTGCCAGGTGGGGGATGTGTTGTCAGGTGGGGGGGATGGGTTGTTAACTGGAGGCAGTTCCTGGCTTTCTGCCCACCTTCTCTTCAGCCGTACCTCCTTCCCCAGCACCTCTTGTCCCCCACCCCTTTCTGGGTGGAGTTGGCCAGTGCCTCTGTGTTGACCCAGCAAAGTTGTGCCCAGCTCCCTGGGGGTCTTGCACGTGTGTGCGTGTGTGTGTGGCCAAGTCTACTCTGTTTATAAAAACAATATTTAGAAAGCTCAGAGTCTCACAGCCAGTCAGGACGTAAAGGGTAAATTTATTCTGAGACTGAGGCTCGGAGAAGGCACACGACGTGTGGACAGCTAAAGCCCAGGCTTTCTGAACTCTGACTCCCAGCCCAGGGCTCTCCAGGGACAGTCTGCCTTTGGATTTGGGTCCATGTCAAGGGAGCCCCAAGAGGGCCCAGGGACCTAGGTTGGGGTTAAGGGGACCTGGGCTCAAGGAGCTGGGTGTGGGGTGGGGATGGATGGGCTGACGTCACGAGCATGTGCCGTCGTGGAGAAGAAGCTGCAGGTGTGTGGAGAAACAGTAGCAGAGGCTCTTGGCGTGGCCCGGGGGGACCACCAGCTGGACTCAGTGACCCAACTGCTGTGGACACTGGAGGAAAGATGGTAGAAATCCCAGCAGATCCTTTCAAAGACAACCTAGCACTGCCCTTGTTCAGAGACCAAGGGACCTTCCCTCCTCCAGAGGGTTGAAAGGAATGGGAAAGCAAATCCAGACCACAGCTTACCCGGAGCCTGAGGGCCGAGCTGGGTCAGGTTGCGTAGACAGTTCCAGGACATCCGGGGGAGGATGTAATGCCCAGTGAGCAGCCCCCCTCAAGAAGGCCGAACGCATGTCAGGAACATTTCCTGGGAGCTTGCCCAGGCTGCGCTGGCCCTGCAGGGCTCACCTCCACCATCTCACCACCTCTGGGAAGACCAGAAGCAGGCCAGCCAGGAAGGAGGAGGTGCTGCAGGGGCTCAGGTGGCTTGAAGGTGGGGGCCGGCCCCTGGCCCGGCACGCCTGCCCCACCGAGGCCTGCACCCAAGGTGAAGAGGAGGCTGAAGCTGCCCCCAGGGAGTCAAGTGACTCCCAGCCCCACGTCTGAGCACACCACTTCCCTGTCCCCAGATACCTCCTCCCCAGTGCAGGGCAGGTGAAGGATTAACGTGGAAGCACAGGGCTCTGCTCCCCACTCTGGTCTGGCTTGATGGGTGCTGGGTGGGCTTTTCCTTCCTCCTTTCAGTTTAAGCTGGTAACTGTCATGCTGCTCCGATATCATCTGTTGACATTTAGGTCCCAACGTTTTCTAAACATGGAAAGGACAAGATTGACCCCAGTTTGTGCTGCAGGGAGGTGGCCACGGAGGAGGGCCTTCTCAGCGGCATGAGGGACACTGGCCTCTCTCGGGCTCCCTTTGAGAGGAGAAGGGAGGAGAGACTTTCTTCACTGGTTGAGGAGACTTAGAGCCTCCCTGGGTTGGTCTGAAGGCAGAGGGGGTACTTGCTGCTACCCCATTCGTGCTCCATCCTCAGCCGGGATCACCACTGCAGCCACCTTTATCTCACAGGTGGCAAATTGGGGACCCATAACCAGGTGCTTGCTTTGGCCAACATAGTGTTTCACGATTTTGAATGTGAATGCTGTGCTAATTCTTTCTGGATCCCATCACTCCCTGTTATCCAACTTACTACTCTAAACCTTTACTTTACCTGCTTGCTACCTCATGAATGATGCCATTTCCAAACTTCTTGTAAATGCAGATGGCCCCGGGAAAGGGAGAACCTAATTCCCATGAGTTACACCTCGTGGGAACTAATTTTTTCACAGCCATCCTCCAATAACCAGTTGACTAGGGCTCTTGGGGGTTGGGGGTGGGCTGGGCTCATTTTGGAGCCTGGGGCACTGACCTGGACTTGGGCAGGCAGCAGAAGGGAGAGGTGGGCCAGGGCGGGGAAAGGTGGGAGGTTCTTGGGAAGCTTCACCATTTTTCCAGGGTGGGTCTCATGGGACGGCTTCCAGCCACCATTTTTTAAGCCCCCACCATGAGCCAGGGATGGTGCTGGATGCCTCAGAGACATTATTTAAGCCAGTTATCCCCACATCACAGATGGGAAAACTGAGAATCGGAGAGGAGGAGTCACAGTGGACAGGAAGCCACGGGGGCTTGCTTGCTCTGCACGGCACTGGGGTGACACGCTATCTTCATATGGCAGCGGCCCTTTCACGGATTCATGGAACGTCCCCCTACTCACCAGGATCCAGGCTGCATGCACTCCAGGCCCCTGGCCAGTTCCCAGGCTGACAGGAGAGGCAAGATGAACAAGTTGGAATCATCTAACTCTTGGAATGCATACTGGAAGACTCCTACACCACTGCCACCAGCAAAACAACCAGCAGCGTTTCCCAAGGGCTCATGGGGCACCAGTCTGTCCTAGGGCTTCCCAGGTGTTAACCCTCTCAACAGTCCGACCAAGTAGGTACTGTCACCACCTCCATTTTAGACAACTAACTGGTCTCAGAGAGGTTAAGTAATTGACCCGGTGCCACACAGCTAACGAGTACAGGCCAGGGTTTCTCACCACGACATCACCTAACAGAAGTGCGGAAGATTGGATAACCACACGGAGAACCCACTGGCTGCTCGCAACCGGCCCACATGCAAGACGGTTAACGGAGACCTGGGGCAGGTAAGTGACTGGCCCAAGTCACTCAGCAAGCAGACAGTAGAGCTGGGTTTTCACCCCGGGTGTCATGCCTCAGAGATTTTGTTCATCCTTTTACCTTTACCTGGGAAGGACTCCTTGGTGATAGGAAGGAGGTGATGAGAAATACATCCTTAGAAATTCTTAGAAGAGGAGGCACCCTTAGAAATTCTCAGCTCCGAGGCAGAGCTTCCATAACTCCGTTTATGAAGTGCTGGGCCTACTGACCTTGGTCTGTTGGAGGGGCTCTGCCAGCAGCCTCCATCCCCCATTTGAGATGCGCAGCCTGCGTCTGACTGAGCCGTCTGAGCTTCTCAATCCCCAGGAGTGATTCCGTCTCATGGATGAGAGCCTCCAACATCTGTACCTGTCGGGCGACAAATCCAGACACACACTCCCTGTCTGGTTAGAGAGGCCTCAGGCCCTAATAGGCCCATGAACCTGCCTGCTGCTCACAGATCCCTTCAGCTGAAAGCCCCAAAAATAAAAGGAAATGGGGAGCAATTCATGACGGGAAGTTGCCTGCTGATGCGTTTTGAAGGGTCTGGGGTACAGACATGGAGTGGGCAGAAGACAGCTCCCACCACCTGGGTGACGCCTGGGTAGAATGAATGACCACCTGGTGCAAGGCAAGGGGTCCCATGCCCTCCAATCCCCGGTCCCTATTAGGTGCTTGAAATCCCGGCACAAGTGTCTTCCACCTCTGGGGGGGCCGGCGGGGAGTGTTCTTGTCTTCTGTGGCCCTGCACCAAGCTAGGCAGGGAGGAAACGCGGGCAGCCGATGGGCAGAAGTATCCTGAGAGCGGGTTGGCAATGTGATGTGTGCACAGCCAGACTGCCCTGCTCCATGCCTTCAGGTCCTATTCTTCTCCCTCACTTTGGTAACTGTTTTGCCGGCAAACACACCTGGGGAAGGGACACCCCTGCCATTCCCATCCATTAGCCCTTCTCCAGCTCGACTGGACAGCTCCCAGGCAGGTGAGCTACAGGTGGAAAGACGCCAAGGGTCCATCTTCCCTGCTTCCCAGCAGGGCTCTGCCGTGCCTGGATTCGGCCACTTCATCCTTACTGACTGTCTGATCACAGGTGCCTCAGCTCCCCTGCAATACCTTCACATACCTTCCACGGTGACGGATGATGGGACACATTCACATCTGTTCCCCAGGGCAGTACCTTCCTGAGCGCAGGAAGCGTGTGTGCTGTACTCCTTTGGCCCTCCATGCGCTGAACACTGGAATACATGTCGGGGATTAATTCAGTGAGTGGTCGCTCTGCTCACTGCTGCTCTCCACTCCTGCACTCAGCCACCCCTCAGCACCACTTGAGGACTTCGGCATGCTTTCTGGTCACCCACAGCTCTTGAACACCCTTGCCCTGTTTGGGAATTTCCCACTCTGGGAGTCCTACCTCTTGGGGTGAGAAACCAGACTTTCTTCCCAGCCTCTGCGACATCCAGGACACAGGCGTGGACCTGGACTCTGCCAAAGGGACGCCCCTGCAGGAGGCTTCGGCTTGAGACAAGCATGCAGGTACAGGGGCCACACAGTGGCTGTTTCCTGGTCAGAGCCGAGGCAGAGCCATCTGGCTTGGGGGGAAGCAATGGTGGAGGTCCAGGACCCAGCACCTTGAATCAGCAGCATAATACATGTGCCCGGTCGTGCAGCTGTGAGGTCTTGGTGAGGGCATAGCCGAGGGGTGGGTTGGGCATCATTCCTGACTGTGTGGCTTCCCCCAGAGTCTGAGTCTGGCTCCCCCAAAGATTTGATATCTTCTTTTTCTGCTTAAACTAACCAGAGTAGATTTGCAAACTCCCGGACTGATACAGCACTCCCTGGAGTAGGTCTGAGGTCTGTGTCAATAGTGTGTGAGGGGGTATGTGTACACACATGCATGCACGGCGCTGGGTGACATACAGCTCCTGCCCTCAAGCTTACAAGCTAAAAAGTAATGGTGGTGATGACAGTGAAACTGTGTGTTGACAGGAAGGCAGCACCGTCCGAGCAGGAGGAGGTGGGTGACCGTGACCAGGGCTCAGCGGAACTCTGCAGGGCAACCTGCAGGGCTGCCCATCTGGAAATGAACGGAAGGGGGAGTGATCGGGACAGAGATGCCGTAGTACCTACAGCAGGAGCCGGGGCACTGGGCCTCCAGCTGCCTCCCTCAAACAGGACTGGGTCCCACCAGAAGACTCCTTCCCAGCTCCCAGGTCCAGACTCTCCGGTGGATGCAGCTGTGCCTGCTGCCCACAGAGCTGCTCCCCCAGGTGCTCAGCCAGGCCTTTGCCCTCATCAGGGAGCTGAGCAGGGATGTAGGACCCAGGACTTTCAGAGAACGTGGCTGCCATTCCCCTCCACATGCTCAACTCAGGGTCCCAGTGGACAGAGTTCCCTTGGTGGCCTCTCAGTGGAGCACCATAATTACCCATCATGGGTTCTCCCTGCCCTGAAACACATGCCTGATGAGGCCCCTCCCTGCCTCTCCCACCCCCGCCTCCACTGTCTCCCTGTCCCCTCTAACCTCCGTCTCTCTAGCCTCCCCCGCACGTATCCCACACCAGCCCCCCTTTCTCCCTCCCCTTTCTTCCCTTTCTCCCTTCCCGCTCCCCCACCTCTCTTAGCCACTTGTCCACCACCTACGTTCTCTCCACCTTGACCCCCAACCTCTCCTCCTCTTCCCTCGCCTGCCATCCTTTCCTGGGAGCCCTGCCGGCCTCACCTGCCTCTCCTGTGGTCCGGCTCCGTGAATTCTAGGGCAGACGGCACAGCAGGTCGAATTGGCATCCTCTTCTCCTTGCAGGAGACGTATCACAGTCCTCAGGGGATGTATCAAACTCTCCCATGTGCTGGGGAACCTGACAATGTAGGATGGACAGTTCAAGGGAAGGAAGAGAGGGGAACAGTGGACCCTGGGAGATCCAACTCCAGGAAGCCCGGTCCCTCTCCTCCAGGACAGGGAGCAGGGATTCCAGTGTAGAGGCCAGGGGATAAGGGCCAAGACGGGCTGTGGGGAGAGGCTCCCACTCTTGACTCAGGGCGTGTCTGCCTTCCTCTTTCTCTTTCCATCTCTCTGTTCTCTGCTTCTGTCTCTCTGTCTCTGAGCCTCTCTTGCATCTCTGGCTCTGTACAGTGTAGAGGATGAGTTGGAATAACTTCTCAGCATTAACCACTGCTCTGTGCAGGAGAACATTATCTTAATTGAGTCTCAGCTCGTTCACAGCCACTCCACCGTCATAAACAATGGATGTGCAAATGGACTGTAAACCAGAAGGACTCAACAATGCCTCGATGTGATTGCCACCAGCCTCTGCTTTCTGCAAGGAACCCCGCATCCCTCTTAATAATGCATGGTCCAAGCCTGCCACAGCCAGATGCCCAGAGTTTCCCCGTGAGGCGCCATGTTATGCTGTGGACCAAAGTGAAGCCGTGCAGAATTGGAACATTGCCCCCCACCAGATCCTTCCAGGGTGCGGTCAGTGAGTGCCCCACAGAGCAATACAAATGGCTCAGGTCTTCAACCACCTTGTTTATGACAACCTCATTGAAACACTGCAACTGACCCCTACTCTCTCCCCTACTTGCACCAGCAGATGGTCTTTTGGTTTGTGGCTTTAAACCTGGGGTATAAATCCTGTGACTGTCTGCTCACTAGGTCCCTGATGACTGCACCGTTCTCTGTGTATAGAGCAAGCTGCCGTTTAGGGAGTCTGAAGCTATCTAACACACTTGTACTGTTTGCAGAACCTCCCTCTGTTTGTAGAGCCTGCCAACAATTGCAGGATGAAGGTTATTTGCAGACCAATGCTGTTGGCTTACTTCTGGCCCCAGGATTCACAGTGAGTGCCTCTGCTCCCACATAGAGGATTCCCAAATCCCAGCTCCCACCGTGCTCCCCTCTCTCTGGCTGCTCTGCCTGCCCCCAGGGTCTTCAACTGTGACCCATGGACCACCCATGTCAAAGTATCCCTCACCCACCATCCCCCTGTGTTACAGCTGTGCTCAGAAATGTTCTCTGATAACGGCTCTGAAAAATGGACTTCAGACCTTGAAGTTTCTGGGGTGGAGGTGTGAGGGGAGGGACCCGCAGTGCTGCTGAACGGTGCCTGGTGGGCGGTGTTCTCAAGGCCCGGGGGCTTGCTTTTAAAGCTCTGGACAAACACAAGGTATTAATAAACCTCAGTGTCTGCTTTCTTCTAACACATTCTTGTTGGTTTTGTTTTGGATGGCTGTGGGGTGGATGATGGGAAGCAAGCTGTAGCTGTTTAGTGGTTTTTAACTTTAATAGCTTTGGTAATGTAGCTAAAGCCTGTTCAACTTCTGCTGTTACTGGTACCCAAATGCTTCAGGCAAATCATTCCCTGGTCTTCTGGTTCTCTCCCCAATGGGCCAAACTGGAAGCACACAGGTCCCTGAGATATTTGAGGTCCTCTGAGGGCCAGGGGATGGCCCCTCTGTGACCAGAGTCAAAAGGGATCGCTTTGTTTGGTGATGGCTGATCTGAGCCTCCTGACGGGATAGGCTTCCCTTGGTTCCCCTCAAGGCCCACGGGCTCATTGGTCATAGACAGGTTTTGAAATTGCCGCCACACTGATTAATGATGTTACTAATAACAGCACTCGTGCCACCTGTGCAGGAAACCGCATTGTCACAAACGTTACAGCACGAAATGCTCACGAAACAGTCGAGGACAGTGAACTTCAGAGGCGTGTAATGACTTCTCCAAAGGGCAAGCCTCAAGCCTGCCAACTCCGCACTCGGTGTTCTCTGTCTGTGCTGGGGGCTCCTATTCCGGTTCTGCCCTCCTGGAGCCTTTGCTCTAGCTGGAGAGGAGACAGGCAAGTGAGTCAAAATAAAATAAATGCAAAGGGCACTGCTTGGGTGTGAGAAGTGACAAGAGGGAAATAGAGGATGAGGGGACACTGAGAGATGGGTGGGAGGTGGGGAAGGTCCCTCCCCACCACCACCCTGTGTAGGTGACGTGAAAGAGAATCTCCCTCCTCCATCCGACTGGGAGCTCCCTGAGGGAAGATGCTGTGTCTCCCCCATCAGACTTGGAGATCCGAAAGGGAAGGCACTGTAAATCCTGCACTGGGTCTAGTAGGTGCCATGGTGGGTTAGGGATATTCAGCCACTCTGTTGTCTTGAAATATTGACGAGTCTGAAACGTTCTTTAATTTGGGGTCCTTCACTCAGTTGTTTAACAAATACCTTCCCACTCTTGGCATGTCTGGCCTCAAAACCCTGATCTTTCCTACCCTTCCAAAAAGGGTTCCATCCCTTTTCAGTCCTACAGTTTCTTCCCCAGCATCATATTCTTAGAATAAAGAATATGGGCTAAAGCTAGACAGACTTCCATGCCCTCTGGCCTCTCAGCCCAGTGCCCCCCTCCTCCCACCCACAAGCACCATGCTTTAGAAAGCTCTAGCATCCTGGCCCATTTCCCCTTCACAGCTGAGCATGTAACCAAAATCGACTGTTGTAATGGCAAACTAAATGATGCCCTAATACCCAGATCCATCTTCCTATAAAATAACTCATTTTTCAGGCTCCAGTTGCAGGGGATGGAATTAAGACAAGAACAGTTAAAGGAGGAACTGCAGCGCCAGGTAGCACTCGGGAAACGCAGGAGAGGTGCAGGCAGGGAGGACGTGAGGGAGTGGGCTGGGCCTGCAGGGAGGGCCCCAGGCTGGGCTTTGGGGGAAGGAGTGTCCAGTCAACCATTCCCCGCTTCTCCTTGAGAGGAAAAGGGGTGCCACCTTTGCAGTAAAAATAAACAGGCGGAGCCAGCTACAAGCTACAGGGTTCCAATAGGAGTCACTTTGTTTCTGTCGGCAGTGCCGAGGCCAGAACAGGTGGCCCTGAGCAGACAGCGAGCCCCAGAGAAAAGGGCAGGTCCACGACTCCTGGCACGAGGCTTAATCTCAGAGAAGGGACTGGGACCTCTAAAGATCACTCCAGGGAGAACAATGAAAACAGCCTTTATGCACATGGGAGCCAGGAGAGGAGAGAATGTGGGTGGAGGAGAGGTGACCTTGCCCACACGAGCGGTAGAGACAAGACCTTGTCTGGGAACCCCTGGACACAAGGGGTCAGCCTTCCTCCCCACCGCCCTCTGTTCTTATGTTGGTGGGACAGGAGCCAGAGGTCACGAGGGTCTCCAGAGAAACCAGAAGTGGTGATGTTGGAGCAACCCTTCCCTCCTGATACAATTCATTCATTCATTCATTCATTTATTCATTCAACAAACACCCCATGGTCTCCCACTACATGTCCACCAGTCTGCCTCTGGGGATGCCACAGGGAAAAGAACATTGGGCAGGGAGTCGGGAAGCCCGGGTTCAATTCCCAGCTCTGGGACAAACTGGCCGTGTGACCGTGAGACAGTGTCCTCTGTTCTCTGGACCTTGGTGTCCTCATCTGAAAAGTGAGGAGGTTGGAACAGAGAGGGGGCAGCGGGGTCCCATCCAGCCCTGACGCCTGGGTGTCCGCACGGCTGAGAGTGGGCAGGCTCTTCACAACAAGCCTGAGCCTCTGTGGGAGTTTGGAGCGGGAAGAGGGTGCACTTTGGGGTGGGAAGCCCAGGAAAAGGGTGCCAGTGCCAGTTGGAAGCTGGAGCAGGAAAGGCTGATAAAGAAAGAAAGAGCAAGAGAGAGTGTATGAGATGGAGAGAGAGAGAAGGATGGTGGAATGAACGACAGAGGGACAGACAGACAGAGAGACAGAAAGAAAGCCAAAGAGAGAGACAGAGGGAGAAGGAGAGAGAATGGGAGAGAAGCTCATCTGAAAAATGAGGAAATAACTTGGCTCCACTAAGGTCTATTCAACACATTCTTAGTGGAGTATCTTCCACTTGCCAGATACCATCCTAAGTACAGAGGAACAAAGACTAATAAGACAGTTGCCGCCTGCCATCAAAGAACCATCAATGATCATATGATAATGTGGAAAGTGAAATGGCAAAATGTTGACCACGTCAGAGGCTCTCTTGCAAGAGGAATTTAATCTGGAATTCATGGACAATAGTAATAACTAACCCTTATTCTGGGTTCTTACTGACTAACACAATCTTTACAGTAACCTTATGAGGCAGGTATAAACTATCACCTCTTTTATAGGTGAGGAAACTGAGGCACAGAGAGGTTAAGCAACATTCCCAAGGTTGTGCAGTCCGTAAGTGGTACAGCCAGGATTCGAACCAGAGCAGCCTGGTCTCCCAGCCTGTGCTTCACCATCACCCTCTACGGACAGGCTAGGAAGCTTGGTGTGGAAAAATAGAAAGTGCCCTCCTCCAGCCTCAGGCAAGTGCCCTCCTCCAGCCTCACCTCCTACCAGGCAGCTTCACCCCAAAGAGGACTGATTCTTTCCCCTGCATCTGCTTTGTGTGACAATAAGGAGAAGTCTGGTGCTTTATACATAAATGCGCCTCACAAGAGAAGAAGAAAGGAACAGAGCTTTGCCAAGGCAAGCTCTGATTCTTCGAGTCAGGACCAGCCCATGGCAAGACTGGAAATCATGTCAGCTTTTCTCTGATGTTTTCCAAGCTGTCTCTAAGTGGTGGCAGAGTCTGTGACTGTGGACTAATGATTCATTCTCTTTGAAACTCAGTCTTCTCATCTGTAAAGTGAGCAGACTGAATTATATCCACACACTCTTCATTGTGTCCCAGACCCCTTTTCCCTTCCACTGTGTCTCTCTTGTCCTTCATTCGTATCAGATATCACATCCATCAGTGTTGTATCAGAAACTGGTTCAGGCAGTGGGCCTGGCAGGCAAGCAGTTCCCATCACCCAGATCAAGAAACAGGTAAGGGCTTCCCTGGTGGCGCAGTGGTTAAGAGTCCGTCTGCCGATGCAGGGGACACGGGTTCATGCCCCGGTCTGGGAAGATCCCACATGCTGCGGAGCGGCTGGGCCCGTGAGCCATGGCCGCTGAGCCTGCGCGTCCGTAGCCTGTGTTCTGCAACGGGAGAGGCCACAACAGTGAGAGGCCCGCGTACCGCAAAAAAAAAAAAAAAAAGAAAAAAAAGAAACAGGTAAATGGCTGTATCTTCATCAATTAGGAATCAATTCAACTACCTATATCTGAAAGATACAAAATAATAGTAGCTAAAACAAGACAAAAGCTTATTGATATTGTAAAAGAAATTCATAGATGAGCTAACCACACAAACAAGGTGGATCTTCAGTGTCAGGGACCTGGGCTCCTTCCAGTTGGTGTTTCTCCTATACTCTGCATGTGAGTGCCACCTCATGGTCCAAAATGTCTGCTAGAGCTCCAGCCTTTGCATCCGTATTCCAACTAGTAAGTAAGAGAAAAAAAATTAAGAAAATTGTGCCTTCTCTTTTTTAGGAAGGCTTCACAGAAGACCCACACAACACTTCTACTTAGATTTCATTAGCCAGAATCTAGTCATATGTGACTACTAGGGAGGATGGGAGTATAGTTTTATATGTAAGCTGAGTTTTAAGCCCTGTACTCAACTAAGGGATTTGTTGCTACAAAAGAGGGGGGAAATGGATATTTTGTAGACACTTAGCAGTCTTTGCCATTTTCTCTTGACTTTAAGTATGCTGATATCCAGGACGATAGAAATTACCATCTGGGAGGTGGGGTCCTGGCATAAGCATGTAAGGACAGGAACCCAAGTTTCTAGAATTGTCTAAACTGGGGGAAGCGGAAGATGTGGTCAATGGCATGAGGCAGGAGCTCCAAGCGTGTGACATGATAGCCGTGCTGCCCGCCAGGACTCTCCAACTTCTGTGCCCTGGGCCTGAGGCAGGCCCAAACCTCAGGGGCTAAGTTCCCCAGCTGTGGGGTTTGGGAGACAGGACACAGGGAGCGAGGCAGCTCATTACATCAGGCACATGGCCTGGGAGAGAGGGGACAAATTGAAAATGTCAGGTGCCTGGACGAAAGACAGGAACATCTGGACTCCTCATCAGGCAGAGAGGCTGACTCAGCCCCAGGGTGGGTCGCCACAGAAGGCAGAGCTGGGCCATTCTTGAGGAAGGGGAGGAGGGGCATCCTGGGAGCTGGCTAAGAGCAAGCCCCACCCCCTGCAATGGAAATGGTATTCTAAACAGAGCAAAGCTTGGGAGGCAAAACAAAGCTATTCCGCTGAATAAATGTTCTACATTAAAGCAGCCAGAGTAGCGATGAATTAAACATCAGGTCTGAATGAAGGGAAAAGGCCGTGATTTATAGTTGCTTCAGGCAGGAGGCAGCCTGGGAGAGGTTGTGGCTCCATTAGGGACCAGGTTTCCCCACAGAGCTGCGGAAGCACGGAGAGGAGATGTGGGCTGCCTTCAGGGTGGGGAGACTGGGATGGAGTCTTCTAGCAAAGCAGGCAGCCTGGGGAAATGAAAGGAACGTGCTCAGGCAGCCAGGAGGCCCAGCTGCATCTTAGCTTTGTGTGACCTTGGCTAAGTCACTTGGTGTCTCTCACTTCCTTGGCCCACCTGTCTGACGGAGAAGATGACACCTGTATCCTCTCACTCGGTTCTTGGGAGGACAAAGTGTTTTGTGAACGTGATGTGCTGTCATTGCTTCTTGGTCCCAGCATCGCTGCGAAGGCCGTGATGACACCATTGCTGAGCGTCCTGGTTTCCCTTAGGTGGTCAGTGTTTGAGGGGGTGGAAGGCAGTAAGGGATAGAACAAGATGTGTTAGCAAGTGCTGGGAAATGCTGCTTAGGAGGCGCCCGTCAGAACAGCTCCGAGGAGTCAGACGGGCTCACCTTCCTGCCGGCGGTGGGGTGTAGTGGTTGAGATCCTGGGGGCCTGGCTTGGAGTCCCAGCTCACCTACATGTTAGCACGTGACCTCAGGCAAGTTAGGAAACTTCTCTGCACTTCAGTTTCTTCCTTGTAAGGTCAGTATAGTCATGGTACCTCATTGAGCAGTGTCCTTGTGAGGATTCAATGAGTTAATACAAGTAAAACCCTTGCAGTGTTGCCTGGCACGTAGACGCTTCTCTGTAATAGCTAGCTCTTATTAAGTTTCTAATACTGAGCACATCAACGAACCGTCTAGAAAAGAAGCCACGGGCTGGCTTTACAGGCTCCAGAACACTGCCAAAGCCATGCTACTCATACTTTGCTCTGCACGGGAGTCCCTTGGGGATCTCGTTAAGTTGCCGGTTCTGATTCAGCAGGTCTGCGGTGAGGCCTGAGATTCTGCATTTCTAACTAGTGCCCAGGGAAGCTGGGACCGCACGTTGAGTGGCGAGAGGCTAAGGGATGCTCCTGGTTGAATCCCCACGACTCATGCCTCCTCAGGTCCGGATGTAGGGCTATTTCAGGAGGCTGTTGGGTCAGCAGGTCTGCACTGCTGCACTCCACCCCCATCTCCCGCCTGAAAGCTGTCTTCCTGAAAGAAGGAATCATCGATATACATGAGGGATGAGTCTTGATTTTCAACTGACAGGACTTTATCAGCTCACAGAAAACCACCCAAAAAGCTCAGGCAATCTGTCTCGCTGGGATATTCCTGATCTATTGCAAATGACACAGAAATCCATTCCTAAAAATTCCCAGCAGCTGACGATGGTGCCGAGGCTGATGGGAGAAAAGTGGTGAGTGGGCAGGTGTAGCTGTGGGCAAGTCCCCGCTGGACGCCTGGATCCTGGGGTGCTGACAACCCTGTCTCTTGTGGGCTGTGTGCCTGGGGCAACCAACCTTCCCTGAGCCCGTCTTCCTCAGCGATAAGTGGGGACCACAAGAGCCCCTGCTCTATAGGGCAGTGTGTACTGGTATGAAAAGTTGTCCAAGACTGACGGTTAAGTGAAGAAAGCAAATTGCAGAAACAATTATTTTAATTTTAATTCCGTTAAAAATGGACAATAATATATATTTGCAAACTCATGCAAAAGTCTAGAAGAAAATATATCCCAAGCAGTAGTTATCTTGGGGAGGGAGAGGAGGGATTAGGGGGGCCTTTTACTGTCAATATTGTGAATTTCTATATTGTTTGATTTTTTAAAAAATGAGCATGCATTACTTTTATAGTCAGAAAACATCCATTTAAAAAAAAATCTGCTTACAAATGGCCATGCTTATAGGCCACTGTGGAGAGAGAACATTTGGCACTGTCCCTTCTTCTGGCCAGCACAGACCATAGGATCTAGGGTCTTCTGGAAGGGCTAGATGAGAGTTTTGCCTTGTCACTCACTAGCTGTCAAACTTGGGCAGGTTCCTACATCTACTGAGCCTTAGGTTCCTTATCAGCAAACTGAAAATGATAATAACACCTAAACCGGGAGGTCAGCATCCCGGGCGCCAGTGAGGACAGAGCGACACCACTCCCCGGCCCCAGGAGGAAGAGGAGGGTCTGGGAACCCCACGAAGCTCACCACAGTTGGAGGAAAGGAACAGATCGTGTGGCACAGACTATGGCATAGCTCTAATTACCCTACAGTCCAGCATGAAAACTTTCATGCCTCTGAGCCTCTGCTCATGCTGTCCCAGCTCCCTGGGCTGCCCTCCCCTCCTTCACCAGGCTACTTCTTGCACACCCTTCAAGACTTGGCTTCTCCAGGAATCTTCCCTGAGCCCCCTGCTGCAGCTGGGGATGGGCAGGGGGCCCTCTTAGGTGTTCCCTCAAAAGGCTACATTTCTGTATCTCCCTAGGCTGCCCGTCTGCATAGTAATTAGTTTCCTTGTTTGTTTCCTTTTTAGGACTGAGAAGTGGGCAGGTGTGGGTCTCATTCCCTTTTTAATCCCTGGCATCTGGCACAGGGCCCGGCACGTATTTTTATCTATCTTTCAGCCTTTTACACCTTTTGATTTAAGCCCCTTAGAATATCCTGGTATTTCCTAGTTGTGCCAATGTGAATCCTTCTGTCCTCTAAGGAAGGGGGAATAGGAGAGGGCCAGATTGCTAGGGTGGTGATGGCATGGTGCCCTCTTGTGGCCATGTGCAGGGGCGGCTGCAGCATTAGGGCAGGGGAAAGGGTAGGGGTCAGGTGGGACTGGGGCGCTCTGTAAAACCAATGACGGTCCCTAGGAGCAAGTAAGTGAGTGGGTGGAGGGAGGTCGTTGTATTAGCCCTTTCTGCCTCCATAGACCCAAATAGGGCCTGCGGTTTGGCTTAAAAGCATTAGCAAAGCAAGAGGAAGCCCAGAGACTGTCCCCCTGTGGAGAGAAAGAGGCAGCCACGTGGAGGTGCCTCAGGGCAGTGCTGAGAGCAGGAAGATGGAGCAAAGATCCCACCGGTGCACTGCTGGGAGAGGGACTGAGTGTCTCCTGCTCTGACGTTGCCGTAGGCCTGAGAAGAACAGAGAGGCCCTTCAGCTAGGCGAACTGGATCCGTTTTCTCCTGCAGGAAAATCGTGTTCGAAAGCTCCTTGCTCCTCCCAGCACCCTTCCAGTCCTGACATCCAGGCAGACGTGGGGCTTCCTCACTTCTCCGTGACCCTTTCTCTAAAGCCTGTCCCAGGGCTATGGTTAGTTACAATACGCGATCTGCTCCAACAGGTATAAGACATTTCCTAGGGCCATAGCCATGCAGGATAAAACCGAGGCGGAAAATGTCAAATACCAAGCTGCTGAAACAATGCTCTTTCTCCACGCCATGTGAGGAATTTCGAAACCCACAGAAGTCATCTGGTCCAGCCCCCTGCCTCAGATCCATAAACCAGAGTAGGCAGACGCTGGTCAGTCTCCTCTTCTTTCTTGTCATGTGACACCAGTGGCATTATCAGACCTCTCTCGTCTTTCCTCTAGGACCTCACATTTCCCGGTGGTCCTTTGTGCCTGGCCCTTTATGGGACCAGGGAGGGGCCCACTGAGGTGTGCTGAGAAGAGGGATCGCCAAGGGAGGTGATGACTTCACCAGAAGCCCAACCACGTCCTCCAACGTATCACTCCCTTTTCACTGAGGTTCGCTGACTGAAGTCTAACTTGAGTCTTTCTTGCTTTATGAGCCCAGGTCCCCTAGTTCTGCCCCCCTGAGCTAGAGAGGTGCCCATTAACCTCCACCTTCCTCCCCCAGCCCCATTTAACTCCCACCCACCCTCTAGGCTTTTCCTACAAGTTCTATTTTTTCCCCAACTTTTCATCATTTCTCCTATTGGCTCTGGCTCCCCTCCAGAACCTCCAAATCCTTCTTAAATGTGACAGCTAAAATAAGATGCCGGGAGAAGGCCAAGTGCCGTGGGATGATCGCACCTGCTTCCTCCTTCCTGGGCCCTGTCCCAGTGGTGGAGGCTGGCCCTTCACTGAAGATATTAACAGGCTTGTGGTCCCCTGCGATCCTGGGCCCCCTTGGGCTTTCTTCTTGCCTCCTCCTGGATTGCCGGAGCTTGGGCTTAACTTCTGAAAGCCTTGCCTTGTATTCACCTGTCCTGAATGGATTGTTTTTCTAATCCATCCAGCTTCTCCTGAGTTCTATTCTGGCTCCCTTCGACTGAGTGTTTTTCTTCTAGTGCTCCAGTGTAAGCCAAGTTCTAGTTCTGGTCTTGCTTTTACTCATTTTTTTATTCACTTATCCATTTAGTCTACAGCTACTTTTCCCCTTTGCACCATCCACTCTGCTAGCTTGAGGATAATGTCATGCCTAGGGCAGTCCCTGGCCTCCGTGGAGACCAGAGTCTCAACGAGGACCACTGAAATGGAACCAGGGCTGCCCTTGTGGAAAGCCTGCAGAAGCATGTAAGAGGGGGCCTGATATAACGGGAGGACTTGTTATGGCATATAGCAACTGTATTGCAGTAATGTCAAGTATGCTGTGGCTTAAAAAAAAAAAATCAGAAAACAAACAAACAAAAACCCCTCGAAATCTCAGTATCTTAATGCAATAAAGATTTTCTCACACACACATTCCATTGTAGGTTGTGTGACTCCCTGGAGCAGCCATCCTCTCTACAGGGATCATGGCTGCTTCTATCTTGTGGTGAAGTGTTCAATACGTGCCAGCTTCCAGGTGACTGTGGCAGAAAGAGAAGAACCGGGAACCCCACACCTGATTTTAAGTGCCTTGGATTGGAAGAGACCCACAAGGCTCCTGCCCACACGCCATTGGCTGGTTCTGGTCACGTGGCCCCAGCTTAGGTGCAGGGGAGCCTGGGAGACACAGCCTTGCCGTGTGCTCAGACAGAGGACACAGACCGGTGAACACGCAGCGTTGTCTCTCCCGCAGGGACTCACGTGGCCGGAGCCCAGAAAGAGAAGCTCGGAGAAACTCGGTGAGTCAGCATCACCACCGTCAACCCTTTCTTGTCAGCCACCTGCCTTCAAAGCAGGTCTTGGTTGGTCCTAAAGAAGAGGGCCAGAGCCAGAGGCCTGCTATGTCTCACCCAGGGAAGGCCCAGGATGGGGTCCCAGCCTTGCGGCCGTCAGCGTAGGCCTTGGCCCAAACCTGAACTAGCCGTGGGGTCTTGGCTAAGTGGCCTCTCAGCCGGTACAGGGTGGTCTGGTGATCCCACTGTGTTAGTCTCGCGCCTGTTGTCCTCTGTCCTCTCCCTGCCCTTTATCTGCCTTCCGCAGACTCTGAGTCAGCTGAGTTTCATCTTCCCAGCAGGGAGCACAGGATCAGGAAGGAAGCAGCCGGGTCTGGGTCCCTCTCTCCCTGCCTGGGGCAGCTATGGCCCAGCTCTGGCTCTAGAGGCCGTCTGGTCCCAGCTGTCCCGGTGGCTCCAGCTCCCAGGCTTTGCCAACACCCCCTCTCCCTTCTCTCTCTCCCTCCCTCTCTCTCTCTCCAACCTGAGAACTGGCAGTGGCTTCTCAAGGTTGCTAATTTCTAAGTTACTTTGGTGCCCTATTTGGCTGACTCCTCCAGTATCTGCATGACCAGGCCCCTGCGTTATATTCCCTCCATTGTGTACTTGAATTTATTTGTTTTCCTGTTTAGATCCTGACTTATACTCCATCTACTTGGCAGGAACCTGGCTAGGTTGGGGGCAGGGGAGGGAAGGGAGTGGGTGTTAAATGAGATAGCATGAAAAATAGAAATCAAGGACAGATGATGGGCCTATCCCCTCTTTGTGGTCTCCAACATAGACCTTTGCCCTCCCAAAGGCTGTGTCCTCCAAACTGGTCCCAGGCAATAGAAGGTAGGGCAGGGGAGTAAACATGCATTAGAACAAGCTCCGACCGATGCCATCCTGGCCTGGTGCCGAAGCAAAGGGATAAATAGGCAGAGCTGAACCCTCCAAGTTAGAACAGAATTTTCCAGGCGCTTCCTGCAGGCAAGGCCTGTGTTGTCCCATCCATCCCGAAGCCCTGTGCTGGGAAATCTCGTGGGGAAGACGTTCGGCTGCAGGCAGGGCCTTGCCGCATCACATAGATCACCCCCAGGAAGGTGACCAGCTTCTCAGCCAACGGGCTGGGCAAACTCTGCCATCCATCTGGCCTAGCTCACAGTGGCCCGAGTTCTCTGTATGCAGAAGAACATCTCCGAGGAGGGGAAATAAATAAAATCAGAGACCATCAATAAATCCACTGGCCTCACCGGAGTTGAACAAGCAGCCCCTGGGGAGCTGCGCTCCACTTCCAAGGAGGTGATTCAATTCTAAACGAACCCAGCACCGTCCCCCAGAAAGGCCAGGACTCTGGGGCTGTGGGACAGGGATAAGAACACAAAATCTTTTTTAAAATCAAGGGATTTTAGAGTGAGAATCAGAACTTGAAAATTGCAGGGGACCTTCCAGGTGGCTCTCAGCCCTGGCTGCACATTGGGATCACCTGCAGGGCATTTAAAAAAAAGAGATAGCGAGAAAAGCCAGGCTCCTCCCCTCCACAGCCCCTGAAGATGCTGACTCAGTCAGGCTGGGTGGGGCCTGAGCCGCTCAGATGAAGAGCTTCTGAACTGCCCTCCAGTCCAGAAGCTTCAAGCTCCACTGACAAGGAACTCGGGGGTTCTGAGAGCGGGGCCAATCAATCAAATCACGCAGCTCTTTTCCCAATGCACAGAAAAAAATCAGGCTAATGGAGAAAATGTTCTGTATTTAAGGTTTGTCCCCACCCCCCATAAATGTTTCCTCTCCTTTTGGCACCTGACGCTGTGTGCCTGCCAGTAACCAGTGAGAAGCCAGTACGAACAAGAAATCTCAGAAGCCACTGATCGCATCTACTTTGATGACTTTTTTCGGTGGGGAGTAAGCACATGTGCTTAAGCTCGCGTTTCTGTATTGTGTTTCTAGCACAAGTATAGTTTTGTATATGTATATAGTTTTGTGTATATATATATAGTAGCAAGCATTTCTAGGCAGTGTAAGCTCTGGATAACAAAATCAGGTAGTCGTTCCCTCAAATATTCTTTAGAAGAAAGTGGGTTAGGTGTAAATAAATACGACTCCATCTTTTGACCATCCTCAAGGTGTTCATAACTTAAGTGATACAGCCCTCCTAGAGGTCAAGACACAATCCCAGAAGTAGTCTACCAGCGGGTGAATGTCAACCCCACTGCTAATTAGACAAGTGACCTTGAATAAGGTAACTAACCTCCCTGTACCTTAGTTTCCCTACATGGGAAAGAGGGATAATAAATGGTACCCACCTCACGTGGTTGTTCCGAGGACTAAATAAGTCTGTGTGCTTAAAACTCTTTCAGCAGTACCTGGTAATGCTATTAGCTAAATACATTTTAGGACTCAGTGGGGGTGTGGGATAGTATCTTTAGAGAGGATGCTTCAGTCAAAGAAATGGTCCTTTATCCATTCTTTTTTAAAAAAAACTTAATTTTCTAAGAACAGTTTTAGGTTCACAGCAAAATTGAAGGGAAGGTACGGGAGATTTACCACACACCCACTCCTACATGTGCACAGCCTCCGCGTTATCGAGATCACCCACCTGAGTCATACATTTGTTGCAACCAATGAACTTATACTGACACATCATCGTCACCTAAAGTCCATGGTTTATCTTAGGGTTCTCGCTTGGTGTTGTACGTTCTGTGGGTTTGGACAAATGCATGATGACATGTATCCGTCATTATGGAATCACACAGAGCATTTTCACTGCCCTATAAATCCTCTGTGCTCTACCTATTCATCCCTCCCTCCCCTCTAACTCCCTGGCAACCACTGATCTTTTTATCATGTCCATAGTTTTGCCTTTTCCAGAAGGTGATAAAGTTGGAATCATACGGTAGGGAGCCTTTTCAGATTGGCGTCTTTCACTTAGTGATATGCATTTAAGGTTCCTCCCTGTCTTTTCATGACTTGAGAGCTCATTTCTTTTTAGCCCTGAATAATATTTCATTGTCTAGATGTACCAGTTTACTTATCCATTCACCTTCTGAAGGACATCTTGGTTGCTACTGAAGGACATCAATTATGAATAAAGCAGCTAGAAACAGTCATGTGCAGACCTTTATGCGGACATAAGTTTTCAGTTCTTGTGGGTAAATACCAAGGAGCACAACTGCTGCATTGTATGGCTGGAGTAGGTTTAGTTTTGTAAGAAACTACCAAGCTGTCTTCCAAAGAGGCCGTACCATTTTGCATGCCCACCAGCCGTGAAGGAGAGCTCCTGTTGCTCCACATCCTCTCCAGCATTCAGCATTGTCAGTATTCTGGATTTTGACCATCCTAAGAGGTGTGTAGTATTATCTTGTTGTTTTAGTTTGTATTTCCTTGATGACATATAAGGCGGAGCATATTTTCATTTTTATTTGCCATCTGTATATCTTCTTTGGTGAGACATCTATTAAGGTCTTTGGCCCATTGTTTAGTTGGGTTGTTTGCTTATTCTTGAGTTCTAAGAGTTCTTTGTACATTGTGGAAGCAGTCTTTTATCAGATGTGTCTTTTATAATTATTTTCTCCCAGTCTGTGGCTTGTCTTCTCATTCTCTTGACATAATTTTTTAATCACACAATAATACATGAATTGTTCTCCTTTTCAAAAATCCAGACAGTATAGCAGTATATACGATGAAAAAGCAATAGTGCCTCTTGGGACCCATCCCACCCCAATGCCACTTCTTCCCGGAGAGAGATCCACTGCTCTCCAAACAGTTTGAGTCCTGCTAAGTATTTTTCCTGGGAATCCACAGGTAGTTAAGACACAGATCCTGCTCTCTAGGGATGGACAGTCTGGGAAGGCAGACAGACAAGAAAATAAAACAGTAGAGAGTGGTGACTGGAAAGGCAACTAAGAGGAAGAACCACACGTAGTGTTTCCAGCATTACCTGTGAGGAAGGTGCCAGGGAAGGAGCTAGAGCAGTGGTTTTCAAAGTGTGGACCTCAGGCCAGCATCGGCACCAACATTACATGGAAGCCTGTTAGAAAGGAGATTCTCAGGCCCACCCAGACCTGCCGAACAGAAGCTCTGGGGTGTGGCCCAGCAATCTGAGTTTTTCCCAGCCCTCAGGGGACTCTGATGTGCCCTGAAGGTTGAGAACCGCTGCCCTGGAAGAACCAAGCTAAGCTCCCTCCCTGAGACTCCCTGTCTTCCCCTCTGTAAACCAAGAGGGGCTGAGGACAAAATGGGCATGGAGCTGCCCAGGGAGATGATGCTGTGGCCTTGAGCCCATCACAGGATCAGCAAGTGGAGGAGCGATTGAAGGGCGCAGAGCT
Source organism: Neophocaena asiaeorientalis asiaeorientalis (assembly GCF_003031525.2). Taxonomy (NCBI): domain Eukaryota; kingdom Metazoa; phylum Chordata; class Mammalia; order Artiodactyla; family Phocoenidae; genus Neophocaena; species Neophocaena asiaeorientalis. Next base: position 7,410,075 of record NW_020175393.1, on the reverse strand, counting down.
GCCTGCTGGGTAGGGGCGGGGGGCGAGAGGTATCACTTTGTGCTTTAGCCCTTTGCTCTTTGGACCTGACGCTTTCCTGGGAGACACATCTCAGCCCTGCCCTTTGCTTAGGAAAGTGTCACTGCATACCACGTAACGGATTCCCCTGGAGGAATCAGCAAAGTACACACACCATCCATAATGAATGAGCCTATTTCCTGTGCGAGTCAGGTGGGAGTCGACACATTAGCCCTGGTAATGGAGTTAAAATCAAGGTCATTTGTTTGCAGGATTATTGGGAGGTCAGGGTCCCTTCACAGGGAGCAGGGAAGGCAGCAGCCTGTTCCATTGGTTGAGAGTCACGTTGTGTGTGGCCTGGGCTCTATTGTGTAAGTATATTTTCATGTAGACATTCTTAGGAGAGAAGGAAGAACACGAATGCCTTGTTCCAGAGCCTGACTGGGTATAGTCAGGGCTGGGACCCTTCAGCCTCTTGTTTTCCACCTCTGCCCCCTCCCAGGACCCAGTTCTGGCCCAACCCCCAGCCTGGTCGGGAGCAGGGAGCTCTGCTAGTTTCTCAAGGTGAATTAATGATTTCTTCTTTCAAGATTCACCTACTCCTGGACTCCCATGTGTTAAGATCACAAAAGAGCCCCAATACCTGAGCCATGACTGGAGAAGCTGCACTGGAGGTTTCCAGGATGACTGGAAGGGATGTAGTCATGGTAGCACAGGTGGGCCAACCCGTACAGAACACAGTCAAGGGTTGGGCTGGACATGCAAGGCCCTGGCTAGCAGCGTCAGCCAGGCTCCAGGGAGGAGGGTCCAAGGGCTCAGACCCCTGCTGCTCCTTCCTGGGAGAGCCCAGGTTTCAGGTGAGCACGTGCTTTTCTTCGCTGGGAAAGTTACCTCCTGCCTTTGCTGAAAATCTTACAGTCCCAACACCTACTTTGGATAAAATCCGAACCACTCAGTGCTACCCACAGGCCCCCGAGGACCTTGCCCCTGCCTGGGTGTCTGGGTCTATCCATTGCCAACCCATCCCAAGCCCCTCAGCTGTTCCCAGACCACCCTCTGCCTTTGTACTCTGACCCATGGTGTACAAATGTGACCTCCTTTTGGGAGCCCTTCCTGAGGGGTCAGGAGGACTTTCTTCCCCTCCTGTGCGTACCCCCGGCACCACAGTTCCATCATTTCTCCTGCAGGACTTCTCACACCCTTTGGTAATGATTTGTCTGCAAGCCTGAGTCCTACAGCGGGCTGCGGGCTCCTGGCAGGAGTGCAGGTGTTTTCCTGTACATCTATGTCTCCCCACGGCTTACACACTGGGGCACCCATGGGAGATGCCAAATGAACAAGGGACTGAAGAGGCTCAGCCTCCAGGAAGCCCCGTGGAGCTTGGGAGACCGTGGGTTCCCCAGGGATCCGTTCCCTCCAAGGGCAGCCATGTTCTTCTAGCAGGGCCCACTTTCATCATCAGAATGCTTTTTTTTCCTCCCAAAACACTAAAGCAGAAACTGTGGGGCAGGAAACGTGTAGAAGACACTAGATGACTTCCCTTATTGTCTCTAAGCCAGGCATCCCTGGAGGGGTCAGAGCCCACTCCCTACTCCTCCCACCTGCCAGCTGGCTCTCTGAAATAGGCAGGTCTAATTTTATAGCCAGAAGGAGGCTACAGGGATGGTAAACTCCCGCCTCAGGGACTTTAATACCCTTGCATCTTGAAGGATCAGTCTCCTTCCCAGAGAGCAGGGCCTCAGAACCTAGAGCCAAGACCATCTTCAGGCATGGGTGGAGGAGAGTGTTGTTTGCAGTCTGATGAGGGAGGGAAGCTGTCTCAGGAGGTGGCAGCATCTCCCTTCTCCCTTAAATACATCCCTGCCCACTGACAGCCATGCGGTGAAAGGCCCACCATGAGCACTTCACTCCTAGGGGGCTTAGTTTAGACCCTAGAATTCAAATGTCCCTGTGAGGGATAATAACAAGCAGTTATCAGTATATCTTCAGGGATAGTTACTTCAGCAGACAATGAGAACTGTCTTAGTCTGCTGTGGCTGCCATTACAAAATACCGTAGACCGGGTGGCATAGGCGTTAAGAATTTATCTCTCACAGTTCTGGAAGCTAGAAGTTCAAGACCAGGGTGCCAGCATGGTTGGGCTCTAGAAAGGGCCCTCTTCCTAGCTTGCAGATAGCCTCTTTCTTGCTGTGTCCTCACAAGGCAAAAAGAGAGCTCTTACCCTCTCTTTTTCTTGTGAAGACACTTATCCCATCTCAAGGGCTCCACCTTCGTGACCTAATTACCCCCGAAAGGCCCTACCTGCAAATACCGTCCCATTAGGCCTTCAATATATGAATTTGGTGGGGACACAAATATTCAATCCATAGCATCCCAGCCCTGGCCCCCCAAATTCGTGTCCTTCTCTCATAAAATATACATTCATTCCACTCCAACGGCTCCCAAAAGCCTTAATTCTAACATCAAGTCTAAGTCTAAAGCCAAAAGTCTCATCTAGATATCAGATATGGGTGAGACTCGGGTAGCTAGAAGTTCCCAGACCATCCTCTTTCTCTGCACTCTGACCGATGAGAGGCAAAATTCCGCTCCAGCTGTGAACCTGTGAATCCAGACAGGTTATGTGCTTCCAGACAAAGCATAGGCATTTCCATTGAAAATGGAGAAACAGAAAAGAAAAAAGGAGTAATAAGTCAAAACTTAGCAAGGGAAACTCCACTAGATCTTCAGTCTCAAGAATAATCCTTTTTGGTTCAATGCTCTGCCTTCCAGACCCACTGGACCAGGGGTCCGTTCTCTGCATCTCTGCTGCGTGGGGGTCACATCCCTAACACTCTGGGCAGCCGTGGCCCCTAGGCTTTAGTCAGGGGCTGTCTGGCCCCTGAACAGAGGGTCCTGATGACCTCTGAATCGCCTTTGGGATCCATCTTCCTTTTTCTTGAAGAAAGCACCTGCTGCAAACAGCTCTGTGATCCAGCCCTGAAGGCTCATCTAAGAGGTCCAGCAGTTTTCCTTCATTTCACCCTGTTTTCTCTGTCCCCTTTAGTTCAAGCTGGCAGTGTCATTATATACAGTAAGCCGTCCACATTTGCAGGTTCCAAATTTTGGAATATTCCAAAAATACTCAAAAACAAGTTCCAGAAAGTTCCAAAAAGCAAAACTTGAATTTCCCACATGCAGGCAATTCTTTACATACCATTTACATTGTATTTACAACTATGTACATAGCATTTACATTGTATTAGGTGTTATAAGTAATCTAGAGATGATTTAAAGTATGTGGGAGGATGTGCGCAGGTTACTTGCAAATACGATGCAATTTTATATAAGGAATTTGAACATCCTTGAATTTTGTTATCTGTGAGGTTCCTGGAACCAGTGTTGTCCCCCGAGTTATACCCATGACCTCCTTATCAAATCCTGTTCAGCCACACCCTTCGTGTTCATTTCAGATCAAGATATCTCATTCTTTGCAATACAGATAGGCTGACAATTTTCCCAATCTTCAAGCTCTGGTTCCTTTTTGCTTAACAACTGCTTCTTCAATACATCTCTCTTCTTTTGCACTTTACTATATGCAGTCAGGAGGGAAGCAAAGCACTCCTTCAATGCTTTGCTTAGAAATCTCCCCAGCTAAGTATTCAATTTCATCCCTCGAAAGTTCTACTTTCCACCAAACACTAGAGACGGTTCAGCCAAGTTCTTTGTCACATTAAAACAGGGATCGTGCCTTTCCTCTAGTTTCCAATAACATGTTCCTCAATTCTGTCTAAGGCCTCACCAGAATCCCCTTTAAGGTCCTTATTTCTAGAATGCATCTTGAGACTCCTCAGTGTCTACCCATTACCCAGTTCCAAAATCACTTCTACATTTTTAGGTATTTATGACAGCAGTACCCCACTTCTTGGTACTAAAATCTGCCTTACTCAGCTTGGGTTGCCATAGCAAAATACCACAGACTGGTTTAAACAGTAGAAAGGTATTTCACAGGAGGCTAGAAATCCAAGATCAGGGTGCTAGCTTGGTTGGCTCCTGGTGAGGGCCCTCTTCCTGGCTTGCAGATGGCCGCCTTCTTACTGTGTCCTCACATGGCAGAGGGAGAAACCTGGTGCCTCCTCCTCTTCTTATGAGGGCACTAATCCCATCAAGAGCCCCTCTCCCCCTGCCCCTCATCTAAACCTAATTCTCTCCCAAAGCCTCAAACATATGAATTTTCACGGGGTGGGGATGGGGCACAATTTAGTCCATAGCAAGAGTAATGCCCTGCAAGAATGAAGGAGCTAACTTAAGCCTCCTGGCGAGAAAAATAAGGCAAAGCTCCTGTATTCTCATACTGCCTCATATCCTGGAAGCAGGGATATATACGGTTGTTCACGTGCACTGCACAGCCCTACTGGTCACCAGTCACATTAGAGACCTTGTGGCTTTGAAAGCTTAATATGACCATTTTTTTTAATGACAGATGGCTATGATATCTCTTGTCCTAAGTATATTATGATAAATTTCCAATGTAAGGCAGTAAAATCTTTTGAGGAACGATTCCTCTTTTGTCATTCATGAGAAGGCACTGTATAAACTAGATTAGCCCTTCTGCAAAGTCTACTTTTGATCTCTAACTCAAGATAACCCTATGAATGGGTATTTGGGGTCCATTTTGCTGGTAAGGAAGTTGACATGGGCAAGATCAAAGTCATCCAGTGGGTAAGTAAGGAACTAGCCAACACGCAAAGCAAGCCCAAAACAGAGCCCCTTTCCCACTGCGTCTGGCCCCTGTAGACATGGTCCTGTGTCTGGTTCCAGTGCCTTCTATGAAGATGTTTCTATTGGTGCTCCTCCTTCAGGGCAAGTGTGGAAGGACTGATCTCCCCACATCCTGCCTCTGCCAGGCAGCCCCTCCTCAGCTCCTCCAGGGAGCTCCAGCTCCTCTTGGCCACGCCAGGGCCACCTGGCTCAGGAGGTTCGTGTGCTGCGAGCTGGCATTCCCAACCCCAACTCACCCTGACGGTTGAGCCCAGGAAAGGAGGAGGCCCCTTTGGAACTTCTGGGTTTTCTTTTTTGGAATTTGGGAACTGGGTGAAGGGGAGGGTGGAACCCCGGAGTGGTCTGCTGAGTGAGGTCTCACTAAAGCACCTGTAGGGAGATACACTGAGAAATGAATACAGTTGGAAACCTAGATGGGAAAACCCCAGGTTCTGTTCTGAATAAATGAATGAACAATGACATGAATGAGAACAATGCAAATGTGAAGGGTCTGGAACTTCAATCAAACCTGAGGATAGCTGTCTTTTAAATGGAGGTGTGGCATATATACAGTAGAGTACACAGGTCTTAAGTGTACAGCTTGTTGCCTTCTTATCTGTGGATACACCCGAGTAACCACAGTTTCCCGGCACGCCCTCAGGCTTCCTGGTGCCTCTTCCCAGTCTCTACCCCACCGCAGAGGTAACTGCGACTTGATCCCTGTCACCATGATTGGCTTTGCTTAGTCCTGAACTTCTATAAATGCACTGCATATAGTATGTTTTCTTTCGTGTCTGTCTTCTAACAAAATGTCTGTTCGTGCATGTTAACAAGTTTGTTTGTTTTCTGTGCCAGGGAGTGTTCCACGTTCAAATACGCCACAAATTATGTATCCATTCCATTGTTGATGACATCGGCTTGTTTCTAGTTTGGGGCTGAATGAAGTTGCTGGAAACATTCTTATGTATGTTGTCTGATGGACATAAGCCCTTACCTCTCCAGGGTCAAAACCTGGCGGTGGAATTGCTGGGGCTCAGAGAGGGTTTCACGGTCTAGTTAGGTTATTTGGGGAGTAGGTCAGAGAGCCTTGTTTCAGGCGTTCCACCACCGTCTGACCTTGGGTTTCCCACTTGTCCTTTCTGGGCCTCAGTGGGACTAAGAACCCCTCAAGTGTTCGATATAAGACTTAAAAGATAGTATTTGTCAGGCATCTTGTGTGGTGCTTAGCATGTTTAAGAAAGAGATAGTTCCTGTCTACTTCACTCCCCGTCCACATTTCACTAGCCTCAGCCCAGGCTCCCGTCAGCAAAAGAGTGGCTTACAATCTCTACCAGTGCGCATCCCCCATAAGCTAGGTGAGGTGTGTAGGTGAAGCATATAGGGACAAAGTCGTTCCTTGTACTAGAATGATCTGCCCTCTGTGGTGGACGTGATGGTTCTTCTGCCCACAACAGTATCCTCGTCTTCTGGAAATGTGCCTGTGAATCACGTGGTTCTGGTGAGGACTACCAATCATGGACCCCATTCCTGCCCCATACCCCCAACTCCAGCTCCACCCATCAGCCTAGGATAGATCCCATGACACAGGCCTGGCCAGTCAGAACCCTTCCTGGGGATTTTCAAATAAGATCTCAGAAGAGAGAGCCCTCTCCCCTCTCTGGTCACAAAGTTTCCAGATGGAGGTGAGTTCAGAGCTGGTTATTGATCAGTTCCACGACAATTCCCTACCCTCCACCTACAATGTGAAGAAAAAAGGTCAGTGAGATTAGAGTTGAGGCAGAAAAAACCTGGGAAGCAGAGGAGAGGGAGGGGAAGGGGCAGAGCTGCTGGTTCCAAGTGTTCCTGAGGCCAGCTCCTTTGCCAGCCTTCCGGGTTATTCAGTCATCTGAGACAATAAATCTTGCCTTCTTTTTAAGCAAACGTGAGTTAGGTTTCTGTCACTTGCTCCCTTTATAGTTCTGACAAATACACCCTATATGAACCTTTGATTCAGACCAAAGGCCCTTCAGGGTCTCCCCTAATCTTTCTCAGGATACATCTACTTGGCCCTTCTCTTTGCACCAGAGTATCACAAGCATATTCTTTGCTTGTGAAGCCAAGGCTGCTGGGCACTTATTAAGCACACACCTGGTGTGCCCCAGCCCTGGTGTGGGCTCTGAGTTCATGGAGGCAAGTGGATGTCCTGGCCCCTGACCTTGGGCTTTGCAGCATCCTACACAATTTCTTATAATTGCTCTCTGATTTATACCCCTTTCCTTGGCATGGTATTGACAAACCAGAGATTCGATAGATTCTCTCCAGGTCATCTATTTAAGGTATCCCCAGTTAATGCAGGAAGGAAATCATGTTCAGTTTTTAAGTGATCGAACTCCAGCCGCATTTTATTTACCTTCAGCCACGTGCCCAGAGACTTGAGTAGCTGCCCTGGCCTGAGCTGGGAGTGGACTCCTTGGCCCCAGGAAGATCAGCCCTGCTTGACCACTGCCTTCCTAGGTGATCTCTGAAAACCCTAACATCGTGTTACCCGGAGCAGTAGGTGTGTAGTGAGAGAGCAAGACACCTTGACTCTGGAGTCAAAGACCAAAGTGGATTCAGGAAGGAGGGAGGAGAGTTCTGTCTGTCTGTGCCCCAGTGCCTGAGGTGCACCCTGGTCCATTAAACCAGCTGCCTGACCTGCCCCCTGTGAGAGCAATGCCTGACGCTGGCTGTGATAGATCACATCATTTGGCCACAGTTCTTTACTTCTCCCTGTATTCACACCCTTTGTTGTATGTTCTGGTGGAGTGAAATCCATCCCTTGACTCTCAGCTTGTCACGTGACTGGCTGTGTCCAGTGAAATATTCATGGGTGAGACACTGCCTAGGCTTGAAAAAAATGCTCTCTTGAAAACACGCCCAGGCCAGCCTGCTCGGGGATGAGAGACACATGGAAGAGAACCAAGTTAGCCCGGTCCTCCTAGGCAGGGCCAGCCTGTGTCAGCCCAAAGCCGGCTCACCTCCAGGCACTTGAGCAAATCCAGCTGAGGCAAGAAGAACCACACAGCTGAGCCCAGACTAGATCACGGACTGTTTAAATGTTCATGGTTTAAAGCCACTAAGTTTGGTGGTGGCGACATATAACTCATACACCTGCTATAATGCAGACATTGTCAAACCAGACATGTGCAGGTTAACCAGGTGGATAAAAATGCTGAAAGATCCACTGAGTTAGTTAAGATATTTGAAGCGAAGAGAGTTTTTTGAGAATTGCTTCTTAGGGCCTATAGTAAGTAAATGTTAACCACTTGTTATGGGTTGAAGAATGTACTTTAAGGAAATTCAATCGTAATTAACTTATTGATGTGGCAGGGAGAGCTGCCAAAGCATTTAGAAAACAATTTTAGTTGTTAGTCCCATGAAATATTTTTCTTGAAATGGGTACAAACCCACAATTTTTCTTTTCCATAAAAATGTTTATCTTTTATTGCCTTTGTTGTTTTAACGCCTCCATTTTTAGGGCCCCCTTCTTCTCCAGAGGTACACAGTGCCCTAAGGATGTCTTTGGGACCTCTGGTAAGAAAAGAAACAGGAAAACTAACTCGGATCAAAATGTGGCAGATTTTTGCACATTGGGGCACTGGAATGAGAGTGAAAACTTGAAGCCAACTTTCTTTCAAAACACTTCTACTATTAGAAGAGAGGAAAAAAAAAAAGAAGAGAGGAAAAGTAGACCTCAGGGAACCTGAAAAGAGCCAAATGTGGCCATGGTGGCATGTCCTTAAAGATTCATATTTGACCTAATACGGACGTACCTCAGAGATACTATGGGTTCGGTTCCAGACCATAGCAATCAAGCGAGTCACACACATTTTTGGGTTTCCCAGTACGTAAAAGTTATGTTTATATTATACTATAGCCTACTAAATGTGCAATAGCAATATGTCTAAAAAAATGCATACCTTAATTTTAAAATACTCTATTGCTAAAAAATGCTACCCATCACCTGAGCCTTCAGCAAGTCGTAATCTTTTTGCTGGTGGAGGGTTTGAAATATTGAGATAATTACCAAACTGCGACACAGAGAAACGAAGTGAGCAGATGCAATTGGAAACTGGCACTGATAGACTTGCTTAAAGCAGGGTCACCACCAACCTACGATATGTAAAAAATGCAATATATGTGAAGCACAGTAAAGTGAAGTGCAATAAGATGAGGTCGACCTGTAAATCCACGTGAAATGTGCCAGTGATTCCAAATTGGTGGTATCCCCAGCAGCCTTGCAGAAACAAACACAAATCTTCTCTGGAGAACACACTTTTCTTTTAATCGAAGTACAGCTGTTTTACAATACTGTGTTAATTTCTGCTGTACAGCAAAGTGATTCAGCTACACATATAGAAACAGTCTTTTGATATTCTTTTCTATTATAGTTTATCATAGGACATTGAATATAGTTCCCTGTGCCGTACCGTATAGGACCCTGTTGTTTATCCATCCTATATATAACAGTTTGCATCCGCTCATCCCAACCTCCTACTCCATCCCTCCCCTAACCCCCTCCCCCTTGGCAACCACAAGTCTGTTCTCTTAAATGTGGCAGATTTTTGCACATTGGGGCACTGGAATGAGAGTGAAAACTTGAAGCCAACTTTCTTTCAAAACACTTCTACTATTAGAAGAGAGGAAAAAAAAAAAGAAGAGAGGAAAAGTAGACCTCAGGGAACCTGAAAAGAGCCAAATGTGGCCATGGTGGCATGTCCTTAAAGATTCATATTTGACCTAATACGGACGTACCTCAGAGATACTATGGGTTCGGTTCCAGACCATAGCAATCAAGCGAGTCACACACATTTTTGGGTTTCCCAGTACGTAAAAGTTATGTTTATATTATACTATAGCCTACTAAATGTGCAATAGCAATATGTCTAAAAAAATGCATACCTTAATTTTAAAATACTCTATTGCTAAAAAATGCTACCCATCACCTGAGCCTTCAGCAAGTCGTAATCTTTTTGCTGGTGGAGGGTTTGAAATATTGAGATAATTACCAAACTGCGACACAGAGAAACGAAGTGAGCAGATGCAATTGGAAACTGGCACTGATAGACTTGCTTAAAGCAGGGTCACCACCAACCTACGATATGTAAAAAATGCAATATATGTGAAGCACAGTAAAGTGAAGTGCAATAAGATGAGGTCGACCTGTAAATCCACGTGAAATGTGCCAGTGATTCCAAATTGGTGGTATCCCCAGCAGCCTTGCAGAAACAAACACAAATCTTCTCTGGAGAACACACTTTTCTTTTAATCGAAGTACAGCTGTTTTACAATACTGTGTTAATTTCTGCTGTACAGCAAAGTGATTCAGCTACACATATAGAAACAGTCTTTTGATATTCTTTTCTATTATAGTTTATCATAGGACATTGAATATAGTTCCCTGTGCCGTACCGTATAGGACCCTGTTGTTTATCCATCCTATATATAACAGTTTGCATCCGCTCATCCCAACCTCCTACTCCATCCCTCCCCTAACCCCCTCCCCCTTGGCAACCACAAGTCTGTTCTCTATGTCTGTGAGTCTGTTTCTGTTTCACAGATAGGTTCATTTATGTCATATTTTAGATTCCACATAAAAGTGGTATCATATGGTGTTTGTCTTTCTGACTTCACTTAGTACGGTAATCTCTAGTTGCATCCATGTTGCTGCAAATGGCATCATTTCATTCTTTTTTATGGCTGAGTAGTATTTCTGTACATATATAAGTACCACATCTTCTTCATCCATTCATCTGTTGATGGACATTTAGGTTGTTTCCATGTCCTGGCTATTGTGAATAGTGCTGCTATGAACATAGGGATGCATGTATCTTTTTGAATTATAGTTTTGTCCCTACACATGCCCAGGAGTGGGATTGCTGGATCATATGGTAATTCTGTTTTTAGTTTTGCGAGGAACCTCCATACTGTTCTCCATAGTGGCTGTATCAACTTACCTTCCCACCAACAGTGTAGGAGGGTTCCCTTTTCTCCACACCCTCTCCGACACTTGTTATTTGTAGACTTTTTAATAATGACCATTCTGACCCGTGTGAAGAACACACTTTAAATACAGATCTTGAAGTATTCTCACAGATAAAAATGGCAGATAACTTGGAGCTCACACTTTAAAATCACCAAATACACAGGGAAACAAGCCACCATGAGCAAGAGTTATGAGAAACCATAAACTGAAGGATCAGATTCCCCCAAATGGGAACGACTGTAACCATCTGACACCCAGTACAAAAGCAGTACGTTGGATATGGTTAAAGAATGGAAAGGAGATTGAAAGGATGGTGAAGCAAAGAAGAGCTATCAAAATTGACCGGTTTGCAAAAGAACTAAATATAGCTTCCATAAGTGAAATAAAAGAAGTGAAATTTAAAACTCAACAGAAGGGGCAAATAGCAGACTGACGCACTGCTGAAGTGAGAATTCGTGAACTAGAAAATAGGTGGCAATTGACCCCACTGCCTAGGAAACTGAGTCCTTGTAGTGAAGAGACTGGATCTCAGTTGCTGGGAGGATGGGTGGCAGCTGGACCAGTCTGGTGGTGCCCTGTTCCCTGCAGTGAGATGGGCAGATGCAAAAGCATCAGCCATCACTTTCTCTGTTAGGGAGACAGGAATTGCGGGAACAGAGAAGCACAGGGAAGTCCCTATAGTAAACCCGGTAGCAAGATAAGCTGCATCAGGGACGACCACCCAGAGTCACGAAGTGCTTCAAAAGACAGTCACAGCAGGCGTTCTGGTTGTCTGTTGCTATGTAACAAGCCGCCCCAAAATTTAGTAGCTTGAAACAAAATAATCATTTATTTTGCTCAGGACTCGGCCACTTGGGCAGGGCTGGGTGGGGACAGCTTGCCTCTGCTCTCCATTGCATTAGCTGGGTTACTCAAGTAAGTGCTAGAGGATAGCTTTCAAAGTGACACGCCCTCATCACCCCCAGGTGCTAGTTGGTGCTGTCAGCTAGGAGACATGGGTCTCTCCAACAGTTATTTGGGCTTCCTCACAATATGGTGGCTGAGTCCCTGAAGAGAAGGCAGACGTGCATAAGTTTTTTTCTTTTTTTGGCCACACCACGCAGCTTGTGGGATCTTAACTCCCCAACCAGGGACTGAACCCAGGCCACTGCAGTAAAAGCACCTCATCCTAACCACTGGGCCACCAGGGAATTCCCTGCATGATATTTGTATTATTTGGCTTCTTAAGCCACATGGTGTCACCCTTCAGTTACACTCTGTTGGTTGAGGCAGTCCCAAAGATCTTCCCTGGTTCAAGGAGTGGGGGGAGTAGGAAGTTTCTAGAAGAACATGTGGCATGAGGGGGTACTGTTGCACCATCTTTGGGAAATGCAATCTGCCACAGGTGATGCCAACCCAGGTGATGGCAATCCAGGATCAGGTGATGGCTGGAGACCTAGGCAGGCAGCCCACCCAGCTGTCATCACTGGGCCGGGATTTGGTGGCGGAATTACAACCCCTGAGGGGGGTGGTAGACAAGAGCAGGGCCAAACCTGGGAGTTTATTAGCAGATGGTATAACAGAGTAGTTAAGAGTACAAAATCTAGAGCCTGTGTTTGAGTCCTGGCTCCACCAATTAGAAGTTTATGATCTTGGACAAGGAAATTAACCCCTCTTTGCCTCAGTTTCCCCATCTATTTCACTACTTATCTGATAGGTTTGTTGTGAGGTTTCGGCGAGTTCATATAGGTAAAGAGCTTAGAACGGTGCCTGGCGCCCAGCAAGTGCTATCTAAGGATAAGCTAATACCGTTAATAGGCTGTTTCTCGGAAAAAGCACTAGGAACAAAACAGGGAACCAAACGGCCAAATGGTGTGTTTCAGAGCTTGGAAGTGAGGCAAACTTCCAGAAATGGGGACCTCCAGTAATGAGAAGAATGCTCCTGGGGGAGAGGAGGGGCCTGAGGCAGATCCTTGGCGCACTGAGGAAGGTGTCCTGGAGTGGAGAGAACTGTCTCTCAGCCCTGGCCTGGAGGCCTTGCTGGGCTCAGAGGCAATGTCAAGTTCAAACAGTACAAAATTCTCTGCAGTGTTTTTCAAGCAGTAAAAATAGTCCGGAGTCCTGAGGCTACTCAGAAATAGAACAACTGTTTTCTCTTTAAGGAGCCTCCATACACAGTGTTTAATGAAAACTGCAGGAGCGGGTTAGAATGTGGACCCAAGGAGCTCGGAGGGCCGTGGCTGCAGGAGTTTGTCAGGGCTGGGGGGACCCTCAGAGGCCTGGCACAGCCACACCCCTACCCCCAGCTCCTTTCATGCAGGCCCCGTGGCTGCCTCCACGCTCCCCATAGGTCCTCATTATTATTCTTAACCCTGGTGATCATGGTGAAGAATCGTGCTCCACCTGCGTCAAGTATCTGTGGGGCAAATAGGGCAAATTACTTTCCTCAGTTTCCCCATCTAGAAAGTGAGGACAAATGAGCCGTCCTTCACAGGGTAGTCACTAGATCAAGCAAGATACATACTGGAGGTGCCGGACACTTGTCCACCCCCGCCCCGTGGCATCCCTGGCCAGAGCGATTGAGGCGGACCTTGATGCTTTCATGGTTGCAGGCATCGAATTCCAAGCCACGTTCTGTGAGGTGCTCTTTGATAAAGGGGTTCCGAAGTCAAATACGTTTGGAACCTGCTGTGCTTTCCATATGCTCCTCCCCATTTGCAGGGTGGCGATGCCCGTGGGTATCTCAAAGGTTCTGAGAAGTCCTGGTATAAACAATCCTGCCATGTTTAGCATTTTCTAAAATCTCTCACCATGGAAACTCTGGTTCACACGAATTTTTCTTTATTTGTTTCACCCATTAGCGTCACGGGGCATGGTCTCTAGGAAACACCAGGGTGGCAGCAATCACGTGTGCGAAATCACTTAATTTCTCTGAACTCATTTCTCCTCTGAAAAATGAGGGTAACCAACACCTGCCTTGCAGGTTGCTATGAAGATTAGAGGTTAGTGTACACAGAACACCTAGCCCCGGGGGCAGGCACTCAACGCATGGGCAATAAGTTGAAGCCGCTGTGACTTCCGGCAGAGCCACAGGCACAGGGAATGACACTGAGGGACGCAGGTACTGAAGGTGAGAACTGAGGCAGGGGCTTGAGCATGAAGGGCCAGGCCAGCACGGGCTGGCTGGGGCCGAGCCCAGGGGTCCAACATGGTAATTATTCCCAGCACAAGGGGCAGCGCTGGGCCTGCGGGAGAGGGACATGAGGCCTTGCCAGGGGCTTGGAGGACTGCTGCGCACAGGGGTGGGTAAGGGGGTCATTATTAACTCCTTCATTCCCCACACATTTACTGAGCACCTACCGCATGCATGCCAGGCACTCTTAGTGAGGGAGGGTAAGTCAGTGGACAAGACAAAGTTCCCGCCCTCGTGGAGCTGACACTATCAACAAATAAACAAACGAATAATGTTTCAGGTGATGATAAGGGCTACAAAAAGTAAAGCCGGGTAGAGGGGTAGAATGATGGGTGGGTGTTATTTTAAGGAAGGTAGTCAGAGAAAGCCTCTGTGAGGAGGTGATGTGAGCAGAAAGTGGAAAGAAGCCAGTGATTTCAAACTCACTGACTCAGTGTCACCATCGTGGTCATCAATAAGTCATCATCCTAAGTGCCCCCAGCCACCTCCGTATCCCTATCGGCTGGGCTAAGAGCGCTCAGGATCTGCTGTCCTTCCCGGGGTGCAGTTCCAAGGATGACCACAAGGTGGAGGAGTGACTCTAACCCGGTCCAGGGGCCGTGAGCTTGACGATGAATCCAGAAGACCTGAATCCAAAGCCCCCACCCCTAGAATCCTGTCAAGGTTGAGAGTAATCGCAAGCCGTGTTCAGCCACAGAAATCCCATGTAACTGGGTTGTAAACTCGACGGTTGGTGCGGTGGGAGTCCTTGGCTATCTGCCACCTAGTGACTAGGGGCTTGGGGGAGGGAAAAGGAAAGCCCCCAAGGAGCTTCCAGGGAAGCTGAGGGAGGGGCTGACAGGCCCCTGGGGTCCCAGGGCTGGGGGTGGCACGGTCACCAGGAGAGCAGTTCCAGCTGCGACTTTTCCTCTTCCATCTGCCTCTAGCTGTGGGGAAGGCAGGAAGCTGGTTCTAAAAGCCAAGGCCTGCGTTCAGCACGACCGATCTGGAGCGAGTAACAACCTACCTGTGTGTGGTTTATGCCCATCTAGCTGCTCCTATAAAATCCATCTTAGCGTTGGGACAGGGCAGCTGTGAGCTTGCTGGCTGCCGGCCCCGTTTCTGGGGAAAAGAGATCTGCTCAGACCCTCCCCCCCCGACCCCGCCACGACCCCCTGTTTGGAGTCTTCCCTGAGTGTCCACTGAAAAGGGGTGACCTGGCTTGCTCCCCTGGGTGACCAGGACCCCTCGCTCTTCCTCCTTGTCAGGAGGATTGATTACCCTCCCATGCTCGTTCCAGCGGGGCGGAATTGCAGGGTTTCCAGTTTTCCTAGCATTTTGCTCCCCAATAACATGTGAACAGATGCTGCAAGATTCTCTCCGAGGATTCCCAGGTAGGGAGGGAAGAATTTTCTCCATGAGGTTCTTTGCTTTTCTCTGGGAGGAGAAAATCCATTTCACATTGCTCTGTGATTTCACTAACCCGTAAATGCACGGCTGAGGGCTCTGGGTGTAGTTCCACCTGTGCCCTGACTCTCTCTCTGTCTGCAAATGGGGCAAATAATACTTACCTGGTAGGGTCATCTGGTCAACTCAATATGCTAACGCATGTCTAACAGCACCTGGCACCTCATCAGGGTTCAATACATAGTCTAGTGTATCCTTTATGTCTAAACAGCCTAAATAAGGGCCAACTACGTATTCATATCCATGAGCTTGTTTATTCCACAGAGAAACCTGGTTTGGTGCATTTCTCCTTTTTTTTCTTACTAATTTTTTTCCACAAGAAATATTTGCAAACATTCTCATAGTAGCAGAGTCAAGCACTGCTTCAGTATTTGGAGTAAAATACAAATGTCTTCCCTGACCACCCGCTTAGGGGACCCCCCCCTGCCCCCCAACTCCACCCCCATACAACGCATTCACCAGAGGTAACTTCTGGGGTAAGTTTGGTACTTACCCTTCCAGACTTTAAAGTTATACACTTGTGTTTTACAATGCGGTCCTTGGAGATGTAAAATTCAGATCCCTGTCAACATTAGGTAAAGATTCGCCTTTGAATAAGCTGCTGGAGAGGGTGCAGACCAGCTGTTTCTCCCGGGCAGCGTTTAGCTCCCTATCAGCCCTCATCAGTGTGCTCAGAGCATGTGAGCTTTATTAAAATAGACCTTCAGAGGGGGGTTGGCAACACTCTGCAGATAATTACCATTAAGGTCTAGAAAGTCCCAGAGGTATATGCCGAGGTTCTCTAACTCACTTTTCTACTGAATGACCTTGGCCTCTGTTCCAACTTCGGATCAGGGGATGAGGCTGCTGAGTCCCAGGATATGATCCTTCAGGCCATTTTCTGCCAAACTGAGAAGCCAAGCACAGGGGACGTGCCTGGCCTACATGAGGGCAGGTCAGGCCTCAGGTCTGGGTTTCGAGCTCTGTTCGGTCAGGGAGGACAGTGTCCCCTGGACACTAGGGAGCCTTAAGGCCAGAAGTGGGCCCCTACCCACCCACCTTCCCCAGCCATCCCGGGGCTGGAAGCATAGCGCTTACTGGGCGGGTCTGTGGGGCACTCCTCACTGGCTACCCACCCACTCCTCACGCCAGCTATAGGGAGGGTACAGCCATTAGAACCCTTCTTTGTAGACAAAGAAACAGCCTAGAGAAGCAAGGAGCAGGAACACACAGCTAGACAAGGGCAGTGGCCACGTTGGTGGGTTGAAGCCCCAGTTTCCACACGGAGGCTCGTTCTTCTGTTTCCTTTCACTTGTTTATTCCTTCATTTTTTTGTACACAAGAAATATGTGAGTACCTTCTGCTTACGCGTAAGATAAAAATGAAATTCTTTCAATCCCCAGTAGTCCCCCTTCCCACTGGTGAGCACCAGTATTTGTCAAGTGCGTCCTTCCAGGCCTTTTATCTACATGCACACACACACAGAGTTGACATTTTGAAAATATAAAAGAGATTACACTATACAAACATTTCTATGACCTTTTTTCCCTTAATGTGTTTCTCTTCAGATTCATGTATTTAGACCGATCTTCTTTCTTAAATGGCCGTACTGTTCCATAAAGTGGCCGTGTCAGAATTTCACTCCACCTCTGCTAATATTCAGTTAACTCTCTGTAGGATGCAGATAATAACAGTACCTGCCACACAGGATTATGGTGAGATTAAATGAGATACTGCATGCAAATTTCTTAGAATCAATGCCGGCACATACGTGCGCACGCACACACGCAGACAAAACTATTAGCTCTCGTGATCTTCACCAACGTTATAATCACTATTATTGATGGACATTAATTAACATTATTTCCAGTCTTTCCTATTTTAAGGAATGCCACAATGAAGATATTGTGTGTGAATTTGCCTATGGAGTATTTTTCTGGAATGCTGGGTGAGCAGTTTGAAGGGCGGTAGGAGAGAGAGGTCGGGGTATTTCTTCCCTGGTTCAGCCCCACGTCTCCGACGTTGGCATTGTTCTAAGACTACAGCTCCCCCAGGGCAGCCCCTCCGCAGGCCTCACCTCTCGTGGGACTGAAGTCCGTTTAGCCTGTGAGTGGTGACATCCTCTTGCTCTGGCTGGCCTCTGGGGGCCTTGCCATCCTTTGCTTATTCCCTTAACCCTGTTCACCCCCCATAAGCTGGTCCCTTATGTAACTGCCATCATTTGAACCATCTGGGGGTGAGCTCTGTTTCCTGTCCGGGCTCCGTATGACACGCCAGCCTGTTGCTTGTTGCAAATTGCCTGTTCATATACTTTACCCATTTTTATAGCGCTGCCTTTATGATTATTTATAAAAACTCTTCACGTAGTATAAATATTAGTATTTTGTTAAATACGGTATAAATATTTTATCTTAGCTCTGCTTAAGAAATTTTTAAAATGTAATACATGTTTGTAGTAAAAAAAAAAAAAATCCAACAGTACAGAAGGGTATAAAATGATAAGATGAGAGAATCAGAAGTCCCCAGAATGAGAGGCCTTCCTGTAGCCTCTGTGAATGTGCACAGCATGGAATGTTGACACGTGAAGGAAGGTGTGACGGTGTGAGGCTAACACCTACATCCCAGAAGTCTTAGGACATTATTCTCCCAGAGCACCATTCCGGTTCCAGCCCGGGGTAGACATCCCCCCTGCAGCCACTCTCCATGCTGGGGCCTGGGGGCAGCTGACTGCACAGCTGTTCTATAGACAGTCTCCCAACGAATCACCTCGACTCTGATCCGCTCTTCCTCTTCCGGCCGTGCATTTGTCGGCTGCAAGAGAAGAACAAGTCTCTCCCTCCCCGCTGTCCTTCTA
>NW_020175393.1:7323366-7391861 GCF_003031525.2 Neophocaena asiaeorientalis asiaeorientalis | reverse complement strand
TCTAAGACCTGGTGAGAGTGGCGGGTTGCCTCTCTGCTCTGGGTTCTCCCCTGACCCGACTCAATCAGTCCCTGCTCTCCTCTCAGACCTCAGAGGGTCCATGGATGTCTCCCTCCTGTCTTGCAGGGGATGGGATACACTCCCTTTAGACAGTCTTTACTGCCATTTCAGTGGGAAGGGGTAATGGTTACGCTTGTCCTGTGCTGGAAGCCTGCGGTGACTTGAACCACAGGAAACAATTGTTGCAGCTCCTGGGGGAGGTGGCTTGATGGGGCAGCCCGTCAAGCCACCTCCAGCCTGGACCGCTAGCCCTTCCTGCCGGCCCCCTCCCCCCACACAGGTGCATACGCCCACCTTGCCTGCTCTTGGTCTCTCCAACACCTGCCGGTTAGAGCCTCTGCCTCCTGCCAGAAAGTAGTTAAGTCAGGAGTAGACAACAGACTGTCTATCCTGTCACCTCCCTCCGACGGCCCTTCCTCACCTCTACTGCCCAGTTTGAGGTCCTTCCCAGGCCTTCTCATCCTCTCTGCTGGAGCCCAGCGCCCACCCCTCTCCCCCTGAGACTCCTTCCCGCCCCAGTTCCTTAACCGGTCAGCAGAACTGCAGCCCACTGCCTGATTCGGTAAATAAAGTTTTATATCATGTCTGTGGCTGCTTTCAAGCCAAAAAGAAAGAGTCCAGTAGTTGTGACAGAGATCATAGGATCCCCAAGACCTATGATATTTACTGTGTGGCCCTTCGCAGACCAAGTTTGCCCATCCCTGCTCTAGGCATTCTGCTTTCAAGTATTCGGAAGGAGGGGAAGTCGTTGGTGACCTCCTGCCCTAGACCTTGTGAGGTGGTCAGTGGCTCCTGCAGGAAACAGAAGGCTTGACTCTTGCACCCTCCCCCTGGTGGTTGCAGTGGTCTTCAGCCTTGCACAGGCTCCACTGTGACCTGGCCTCTGGGCACGGAGTGCACCCCATGGCTGGAGGGCAGCCCTCAGCCTGGGGCACCAGGCAGACAGAAGAAGACGGGACCCCACTCCCCACCCTTTAGGAGGCGAGAAAGTTTACCTGGAGGTGGCGCCGGTGAGTGGGGAAAACAAAGCAGGTCTGTTGTAGAACAGCATGTACCAGCCACGCCCTGGTACCTGATGGCCCAGCCACAGGACCTTGGGCAGGGCTGGGTGTGGAGGGAGCGTGCCATGGGGCAATAGAGGTTCCAGGAAGGTGCATCTCAGGCAACTCGGGGAACTTGGAGCTCATTCCTGGAGCTCCCAGAATGCCACTCCCCTGAGGAGTCATAGCATCACAAGATTGGCCTGTACCTAACTCCCGCTGCCCTCAGCCGGCCACGGGACTCTCCCATGCTGCTGCCTTCTTCACCCCTGTCCTGCTCTGGCACCCCATTTAACCATGAGGTAATGCTTTGGAAACTTCTAGTTCTACCACCTATGGAAGCTGCTCTTTTCAAGGTCACCGTTGTCCTCTATGTGGCTGAATCCCATTGGTTAGTCACCTATCCCCATCTTGCTGGACCATCCTGCATCTTTTGACATATTCTTAAGTTCTCTTAGATCTTTTAAACTCTTTCTTCTCCTGGCTTCGGTGACCTCACACTCGTGGTTCTCCCTCTGCTTCCTGCTCCTTTTCTCTGTCCCTTGCTGGAGCCTCCATCTCGACACCCCCCTCAGAAGCTGTGTGCAGTCCTGGGACCCACTGTTCTTTGTTGCCCGTATCTTCCTTGGTCCCAGATTTATATCCCCCACCCTGGCTTCTCCACTGGGCTCTGGACTCCAATACAGAACCACCTATTTGACATCACTGCTTGGATGTCCAATGGCATCTCTAACCTAGCATGTCCCAAAGCAGAAGTCCTGATTTCCCCACCCCAGACCTGTTCCTGTCCTGTCCTTCCAATCTCTACATGGCAATACCTTCCACCCATCGCTCAAAACCCCCAGAGTAGGAGGCAATTCCAGGCTTTTCCCTCTCCTCTCATATCTATGTGAACAGTAAGTTCTATTGGTTCCAATACAAAACATAACCCATAACTATCCTTGTACCTATGTCTCCACAGTTCCTGCCTCACTCCAAGCCACTCATTGCTTGTGTGTGTGGCTGCAGTAGCCTCCTAACTAGATGCCCACCTCTTTTATGCACCCAGGGTTCTCTTTGGTTTTATATGTGAATTGTGTCAATCATTCTTCCGCTAAAATGCCGAAAGACCCATCACATTTACGATACTGCCTCCTTATCATAGTTCATGAAACTTGTGGTCACGTCCATCTCTGCTCTCATTCTCTATGCCTTTGTGCCTCTGTGCTTCAGCCACACTGGCCTGTGGTCCTGCTGTAGGGCATAACATTTGTCCCTTCCACGCCTAGGATGCTCTCCTGGCTCATCCTGTGGCTGGATCCTTCCGGTCATCCCTGTCTTGAGTCAAAAGGCATCTTCTCAAAGTCTTCCTTGTGCATCACATCCAGGTGACCACCCCACCCACACACCCACGCCCGGTTGCTACCATGTCACACTTATAGTTTTCCCCAGCAATCATCACTACTTGAAATGACATTGTTCATGAATGTGTCTAGAAGTTAAGAGCCTAGGTTCTGGAGCCCGACTACCTGGGTGCAAATCTCAGCTCTGCCATTTCTATCTGTGTGACCTCAGACAACCCAGATGGTGTCTCTGTGCCTCCGTTCCCACATCTGTGAAATGGGGGTGATCTAATCAGACCCACGAGCCAAGTCCAACCCACTGCCTGTTTTTGGCTGACCCACAAGTTAAGAAGGCTTTTACATTTTTAAATGGTTGAAAAAGTCAAAAGAAGAATATTTTGTGACTCGTGAAAATTATATGAAATTTCAGTGACCATAAATAAAGTTTTATTGGAACACAGCCACCCCCGTACTGCTGCTTCCATATTACTATAGTGGAATGGAGCCATGTGTGACAGACTGCAGGGCCCACGAAGCCTAAAATATTAAAGCCTAAAAGATTTACTATCTGGTTCTTTACAGAAAATATTTGCTGACCTTTGAGATAAATACCTACCATCTAGGGTTGATAGAAATGAATTATTACATGTAGAGTTCTTAGAAGAGTGCCTGATGTCTATATAGGTATAGATTAGCTATAGATGTTAGATAGGTATGTAGATAGGTAGGTAGACAGATAGATAGGTGGGTAGATGGATGGATGGAGATATAGGTGTGTGTCAGCAACATGAAAGTATCACCTATTGTTTGATATCGGCCTTCCCTGTGCCAGCCTGTGCAACAGAACTTTCTGCCACGGTGGAAACGTTCCGCATCCACACTGTGCGATGCGGCAGGCACCAGTCACGTGGAAACGTTCCGCATCCACACTGTGCGATGCGGCAGGCACCAGTCACGTGCGACTATGGAGCATTTGACACGTGGCTCGTGTGACTAAGGGACTGAATTTTCAATTATAGTTAATTCTAATTAATTTCAATTTTAACTTAAAATGCCACCTGGGGCTAGTGGCTACCAGATTGGACAGCCCGGCTCTAAACCAAAGCCCACGAGAAAATGCAGGCCTGGCATATGGTAAGTACCCCATAAACATCGGCTGTGCTGCTTCCTCCCTCGCGTCTCCCAGACTCTGTTCTCCCACTCCTCTCTCTCCTCTCATGGCCCCGTGCTTCTCCTTCACTCTTTGTCCCCCTTTCTCTCCTTGGGGCACGTCCTGTCTCTCCCCACTCTGTCCCCCATCGCTACCCGGCAGGCCCCTCTGTCAGGGCATGGCCCATTGGCATCTACACCTCATCCTCAGCCGGCTTAGCTGTGGGTGTAAATCAGCCCTGATAATTCGCCATCTGGTCCCGGCCATTAACAGAGCAGAGGGAGCCAGGCCAGGCGGATCCTGGCTGGAGACAGGGAGGGAGGGTAACCAGGCCCCTCGGTGCAGGAGCCAGGGATGCGCCATCATTTCCAAGGCTGTCGCTGCTCTCACAGGGCACCTGGTGCCAGGAGTCTGTGCCAGGCTGAGCAGGGCCACCAATCACAGAGGAGCCAGGGGCCTGGAGTGGGGAGAGTGGCCAGGAGCCTGGCTGCAGGTGCCGCGGGCAGACAGCAGATGGATGGTTTGGAGACAGGGACGAGAGGGCTGCCGGGCAGCATCCCCAAAGCATTCTGTTCCCTACTTAAGGGCCTTGTGACCATCACTGCAGCTGTGGGGCCCTTGTCAGCAGCAGGAAAGGGCATCGGGGAAGCCTTGTTCAAGAGTGAAGTTCCCATCCAGCGACAGCCCACGTCAGTCCATCTTGTAGCCACCGGCCCTCCCCTCACACAGAGCCCGTCAGCCACAGGGCACACGGCCCCCTCCAGGGAGGCTGGAATAAGCAGGAGGGGTATGGGTCCCAGCAGGAGGGTGCCAGGCTAGTGAGGGGACACTGGGCCCAGAGCGCAGAGAGAACATTTCATTACTTTTTTTTTTTTTTTTTTTTTACTTTTTGATTAATGCATGAATGAGTGAGTGTGCTGACCCGTCCCAATATTTTGGGGAACAAGCAAGTTAATGACTCAGGAAACCTGCCCTCCAGGTCTGACTCCGCCTCTCAGAACTAGCTGTGTGTTGCTGGGCAAGTCACTCGCCTTGATCTGGAAAACCAAGGGGTTGGACTGGATCCACGGTTCTTAGCCATTCTTAACGGTTCTTAACTGAGGGAGAGTATTTAGAAATGTGGGAGGGGGGCCCTTTTTGGTTGTCACAGTGACGAGGAAGTGTGATGGGCCAGGGATGCCAGCATCCTACAAGGAGTGATTGTTCCACCCGCTGAGACGTGCCCAGCTGGGACATCCGCCTGTATGCAGGAGCCACTGTTGGTGCTCCAGCTGCTGGCCCCGGCCTTGACCATTTTAGCCACTCCCAGATTAGCTCCCAGTTGGCACCACCTGCGTTTCTTCACCAGAGGGCTTTCTCCGGCAGCTCACATTAACAGCCAGAATGCTAGGAGTTAACAGGCCCTGGGAGCAGCGCTCACCAGTAACTGAGGGAGTTGGTGTATACATACCCCAGCTCCCTATCCCTCGGGTAGGTAACTCTGAGCTCCACTCCACAGGGTCTCCAGAGGACTCTGTTGCCCACAGTGGGACCTAGGATGATATCGTTGTCCATGGGCTCCTTCCGTTCCTTGTCTTACTCTCGGCTCCCTTATTTTCACTTGAATTCTTATCTCAGGGTTGGCTTTTTGCGGAGTTCAGACAAAGGTTTTCCTGCTAAGCTGTCTAGAGAGGCTGGGACATGAGTGCCGCTGCCCATCAAGAGTTCGGAGGAGCCTGAATAACTGCTCAGGACTTTGAACTTAACCAAAGCCCTCGGATGGATGGTGCTTGGGTCAGGTGTGCAGACAGCAGGGACCCCACACTGCCCAGCATCTCCGTGTCCCGAGCACACACAGGGACAGCTGCGGGGGCCCAGATCTCATTTCTCCCCTCAGCACCCTCCTCTAGGCTCACCACTGGGTGAAATCACCCACTGGCCAGGAGAGGGGAACAGCCACATCCAGCTGCACCCTTCTCATGGTGGCCAGTGCTCAGTCAGTGATGGAATCAGATGACGCTCGCTTCGTCTCCCCCAGGGGCTTCTCCTTCTTTCAAAGGGAGATAAAAGTGGAGGAAGACAAAATGGAGCAACTCATGGTTATTTTCCATCCGTTCTCATCTGTCTGGTCTCAGTGAAAAGAATCCAACATATGCCTAAATTGTCCCAAAGACCAGGGCCAGCCATGAGTTAGAAGCGACAAATGAAGTGTGTAGTGGGGACAGGGGAACGGGACAGCAGCTGCACAAAGAAAAAGAAATTGGGGCCATGTCTGGATGGCAGATGGCTGGTTGGCTGCCCCAGCCCTCATTCCAACCCCCTTCCCTTCCACATGAAGGTACTAAGTGTCAACGCTTCTAGCCAATCAACATGTGCTGGAGGGATCATGGGGACAGCTCTTGCTGACCTAATACAGATACTGCCTCTCTCCCCTCCACCATACTTCCACTTTCTCCTGCTGAAAATGCAAATGTGATTGCTGGAACTTCAGCAGCCATCCTGGGCTTAGAACAGAAAGACTAAGAAAATCTCAGACTTCAGGGCTGACGTCCTTGAACTTGTACCGGTAGCTACCTACCTATTCTTATTATGGGAGAAAAATGAAGTTTTCTCTTCTTTTGGACACTGAAGTTGGGTTTTCTGATCATTGCTGCCCAGCACATTCCTGACTGAGGCAGTTGGCCGTGCTCTCTTGTCCTTGCACAGCTCCACCATATGTCAGCTCCAACGTGTTCAGCCCAACTTTTCATCATAGCCGTTGTTGTGGGAATCAGCTATTCACAGCACCCCTCCCCACACCTTGGCAATAGCTGCCTAGAACCTGCCCAGCACGCAGACAGACATACGAACACCCTTAAAAAGTGCACGGATGTCGACACCGCCGTGGCACGAGGCAGCCGTTGCCCAGTGCTGGCCCGAAGCTGAAGGATAAATAGTGCCATCCCACCCCACCCCACCCCACCCCCACCTTGAGGAGATATTTTAGAAGCACTTAGAGGCCCCCAGTGTGATGGTAAAGCACTCAAATTGGCTTATTCTCCTTCCTATTGCATTCTTCCCAGCTCCCTACTTCTGTTTCTCCCCATATCCGTAGACCTTGCTTCACGCTTTGGGGGTTAGGGGGACCCGGGCCAAGACATTTTAGATCACTGAGTCAGCTTGGTCTGCTTGCGCACCCTCTCTGGGCCTCAGTCTTCCCCTCTGCACAGTGGGTAGACCTTGGACCACACGTTCTCTGGGGTCCCTCCCTCTGTGCATCCCTGTGCCCCATCCTTGTCCCTCCACATCATCGCGTCAGCCCCAACTAAAGTTTCCCCAGGGGCAGGGCCCACGACTGCCTCAGCCTGTCTTTAGGGGACCCAAGCCAGCATTACACATACACAGTGAGTGGAGGAGGGAAGAGAACAGCCAGAAGAAAGTGTTAATTATGAAGTGAAGCAAACCAGAAAGAAAAAAGAAAAAATCCTCAGGCTAGAAGCTCAGTCATGTGAAGGGGAAGAGACGGGGTGTTGCCAGGCGGGTGCCGAGCCCATTAAATGGGAATGAGCTGGGGTGGTGTGCGCCAGCCAGGGGCAGGGGTCAAACACACAGCCAGTGCTAATTAGCTGCAAGTGGCTTTGGTCACAGGTTACCAAGAGCAGAAAACACTCAGTCCTGCCAGGGCATTGCAGAGGCGGGTGGGGGAGAGGGGAGGGAGGGAAGAAGATGGCTGAAGGGCTGGCGGAAGGGCTGGGACTCGTGGCCGGCACTGAGCTGTCCGATCCTTTCCAAGCCACCTGACTTCTAAGCTCTTCTCCTGTGGGAGGCTCAGAGGCAGCGCAAAGAGCCCTCCCTGAGGGCCCGCCTGCACCAGGTTCCACAAGAAAGGGGATGCAGTCCCTGACCTCACGGAGGGCACAATCCAGTACGGAAAGTACTTCTAAGATGGGGTGAGCACAGCCGAGGGAGCGCTCACCGGGGATGAGGCTCCAAGAAAAGTCTCCAGGAAGGAGTAGTTTTGTTGAAATCTGGGAGAAGTTATCCAGGCAAGCAAAATGGGGGACGCTGGGGGAAGGAAAAGGCATGCCCGGCAGAGGGACCTACAGGTGCGAAGTCCACGAGGCAGGAGAGAGCGGGGCAGTTTCAAGAGCTACCAGCCCTTCCGGACACCTCTCCCTCAGCCTGTTGCAGGCTCACTGGGCCATGTGCCTCTGGAGGGGCTCCCCACCTAGGGTCATGGTTTCTGTCTCTTGCCCCTAGGCCTCTTGAATAGTAGAACTGAGTGGTGCAGGGTGTGACCCAAACTGGGTGCTTGGACCCTGGGCCTCCAGCTTAAGATTCCATTCTGCCCTCTCGATATGAGACTAGAGGGAGGCTGTTAGGTCACCTTTCCAGGAGGCAGGTGGGAATGAAAGTGTGTCATTCAACAAACACTATGACAGCCTCCATGCTAGGGGCAAGAGCCACAAAGAGAAATCGGTTTTGTCAGATCGCTGCTTTCCCTGAGTCCCCACACTAGGGAGATAGATACATATACAAATAATTACAGAAAACCCCAAACAGTCACTTAAGCAAGACAGACATTCATTTCTGTCTAACATTAATCAATTAGAGAAGTAGGTAGCCCAGGGCTGGTACGGCAGCTCTATATGCATCTAAGACCCATCCTCTTGTCCCTTCACCCTCCACACACACCTTTCATTGTGTGATCCATTATGGCTGCTGGAGCTCCAGCCATCTCAGCCACATTCCAGCCAGCAAAGTAAAGGAAATGAGGAAGAGAAGGGCACTTATCCCTTTAAGAACACTTCCAAAGAGCTGTCTGTGCTGATTTAGCTTATGTCCTATTGGCTAGAATTCAGTCAAATGGCCACAACTACTTGTAAGACAGATGGGAATATAAACTTTATTCCAGGAGTCTATGTGCCCAGCAAAAAATTAGGGATGTTATCACTAAGGAAGATGGAAGAAAGATTGAGGACATCTAGCAGCCTCCACCACAAATCAGAATCCTTCCTGGCCAAGGATGGCAGAATTCTGAGCTAGGAACTTCTACCACTGCATGTGTTTGGGGCCAAGAGGACTGTGATATATGTCCCCATCACAGAATTTCAGATTGTTGTTAGGGACTAGAAGACTGGGTCCTTGTAAGCTCTAGATCCCAAAGCAGACTCCCCTGTCTAGTCTGCTTTCTCTCTTTTCCTTGTCAAGTGGTACTTCCCAATGAGACTTTTTCTTCCTAACTCCTTCTCAGTCTCTGCTTCCCAGACACTGTTTGTTCATCACTTTCAGCTGCTTGGCAAGGCCCCTTTCTCTGGCCACTGCTCACGGTCTCAGATAGGCTTGGACCAGCTTCTTGCAGGTGCAGCCCTGCAGCCCTCATCTCTGCCGGTGACCTGCATCTCCTGCTTCCTGCCCAGGGCTTCTCTGAGGCCCCAGCATGGCTCTTCCGGTGTTACCGAGTCCAAGTTCATACTGCTTGCTGCATGACAGGCCAATAAATTGAGAGACAAGGTGTTGGGGCAAGGAACAGTGACTTCATTGTTCTAGCAGACCAAGAAAGCTAGCAGACCAGGAAGATGGTGGACTCGTGTCCCAAAGAACCATCTTACCCCAGACTTCTTTTAGACTAAAAGGGG
Source organism: Neophocaena asiaeorientalis asiaeorientalis (assembly GCF_003031525.2). Classification (NCBI taxonomy): domain Eukaryota; kingdom Metazoa; phylum Chordata; class Mammalia; order Artiodactyla; family Phocoenidae; genus Neophocaena; species Neophocaena asiaeorientalis. Next base: position 7,382,692 of record NW_020175393.1, on the reverse strand, counting down.
AGGGGGTGTGATTGTTTGCCGCAAACTTCTTGGTGTCAGAATCCTTTGTTCTTGCAGCTGTCCCTGTAGGTCCCGTGGTGATGTTCCTATAAACCTCTAACAAGACAAATGTTATTCTCTGTTCTGCAACTTTTTATCTCTGTATGAATGGAGAAGTGTTATACCCTTAGAAGTCAGAGTCTTGAGAATGGTCTATCCTGTATATTTCAGGCCATAGGCAACCTTCTTAACTTGTAGCAAAAGCAATGGAATGCAAAGGTGAAAGTGAAAGAAGCAGATCCATCACGGGAGTACTTGCTTGGAGTACCTGCTTGGTGCTTAGGTAACTGCAACCAGGAAGCACTGGCCACCCTTGGTCAAGAGTGGGTGGCGGCCACTGAGAATTTTTTTTCCTCCCACTCATCTCCTGGTGTACAGCTCTGAGACACGTGCCCCAAGACTCGTAAGATGACCCGTGGGGTCCAGAACCAGCTGCCTACACAGGTGGCCAATCTGACAATACAAACTTGCCTTTGCTTTGACCCTTCTCGGTGCCATCTCCCCTTCTCACTCCATCCCACTTGCAGGGACCACTTCCCAGGAAACTGCCCACAGGCCTGTGAGCCTTTGTCTCAGGGCAAGTCAGCCGAGTCACGGGATGTGCAGGGAGGCCTTGCTCTCTCTCTGTCCCACTTTCCTTCACACACCGGGAACTGCCCAAGCGGCACTTGACCTGAATTCAGAGACCGAGTTCAAATCCTGGTTCTGAGCTTTCAGCTGTGAGCCCCTGGGCTTAGCCTCTGTCTCCCATCTTCTTGTCTGTAAGTTGGTGGGAGGCATGCTTATACCCAGAGACACCTTCAGGGCACGACCCTCCGTGTGTTCCACACAAGTGATGCCCCTTGGTGTGTGACACGTAGCTCTGCTTACACCACGGGGTAAAGTGAGGCGGTGGGTGCATCTAGCCGTGCATAGTAGGAGCTTAATGGAGTTTACTTCCCTTCCTTCTGCCGTTAGTCTGGGGATCCCCTGAGGTCAAGGGACCTGTCTCCCCCTCAGACTGCGACTCCTGAGGGCAGGGCCGGGAGCTTCCCTATCCCCTCCCCTGGCTCCTCGGCATCTGTCCCCACCCCGCCCCCGGCAATGCTCCAGTCTGCTTTCTGCTCCAGAGGATGGCTGTTCTCTCCCAGGCAAGAATGCTGCCTGTGGGTCCACTGCTCATCCCTTCTCTCTCTCTGTCCTCCTCCTGCCTGTGTGTTTGAGGAGGAACGTGTTGCATTATGCTAACTGCAAGCTTACCCTTTGGTGATTAAAGGAACATGGTGTTACAAGCAGAGCCATACTAATTACAAAGTGGAAAACACAGCTTTTTACCAAGAGACAAAAGGGGACATTCAGTGCCTTTTCCAAGCATAGCCAGGGATGTGCAAAGCTGGCACAGGTCCTAGGGAGCTGGGCAGTGGAGCTCCCCCGAGAAGCTGCCTGATCCCCCCTCTGTTTTGTGCACCCCTCCACCTGGTGGGGGGAAGAGAGTGACCTTTGCAGGGAGGAAATGAAATCCCTCCACGGGCCAGGTTCATTAACAGGCATCATTAACAGGCATTAACAGGCACCGAATCACAACTCTCTTCCCTGGGAAAACACAGAGGCTGCTGAGGGAACAGCATGCCAAGCTGGGGGCTGGAGCAAGGGGGAGCTTCACAGAGTCCAAGCAGGGCAGCCTCATTCCTGATCACAGGCTCCCTCCTGCAGTTCTACCCCCACCCCTGGTCCCAGCTGAGGACCCCGCCTTCCCATCACAAGGGCAGCGAAAGCCTCTGGTGCTCGGCACCTACAGCTTTCCAAGTCACTCTTCCACTTTTCAGATTCATTGTCTCCCTCTCTCCCTCCCTTCCCCCCTTCATCCATCCCTCCCTCTTCCACTCCTCCCTTCCATCAATCATTGAGCACCAGTTTTGGAAGAATGCTCAGCCCTAGGGATACACAGCGAAGAGGAAGACACAACCCCACCTTCATGGACTTTGATTCTAATAGAAGAGACAGATAGTAAGCAAATGATGATAGAAAATATTAGTAAATAGGATTGGGATGGGTGTTTGAGAGAAAAGTACAGGGGAATGTACCTAACCTGGGGTTAAAATCTTACACAATAAAGCTCGAGGTTACTATGTATCAGGAGTTGTCACAGCTCCACTCACTCATTCATTCACTGCTTACCGAAAACCACAATTTGCCAAGCCCTACGGCCCGGATGGACAGGAAGTCAACAGCTCCTCTCTTCCCTCATGGAGCCCACTTTCCAGGTGGGAGACAGACAACGAGCAGCTCAGTGATGGTTACAGTAACACCCAGCGCTAGGCATGTGCTGTATTTTAGATACTTCATAGACTTTATTCCTTATAACAATTCCGGGGGTCATTATTATCCCCAACCTACAGGTAAGGACACTGTTATCTCCGTGAGGACACAGACTTTTGGGTGTCAGTGCTTCCGGGAGTGCTTGGAATAAAAAAATACATATGTAAACGCCAGCAGGTCAAGAATAACTCTGAGCCTTCCCTGGGCAGGGGGTTACTGTGAACATGCTGGCTCCTCGTCCACATCCCAGTACCAAGATCACCCTGGATGGTACCTGACAAATCACTGCTGAGCAGATGAGGAAGGACAGTCTGGTCTGCAGGATCGCACAGCCGCCCAAGCCCACGAGCATTTCCCAGCTCAGCAGAGGCCCACTTCTTTCCTTGATAGCAACAGTTTCCCAAGGCCTGCAGGGGGAAATCATTTTAAATGCAGTGATTTCTTTTTACATACGTCTATTGACTTTTCTCCACATTCCACTGGCATTGTCCAATACTCAGCCAACAGAACAGCCCAGTTACAGCAATTCACAGCGGACAAGGGTGTATATGTTCATCGCTGCCGGCTCTCCTCTCCCGAGCCGGGCTGCTGCTTCCGGTGCCTCAGGGCTCACAACGTTGGGGGCAAGTGGCCCTTTGCAGTGGGACATCCAGTTCCTTCCTTCTCCTGCCTACATGCCTTGCCTTGCGGGAGCTCCCCTGCCAGGGTGGGAGAATTAGGGACATGTACATGACCCAGGTGTTGTGCCTCTCAAGGTCAAGGGTGGGGGCAGGAGTAGGACAGGTGAAGCTGTTGGATCAGGTGAGGTCTTTGTCTTATCCTTGAACTTAAGTTCCCCATGTTCAGGCCTGACAGGAAGGTTCTGTGCTAGAACTTGGGGAAGTTCATGGAATGAGGCTACAGGGGCTGATCTGTAAGCTGGGATGAGGGGAGGTGGGGACATCACCCAATGTACCAGGTATTTCAGATCTTTAATCGCTCACCCCTCTGGGTCTACCTGCTTCAATATCTGAGCTGGACGCGAGGATCCCTATCCTCTTCTGCCATCTAGAATGTTGGGGTGACCACACTGAACTGTCAGTGCCCCCCCCCATATCCCCTCTGGTACACGACAGCCCACTTCCAGATGCTTTTAAGTTTTGGCTGAGAGCGTTCCTTGGCCTTGGAAGCCTTTTGTGCCCCTTCATGGAGGGCTAGAAGAGCTGTGGAATAAACAACCCGGGAGTAGCTCAGCCCGTGATTGATGGGAGCAGGTGTATAAATGCCCCAGCTCCCTCACCTCCTTGGGCACAGAAGTCCAAGGTGCAGGTTCTGCACTGGCTTCTAGAGCTCCTAGCAAGATGAAGCAGGATCAGCTGGTGATCTGATCATCAATGCACACTGTACTGGCTTCCTTCCCTTGCCTGCCCCACTTCCCTTCTCCTCTTCCTGAGTTTTCCAGGATCAGCTCCTGCATGAGCTCCTTGCACTCAAGTCCTTACTCAAGCCTCTGTAGGGGAGCCCAAATGACCAGTGGCACCATTGGGGTGTGGATTCAGATCCTATTTCTATTACTTAGACCTTGGGTCAGAGACTTAAGCTCTCTTTGCCTCCATTTCCTCATGTGTAAAATGGGCCCAATGACAGACCCTACCTCATAGAGCTGTTCTGAACATTGGATGAGTGATTACACGGAGAGCCTGACTGTAGTACCTGGCATGTGGTGAGTGCTCAAATGTTACTAAACCGTGAGCCCCGCAAGGCCAGGGGTGTTTCCAGCCTCACACACCTTGTGTATGTTATTAACCATTCCCAGACAGGGCAGAGTGCTTGGCAACATTTACTAAATGAAATTCTTGTCCTAACTCCGACCCCGGTGTTCCTGACTTCGGCTTCCCCTCCACTCCTGACTACATGTTGTGTTGTGAGTCTGGGCTCTGGTTCCCAGCCTGGCCTGCACCTGCATCCATAATGCACTGCTGCCCTTGCTGACGTCAATGGTGTTGCTGGGCAGGGGAGCCTGAGGCCGTTCCCAGGTGACCCTGCGCTCTCAAGGCACACACACAGGCCCGGGAGGGCAGACCTGGGAGTGACGTCTTCATATTAAATGACACCTATTCTCTCGCCTCGCTTTCCTTCACCCTGGGCAAGGGCGCCCGCAGGAAGCCCAGGGCAGCCTCTCTGAGGACTGCAATTTCTAATTAGCTTCGGCCCTTTGAAAAGAGTAAAATGCTACACAAATGGGAGTTGTTAATGAAAACAAGTGATCTTGTTGGGGTTGAGCTTGTGGCTGGCCAGGCCTCTTCCTTCTCCTTGATGGAGGCAGCGTAATAGAAAACAGTACTAGAAAGAAGCAGACCAGGAGTTTAGTCCCACCTGTTACTAACTTGCTGGGTAACCTTGGACAAAGTATGTCTTCTATGGGGGCCTCTGTGTCCTCCTGGATAAAATGAGAGTTTTAAAAGTTCCTCCCATCTCTGCTTCCATGGCAGAGCTCACCAAGGATTGCAGGCAGCAGGGCCAGACATTTAATACCTATTACATGCCTGAGGGTTCTCACCTGTGGACTAATTTATCCTGCACGGTGACCCAGATTACCCCTGGGTTTGTAGATGAGAACATCAAGGTTGGGAGAAGTTACGTAACTCACCTAACGTCACCTGTTAACAATGATGAAGCTGGTGTGTGTACATTCATGTGGGTATGTCTGGGCATCTGCACACGCACGGGTGTGTTACGTGTGTATCTGTGTACATATCTGTGCCTTTGGTGTGGACGTGTGTGCGTGCGTGCGCGTGTGGGTCTGCTTGTGTGTGTTGAGCTGCATGTGTGGGGTGCACACGTGTGGCATCTGGTCAATAGCCAGTTTTGTCTGAGACTCCCCCGGATGGCAGTCACCCCAGGTCCCATCCTCTCTCCTTTTCCTTCTTTCTTCCCTCCTTCCTGTGTCTCTAGGCAGAGCCACCTGAACTGGTTTTCTTTAGAAGAGAAAACAAAGCCTGCTCTTTCCAAACTCCAAATTCTTTTACCTGCTGGAAAATCCATAACAATTAACCAGATCCGCTGGAGGGAAAAAAAACAACCCGGGACCTGCTGAGATGGCTGTAGGAAAGGCGGTGGTTCTCTTGAGCAGGTTAAAAATTCAGAAGGTGCACTGGCATATGATATGAGGCACAGTCTTTTACTAAAGAGATTTAACGGCCCACAGTTCAATTTGAACTGGAAGGTTCCCCCCGATGACTCTTTATAAAGTCTTCCCAAGACCTGAGTCGATATCTGGGGGGCTGGCAAGGAGCAACAATCGATTAGCTGTCTCTGCCAATGAGCATTACGAAGGAGGTGTGAGGTAAGACCTGATTGTACAAGATTTGAAGTTTCATTGTGTTCTAACCAGTTCAGAAAAGAAAAGAGAGAAGTTACTGTGAGACCACGTTTTTCCTTAGGCCACTGATTTGGCAACCTCAGCCGTACAAGAATATAACAAGGATTCCAGAGTAAGAAAAAAATGGCTTCCGGGCACTCAAAAAGCCCTCATGATAAAGTCTCTGCATTAAAATACATGCGCTACTCAAGGAAGAGCAATCCAGACCCTCAGAACCTATTAACTCTTGCTTTATACATAATTCTAATGAGCTTTATTTTTCTGGTCTCACATGACAGTTTAGTACTAGGAAACAGGTAAGATTTAAGTCAGTAAGGGATGGCTATGCTAAAGGTAGTGATGTTATTGGCCACAAGAGGTAATAGCTCAGAGATAAGGCAAAGGAACTATAAAACCAGAGTGGGGTGAGCATGAAATTTGGAACCACTTAGGGCAAGGGCAAACTGTCCTATATTCTGGAGTCTCTGTATTAGTCTGTGATCAGACTGATTTCGGACGCACGCAGCAGCTTGCAACAAGCAGTAGCTGGAAGCAAGATCTTAGTCCCCGGACCGGGAGTCCTAACTGCTAGACCACAGAGGCCAGAGGCTACACCCTAAACCCCCAGTTCTTGCCCACCTTGTCAGGAAAGAATTCAGGAAAGGAGGTAGAAGGTAAATAGAAATGTAAAAAGTTTATTGGAAAAGCAGAGTACATGTGGAGAGACGCATGGGCGAACTCAGAGAGAAAGAGTCGTGCCTTTGGGAAGTTAAAATCCTTTATAGAGGGACAGTGTTCCAGGTCTTTTTTGTCTTCCTTCTGGCCAATCATCTTGTTTTGTCCCCCTGGCTAATTTGTCTCAGGACCCTCCCTTTAGGTGCACAAGCGCCTCTCAGCCAAGGTGGAACTTGACGTGAAAGCATCTGGGAGAAGCAAGGCTCACTATGACCTAGCATTGTCCTCTGACTTTTGACCCCCAAGGAGACTTTCTGCCCATGTGTGGTGTCTTCCTTGCCCCAAGGAGGGGGAAGCAGAGATCCCTTGATCCTTTATTTAAACAAGGTTTTGCCCCTCTTTGTTCTTGCCATGACTGTTATCTTAAGGCATCCACAAGAGACAAAGCCTGGCTGTTTACTCTGTCTCTGTAGTTTCTTCCATTACTTCCAGAGTAAACAGGAGGCTGATTTTATTTTATTTTTAATTAATTAATTAATTAATTTAGTTTTGGCTGAGTTGGGTGTTCGTTGCTGTGTGCGAGCTTTCTCTAGTTGTAGCAAGCAGGGGCTACTCTTCATTGCAGTGCACGGGCTTCTCATCGCAGTGGCTTCTCTTGTTGCAGAGCACAGGCTCCAGGGGCGTGGGCTTCAGTAGTTGTGGCATGTGGGCTCAGTAGTTGTGGCTCTTGGGCTCTAGAGTGCAGACTCAGTAGTTGTGGCACATGGGCTTAGTGGCTCTCTGGCATGTGGGATCTTCCCGGATCAGGGCTCGAGCCCGTGTCTCCTGCATCGGCAGGCGGATTCTTAACCACTGCACCACCAGGGAAGTCCCAGGAGGCTGATTTTAAATGTCTAACCTGAAGCCCATCTATCTCCTGTCTCAGGAAATGCAAGCAGGAAGCTAGTGCCCAGCCCAAAGCCCACTTTTTTCCTACCCCATGAAATGTAAATGGGAGGCCAGTTGTAAATGTCTAACCTGGGGCCCATCTATCTCCTGCCTCAAGACTGCCAAAACAAAATACCATAGACTGACTGTGTGGCTTAAACAGACATTTATTTTCTTATAATTTTGGAAGCTAGAAGTCCAAGATCAGGGAGCCAGCATGGTTGGTTTCTGGTGAGGGTTCTCTTCTTGGCTTGCGGACTGCTGTCTCCACACTGTGTCTTCACGTGGCCTTTTCTCTGTGGGCACAGGAGGAGAGAGAAAGCTCTGGTGTCTTTTCCTATGCTTTTTAGAAAACCAGTCCCCACTCTTATGACATCATTAATCTTAATTACCCCCTTAAAGTTTCTATATCCAAATACAGTCGTATTAGGGGGTTAGGGCTTCAACATATGAATCTGGGGGGCCACTATTCAGACCATAACAGTCACCAAAGTCTGCAGTGCCCACCGTGGGACAACAGTTGATGTTCATAAAGAACTAGCAAGGGTAGCTTTTCAATCATGTGTAGTTACTTCTCTTTCAGACGGCAGGGAAATAACGGATGCATTTTATAAAAACTGCCGAAGAATATTGGCCAAAACACTGGTTTCTAAGGGAAAGAGCTCCATTTAAAAATAATGTCACTCTTGTGAACTAGTTCTTTTTCAGGGTCTTGACACAGCTGTTAAGAAATGTCACCCTCAAATTAAGGATCATTTGAGGAGAATTTATTAAAGGGGTGTTTACAAAGGTGCAGGTAGAGCGGGGACCACAGGGAGAGCACTTGTAGACCAGGCTGGGAAGGGTGGGGATGTGATGCCCCAGGCCCTGAAGCCCAGGTCAGCGAGACGCTGTGATGACGAGAAGGCTGTGAGTAGAAGGCTGACCTACAGCAAGTGGAATCTCAGCTCTAGGGGGCAGGCAGATCCCAGCAAGGAGGAGGCAGGAGATGGGAAGTAAGTCACCTGAACTCTCTATCTCTTCCCTCCTTCCCTCCAATCTCTAATAGGGGCTCCCATGTGCTAAATCTGACCAGAAGTCAGACATCAAGCAGGGCTGAGTGCATGGTTTCAGCCTCCTGGGGTGGAGCGTGGACACGAAAGAGTAAACCAAAGATGCCCTGGTGCCTTACCTTTTCCGAGGTGCACCTGGCCGTGCAACAGGTCATCTCCCCTATCCCACTGGGTGTTGGGTAGGTGCAGGGGCTGGGGGAGTTACTTCCTCTCCTCACTTCCCTCCTTCCAACTCTGACCCTGTTTCATTCTCTTGTCTTCCCCAAAGATAAGAGAGGGAAAGAACTAACCTCAAATGTCTCTCCAGCTCCAACTTGCCGTGTCCCACCATCAAACACCACATACCACATACACGTCCCCCTCCTCAACAAGAAGAGAAACTCATTTCACACCATTAGACGTTTCAAAACGGAGCTCCATCATTTACTCAAGCCCCGCCCCACCTGAGGATCCAGTGTCACAGCCGCCACCAGTGCTGAAAAGAACAGAGGCAGCTTTTCCACACCTGCAATGACTGATTTGCACCAAACTGCTCTAATTAGCACATTCCACGCTATGATTAGTCTTCCAGGGGAAACATGCCAAATGCCATTAATTATGGATGTGATCTTAAATTATTCACTTGGAATGTTTTTTCTTCCTTGATGTGCCCCTTTCATCTCCCACTAACTTTTTGTCACATCCAAGAATAGATCCAATTAAGCCTCCAAAGGCGGGAGTTTGTTATGTTAAAGAAAATGTAAACTGAAAATGAATCACTTCTTTTTTCTCCCCAGTTGTGGCGTTGGTGGTGATCAGGAAGCAACCAAAGGAGGAAAAGAGACGTGGTTTTCTTCCCTCCCTTTCCTTTCTGCAGATCTCGGCCCACGTGGCCCATCAGTGCCACCTTGCTCATTCTTTTGGGAGCCTGGGTGGGGATCTCTTAGGCAGGCTCCTTAGAAGTAAATCCGGAGCTGAGGATTCGTGCGCAAAGGATGTTTTTAGGAAGCTGGAAAGGAGTCGGGGAGGCAGGACGAGGAAGGAGAGGCAAGGTGCAACTTCAGGCCACATCCCAGCGGGAGCTCTGGAGCATAAATTATACCTCTGCGTTTCTAAGGCAAGGCAGCTGGGCTTTCAGACTTCTTCTGCACAGGTCAGTCATTGACTAAGGACTGCTGGGAGCCAGAGAGGGTGTAAACTCCCAGGCACTTGGTCCACTGCAAGTGTGGACCAAGCAGTTCCCAAAGGCAGTTCTTTGATAAGAATAACAGGCGTGGGCCATTAGAAACTAAATGGAAGCTGGAGACCGGCTGCACAGAATCTCCACTAAACGGGGATCAAGAGGATGGCAGACAGCAGAAGAGAAAACGGAGCCCCCCAGATCAGCGTGCCCCTGTGTGGTCTGTGGGCGCGGATGCTCCAGGCTCCCACGTGGACCCAGCACTCTGCTGTATGTGTGGTCGAGACACAGGCAAGTCCTGTTGGACTCAACTCTCCATGTCAGAAACTGGCCTAACACAAATGAAGAGAAAAATTTGAGGGTGTCAGATCAAATGCAGGTCTGTGTGGTTGAAACGTGATTGCTAGCAAGATTCATAAATGTGAAGAGGTTCTCCTGGGAGAGTTAGAACTGAGGTGGGTTCAAGAGGATGAAAAGGAAAAATAAAGATTCTTTACTGATAGTGTTTTATGCTGTTTTCTCTTCCTTCTGTTTTCTCATTTAAGCCTAGAAATGACTTATTACACCCTAAGGTGGTATAATGGCCCCATTTTACAAACGGGAAAAATCGAGGCTCAGAAAGGTCATGGGCTGACTTGTCCAAGGTGCTCAAGTACTGTATGGTGAAGCGGAGCCTTGGGTTCCTTCGTGCCTTTCGATTCTAAGGCCTGTGTTCTCTCCACTGTGCCACACTGCCTCCCAGGGAGCAGGATCTAGCAGGGCAGAGAGGACAAGGAAGGGCATTCTGGGTGGGGGAACTGCACAAGCAAAGTCTTAGAGGCTGAAATGTACATATAAAGGCTATGAGGAAAGGAGCTGGTCTGATTAATATCCATATTGTAGTAGCCTTGGAAGAAGGTCGTTCCCACCCCCTTGATCTGTCCCTACCATGTCACAGTGGAATAATAGGCTCCCTCTAGAAGGAATCCAGGCCTGGAAGCAAACCCCATGTGGAAGTGGCTGCCTGTCCAGGCCTTTTGGAGTCAACAGGAGTCATGTAAGAGGCACGCACAGGAGACTGGGAGCCAGAGGGGTGCACAGGGCAGGAAGGATACTGTTGGTCAGAGACCCAGGCCACGAAAGGCTGCTCTGTTATGTCCCAGATAGGCCGGCAGCCAAGAACAGCATCGGAGAGCTAGAGATGCCCACAGACAGTGCTGCCGCAGGCCGGCCACTGCTGCTTCCTGTTCCATCTCAGCTTCAGAGTGGCATTAGGGAAAGATGGGCTGTCTGTCCAGTTCACCAGACATTCAGTAAGCATCTCCTATGTACCAGAAGTAGGTACCCAGTCTCCCATACATGACAACTGGGGTATTTTTAAATCTGCCCACGGAATCTTTGGTACTCCTCCCTTCAAAAGAAGGAGCCTAATTCCGTTGAATGTGGGATGTCCTTAGTGATGTCTTTCCTAGTCAATAGAATGTAGTGGAAGTGACGATGTGTGACTCCCAAAGCTAGGTCATAAAAGACATTGTTCTGTCTGCCTCTCTTTCTCTTGAATTGCTCACTCTGGGGAAAGGCAGCCAGCTTCAAGGCACTCGTGCCACCAGGGAGAGGCCACCCTGAGGCACACAGCGCCTCCTGCCAAGCCAGCATCAGCTCTGCAGCCCTGTGAGGGATCCGTGGGAAGCCGCTGCTTCTCCTCCCGGGCTCCTCCAGCCCCAGCCAAGGCCTTCAGATGAAAGTAGCCCTGACCAACATCTTAACTACGACCTGATGAGAAATCTCGAGCCAGCACCACCCAGCTAAGCTGCATCCAGATTTCTGACCCAGAAACCATAGATATTTATTGCTGTTTTAAACCATTAAGTCTTAACGTGACTTGTCAAGCAGCAATAACTAATACAGGACAGTACAGAGTGTCAGGACCCATTGAAAATGCGCCTTCTTGACTCCATCTAAGGAACACATCAGCACAGCATCACAGTGATGATACAGAAAAACCTGCATCCGAAAGGTTTTGCAAATAATGAGCAGTTTTGCTGAAGATTCTCTGGAAGGGGTAGGAGTGAGGTGGGAATTACATCTCACAGCAGAGACCCAAACTCCTTAAAAATCTTCTTTAACCTCCACTTCCTTCTAGAAAATGCTCTCTAGATGGGTATGCTTTTTTCAGAACTCCAGCCCACCTGTGTCATGCTTCCACAATGCCTCCATTGGTAGTGTTACCGAACTAGGTTTGTTTTGCCCAATGCACAGGAAGCCAAAACACTGAGACACAGGGTTTGCAGCAGAGAGAGGGTTTATTTGCAAGGCAGCCAATCAAGGAGACAGGAGGAGAAATCTCAAAATGTGCCCACCTGAAGGCAAGGGCCTCGGGGGTATTTACGGGATAAAGAATAAAGAAGCAGGGCAGTCTCAGGCGTGGAGAGCGTGGGGGAAAGGTGATTGGAAAAAGGTGTGATAATCTTAGTTCCGTGCAGGCGTAACTAAACTCTATGCCTCCACACGTGCGCAAGTTCACCAAGGACGCTCGCGCATGCCCAGTTGAAGGGTCGGGGATCCCTTCCGGTCTTAAGCTGCTCAGCTTGAACTAGGCAACTGACCCCAAGTTCCTGGGAAACGATTGGGGCAAACATCTTACCGTTTAGGCTACATGCCGCTTGGAGGACGGGCGAGTCTTAAAACGACTTGGATTAGTGAAAGCAAGTGAAGTGGGTTTAACCACGGTTTCAGTAGCACCGTGCCAATGTTCCTCCCTGCCTGTTACCCGCGGCCAGTACAACAGAGGCATCACCAAGCAGGACCAACACCCTGGAAGGTGGCGACAGCTGTGATCCTTCAATACGTTGGCCCCGTCTCTGCAGCAAGAGCGGTAGTGGACAATCGTGCAAGGTCAGTGCAAGTCCGGGGAAAGTGTGCCTGCGGGCTGGAGGTCCCTGAGCTTCACGGAGGGATGAGTGAGCGCTGAGACGTGAAAGATGCCAGGAGGCGGAGAGGGCATCCTGGTTGACACCTTAGGTTGTGCTAAGCCACAGAGGTACGGCAACGCGAGGGAGGGCGGCGTGCTTGGGGAATTGTGCCTCGTGGCTTTTGCGCCTAAAGAGGGAGAGAGCTCCAGGGTCCAGAGGACTCTGGCCAAACTCCTCCGGGGTTGGAAGGTTGGGGGTGGAGGTTGAGACTCCCAGGGCAACTCGAGCTTGCCCGAACCTTGGATTGTTCTTGTATTGGAAAACAGCCTGGTTTGGCGTTCACTTTGATAACTAAGTGATTACTCCTCTGTATATAGGGTCAGGACTCTCAAACTGTAGTGGTTAAATTCTGATTCCTGGGCCTCACTGCCCAGAGGTTCTGAGTCCTCAGAGCTGAGGCAGAGCCTGGGAATCTATCTCATAACAAGGGTCCCAGGGGCTTCGGCTGCAGGTGGCCCTCACATTTTAGCAGCTTCCCGAACTGTCTTGGTGCTGAGAATCACCTGGGAAGTTGTGAAAAACACCGATCCCTCCCCTGGAGATTGTGGTCCAGCGAGCCGGCCTAGGGCAGTGAATCTCAAAGTGTGGTCCCAGGAGCACAGGCACCCGGCACGCCTGGGGATTTGTTACACTTGCGCAGTCAGGTCCCGCACTAGGGCTGCTGAATCGGAATCTCGAGGGCCAGGGCCCAGGCCCCCCATTTGTTTGAACAGGCTCTCCAGGTGAGTCTGATGTCTGCTAACGTGACAGCCATAGCCTAGAATTTGAGTTGCTTAACGATTACAGCAGGTGATTGGTAGCACTGGACAAGGTTGGGAAGCCTTGCAATCACTGAGGACACAACCTGCTCCTGTTGCCCAAGGTTCCCCGAAGGCCTGGATTCTCCCCAGCTTGCCTCTGGTCCTCTCCAGAAAAAAAGGTGTCCAGGAAACAGTATTTCCCCTTTACAAGCAGGTAATTTTCAGAAGAGCTGGGGAGCAGATAATTAAAAACCCCACCTCAACCTTCACACTCCTCCACTCCTCCACACCCGGCCTCCATGGCTCCCCTGGGAAGAAGTGGAGGCCATGGAGAAACTTCCAGAATCCAAAATTTACCAAGAATGAGTCTGGGTCAGCAGGGGTCACTTCCTTTTATTAATTCATTCCTGCCAGCTGACATCTCATTTTCTGGAAGCCAACCTGCGGAGCCCAGCTCCCCCGCCCCTCCTTCCTCCCTGCCGGGGAAGAGCATCCCCGCTAAGAATAACAAGGAGACCTGAGGAGACGCTGGGCTCACCAGTCATCAGAAAAAGGAGCCGCCCCCTTTGCTCCCCTTTCAACCCATTTTTAAATTCTGGGGCAGACTCATTGTCTCAGGACTGACAGGGAAGGGAGGTTCCTGGCCTCTCGGCCTTGTGCTCCCAGAACTGTGGTTCCAGAGGACCCTCTGTCCTTTCCCTGCCTCATAGGGTACCTGAAACCCCACCGTCAGTGTAGCAGTCTTTGCATCCTCTCACCTCCACACACACACACACACACACACACACACACACACACACACACACACACACACACGCTTTATTCAATCACATTTATTTATTGAGCATGTCCTTGTGCCAGGTAGCATGCTAGGGGATGAGGATGCTTGCGATTACATCTGACCTGAAAAAATGCCTTAAACCTTAGCAGACAAAGCTCCACCCTAGAGCTTCATTAGAGCTTCCCAACGGTGGAGGAGATGTTGTAGGTGGAGGGATGGGACTTTGGGAGCGTGCAGGGCGAGGGTGAGGGAGGGCATTGGGAAAAGAACTTGTCTGACTTCAACTTAGAAACCTGTTTATTGAGCAGTTAATGTGTCCCAGGAACTTCACTGGGGCCTCAAGAGAGGTAATACATAGTGTGACTGCGAATCCTGGGTCTTCGGGGGTGCATCACCCAGGGGAGATCTCCTGCTTTTCTGAGAGGCATTGCAGTTTTGAGAGCAGAACCCGGGTTTGTGGTCACAAGAATGGAATACTGGTCTGGCCGGTTGTCTGGTTAGCTGTGATCTTGGGGAAGTCAATTTAACCCCAAACCTCATACCTTCTGTGGTAGGGGAAGGAGTTCTCTGTAAAATGGGAGTTGTCATAACTACCCTGCTGCTAAGAGCAGATGAGATAATTGTGGCTGCACCTTGTAGACTCTGGACAGCTGTAGATACTTATTCTATGGATCTATATTTAGTACCTGCTATCAGACATAATTTAACTGGGGGTCAGTTAACACAGTGGACAGAAATCCCTGTCCTTGTGGGGATTTCAGTGGGGGAGGATGGATGATGAATGAACAAATAGAGTGTCCATGGTGTCAAGAGCTCTGGAGGAAAATACAGCAGAGCTGGGGGTTAGGAAGGACTGAGGGAAAGCGTGCTGCTATTTATATAGAATGGCCAGAGAAGGTCTTTTAATAAGTGACAAAGTGGTGCTTGAGCTGAAGCTAAAGGAAGTGGGGAAGGAATCACAGGGTTATCTGGGGAAAGAGCATACCATGTGGGGGAGACTGTAGGTGCAAAGGTCCTGAGGTAGGTATGTGCTACAAAGAGTATCAGGGTTACTAATGAGGGGAGAACCAATTGCTGAAGTTTCAGGCATCTTTTTTTTTTTTTTTAAAGCAGAACAAGACGTTTATTACTCTCACTCAGTAGTTGCTGGGAGCTTTGATGTTAAGTCATACATAATTTGAGAAATACCAGGAATCTTCTTAATCTCAGTGACCGTCTTTAACACCACCTCTACAGGGATCTCAATGCCAAGGGCTGCAGGTATACCAGTCATGAAATCACTAGTGATAAAGGTTCGAATAACCATGGCTCTCTGGCATGAAGGATGCTTCTGAAGTGGGTCCCGATCAAAATGTAAAGGTGTCAAAATCACCGGCATCTGGCTGACTTTCCCAGCATACCCAGACTCCCTGAGAACGTTATGGGCCTCAAAATCAGCTTGGCGTAAAGTACTGAGCACCCCTGTTGTCAAGAAAGTGGGCGTAACTTCTGTAGGAGGTTCTTTAACTGGTGGGCCAAATATATAGACAACTCTGTTAATGCTGTGACATAGGCGAGGTATAAGTCTAGCCAGGAAAATAAGAGATTCCCAGTCAGGCTCACCCTTACTGGAGATTCCACACACATAACTATAAGAACGACAGTCACCCTGCACGCCCACAGTTTTAACTGGTAGCAGGAAGGCATTCAGTGAACGCAGACTTGTAATTTGCACCAACTTCTCCTGAGCCTCTTCAGTTGTGCAGGCTTTGACTCTCTGTAATAGTGTATGTGGCTTTATAACGCTTGCAGAAAAATCAGCTACGATTTTCAAAATATTGTTGGTTTCAGGAAAATCCTTACAAATGTAAGGTTCCTCAGCACATATTACTCTGATTGCCAGGCTCGGACCTGGGAATGGATGCCTGGAAACGAACCCTTCCGGAAGTCCAAATTCTCTGCCTAAGATCCTTACTTCGTCTTGATGAAAATCTTTCAAAGGTGCTATGACTTTTCCCTCCTCTCTCAACTTTCTGATAAGCTCTGTGTCGTTATAGTGTTTATTTTAATTTTTTTTTGTGTGACTTAAAACATTTTATTTTTTTATGTTTTAAACATCTTTATTGGGGTATAATTGCTTTACAATGGTGTGTTAGTTTCTGCTTTATAACAAAGTGAATCAGTTATACATATACATATATCCCCATATCTCCTCCGTCTTGCGTCTCCCTCCCACCCTCCCTATCCCACCCCTCTAGGTGGTCACAAAGCACTGAGCTGATCTCCCTGTGCTATGCGGCTGCTTCCCACTAGCTATCTACCTTAGGTTTGGTAGTGTATATAATGGGTTTTGATGAGTTCAGCTTTGCCACTTGCAACAAGGGATGCACTTTCAATTAGATCAGGCCGTAAAGTACCTTGGGCAAGGAAAACCTCCTCTGGTTTCAGGTTCATTTCTCCAACTACTTCATTGGCAATCTTGACAAAAGTAATCCCAATGATTTTTCTTTTCTCCTCAGGACTCGTAGTCATTTTAAGGTTTTGCTAATTGTCTTTCGTGGAGATCTGTCTTCATCTGATATTGGTAGAGCTGTTGTTCCATTGTAGAAAGAATGAGCGGCATTTATCACTTTGACTTGAATTCCAAGCTTTTTGAGGGCCTCTTCAACAGACTGACATTCTCGTTTTCTCATAAAGCCATCATCAATGTGCACAGCAATGACTTGACCTTGGTTTAAAGCACGATTCAACAAAGCTGTACAAACTGTTGAGTCCACTCCACCACTGAGCAAAAGCAAAACTTTTGATGTGCCGACTCTCTCTTTGACCTCTTGAGTGCACTCAAGTTCTCCGTTCTGCACAGTGAAGGTCCCACTGCACCCACATGTGTCGAAGAGGAAATTCTTCAGTATTACTTTCCCATTTTCTGTAAGACCAACTTCAGGGTGGAACTGGACTCCATATAATTTTCTAGATTCATTTGCTCTACCTGGTAGTGTTGGAGGGTCTCCTGCAGAGGCGGGGGGTGGCTGTGGCTCACCGTGGGGACAAGGACACTGGCGGCAGAAGTTCTGGGAAGTACTCCTTGGCTTGAGCCCTCCCAGGGTCTGCCATTAGCCCCACCAGAGAGCTGGGTAGGCTCCAGTGCTGGGTCACCTCAGGCCAAACAACCAACCGTTTCAGGCATCCTGACAGCTACTTTTTCACCACAACCATGATTTAAAATTATATTAAATTATTATATCAAAAAGAAATGTAATATATGTTTGCATCCTATTACTTTGTAACTATTTAGCTACATTCTAATTCTGTGTATTTTACTCGGATCCATGCGCTTCAGGTTATTTACATCTATTGTAGGCATATAGTGATATTGCCATGTAATAGAGGGAACTGCCCATCCATTCTTAACTCTGCATTCAGTGACGTCGTGTCAGGAGCTTGAAACCCGCCATGCTGGGAGTATTTACACCTTGGCAGTTGGCAGACACTGTGAATCACAGTTGCGCCTGTCCTCCTCCCAAGAGCGGATTGCGAACATTTTCCAACCTACCAAGGCTGCAGCTCCCTGCAGGGCAGATCTGAGGCAGGAGCTCCCTTTCCAGTCTGCTCTCAGATGGTCCCCGAGTCTGGAGGAGGAGATGGGGGCTGGTGCTGAGGAGGATCTCAGGGTGTGGTAGAGGCAGTCAGGGTGTGCTGGGCAGGACCTCCAGCCCCACCCCGTCCCTGGGCCCCCATATTACTCCTGGAGCTGCCCCGACTGCATTATTGTCTCTCAATCCCCTCTTCCCTAGCGGACTGCAGCCAATTCCTTATTCCCACACTGCAGTTCAGGAGGCATTCCAAGCTCCTTTGAGTGCCCAGCCTTGAGCACGCAGTCCCCAGGGATAATGATAATGACAGCAATTTACAGTCATTGCTTTTAAAATTCTCTCAACAACCCTAATCAGGTAGACATGGTTATCTTCCTCATCTCATGGAAGGGGCATCTAAAGCACGGAGAGATTCAGTAACTTGTGCAAAGTTGCACAGCTGTTACCAAGTCCAAACTTGTACTGCTCGCCGCATGACAGGGCAATAAACTGAGAAACGAGTTGTTGGGACAGGGAATAGTGATTTTATTCAGAAATCCAGCAAATGGAGAAGATGGTGGACTAGCTTCGCAGAGAACCACCTTACCCTCGTTAGAATTCGGGCTTCTCTTATAGTAAAAGAGGAGGGGGTGTGATTGATCGCTGCAGACCTCTTGGTGTCAGAATCCTTTGTCCTTGCAGCTGTCCCTGTAGGTCCAGTCACGATGTTCCTATAAACCTCTAACAAAACAAATGTTATTGTCTGTTCTGCAACTTTGTATCTCTATATGAATGGAACAGTGTTATACCTTTAAAGGTCAGAGCCTTGAGAATGGGCTATCCTGTATATTTCAAGCTACAGGCAACATTCTTGTAGCAAAAGCAATGGAATGCAAAGGTGAAAGTAAAAGAAACAGATCCGGGCTTCCCTGGTGGCGCAGTGGTTGGGAGGCCGCCTGCCGATGCAGGGGGCGCGGGTTCGTGCCCCGGTCCGGGAGGATCCCGCATGCCGCGGAGCGGCTGGGCCCGTGAGCCGTGGCCGCTGGGCCTGCGCGTCCGGAACCTAAAAAAAAAGAAACAGATCCAATATGGAGTCAGATTTGTTCTTCCCTATTACACAACTAGTAAGTAGCAGTCTTAAGTTGAGCCCAGGCCACTGGCTCCAGAGTCTACACTGTTTGCCACGAAGCAACTCTAGGACATGAGAGGTAAGGGCCCTAAGCTCGGGGAGCTTATGCTGGGGTGGGGAGATCAGGAATATCTGGGCCTCCAGAGAGACAGATGGCATTTTGCCAGGAAAAGATGGCGATCAGAAGAGGGCATCCCAGGTGGAGGCAACCGACAGTGCAAAGGTCCAGAGTGTGGGGGAGAAAGGGCTGTTCAAGGAAGAGGGAATGGCCCCAGCTGCCTGTCACTTCTACGGCCTCGCCCACCCTGGAGAAGCCTGCCTTTGGGGCTTCAAAATGACAACCTTCCAAAAATAACTTACCTTCAGCTTTCTCTCTGTCTTTGCTCAGTGATTCACATGTTCCTCAAGGTGGTAGTAAAGTAGATTAGTTCCATAACACAGAGACTGGGGAAATTGTGCGTGCCCACGTGTGTGTGTGTGTGTGTGTGTGTGTGCGTGCATACGTGTGTGCGTGTGCATGCTGGGGTGGGAGGTGGCAGGAAGGAGACCTGGTAGAGTGAATGTGGCATCTGGCTTGGGATTAAGCATTTTCCTCAAGTCTGTTCATTACCTGCCGTGAGCAAAGCCAAGTGGTAGAGGCTGGTGAGGGCAGGGCAGGAGGGGTGTGCCTGGTTGTTCTCGACGTGCTCTCTAAGTAGCTCAGAATCTGCTGTCCTGGTCACTCTCAGGAGGTTAACGAGACAATGAACATCTCTGGGTCAACTGTTATGTTATCCAGCATCCTTTGTAAGAGCCATCTATGCAATCAATCCCTCCTGGAAGGACAGACGTCTCTTTCTGAACTCCGAGCAGAGACCACCCTCTTTGCAGGAGAAATTTCATCTCTCCAGATGAGTCTGTTGGCCTCTTTTTATCTGCTCCTGTGACCTATATAACCTAAGCGTCCACATCTAAGGGATTGCATCCTGTAAATTTAACGCTGCTCTGTGTAATGAGTTCCAGAAAACAGAGAAGCCCCAGTGGAAATTTCCATTGAGGCTCAGCATAACCATTCTTCCCGGAAAAATACTCTTGGACAAGGTAAGAGGAATCCTTGTTTGCCTGGAATCTTAAAGAGAAGAGTGCTGGTGGGAGGAGCCCAGGAACTCTTGTTTCTCCAGGAGTTTCCAGAGGTTTGGAAGACCTTGAGGTCACTGACTGTTCTGGCAATAAGCACGGCATCTGCAGAACTGAGGATTCATGGTTGAGAGATGAATGAACTCAAGCCCGCGCCCTTTTGAGCACAGCAGAGGAGGCGTTAGGAATAAGCACCACTGCGTTCAGGGTGGACTGGTGGTGAACACATGGGGTGCGTGCGCCCAGAGGCTGAGTGTGGAGGGACTCCCTGCCTGAGGGTCAGAGGTGAGCCTTCTGCAAGGTAGTTATTGGTTCTGGATCTAAGAGGTCAGCAAATCTCCCCCAAATGAGAGCTCTTAACTACAATGTATTTTCCTTTTTGCCTGGGCTACCAGGACATTCACAGGGAAAATTAGTGTTCAGCTGGTGACTAGACATTTCAGGTACGTGACATATCTATTAGTGGAAGCTTTGGGTCCTTGTTAAAATTGTGCTGGGGGAGAAAAAAGGATGGAGGCAACATATAACACTAAAATAGAAGTGTTTTTTCAGAATTAATCTTTAGCCTCAAAGAGTGACTCTTCGTGAGGCCCTGGAGAGGAGAGGGTGGGGAACCACACAGTCAGTCAAGGGAGTCTTTGCACCCCTCTGCCTGGTGTGTGGTGTTCCTCTGCTTCCCTCATGCTAATCCTCACGTGGCACCTCTAATAAGCCCGCACCCCAAACAGTTCTAGGCCCTCCACGTTCTCCAGGCTGTCTCCTATCCAAGCCCATTCATTTGTTCATCCATCAGTCCATCGATCTATCCGCCCCCCCACCCCCCTCCACTCTCAGCAAACACTGAGCACTCTTCCTCTGTCCCAGGACAGGGCTATGCATTGACTAAGAATTGGGATCTGCCTTTCAGTAGCCTTTGCATCCAGTAAGGGAGAAGATTTACCAATGGGTAAGTTCAAGAGATGTTAGGACAGTGGAATAGTAGTCAATTTAGGGTTCAGAGAAGAGGGAGCATGGACTTTGGGACCAGGCTGTCTGGGTTTGGAATCCTGGCTTCATCACTTATTAGCTGTGTGACCATGGGCAAATTACTTAACGTCTCTGTGTCTCAGTTTTCTTAGCTGTCAAATGGTATTCCATTGGACCTGCCTCAGAAGGTTGTCCTGGTTATCTCCCGCTGCCTAACAAAGTACTCGTGCCATTTTATTATACCTCATGATTTTGTGGTCAGTTACTCAGGCAGGGCTTGGCTGCTCGGTGCTTTTGCCCCACGTGGCATCAGCTGAGGTCACTCAAGGGTACTTCAGCTGGAAGGTCCCAGATGGCTTCACTCACGTGTCTGGCACCTCGGCCAGGATGGCTGAAAGGCTGGGTCCAGCTGGGACTGTCCACCAAAGCACGTGAATGTGGTCCCTCCGGCATGGCAGTCTTGGACTAGTCAGACTCCTTCCATGGAGGCCCAGGGCTGCCAAAGAGAGTGCACCAAGAGATGGAGGTGGAAGCTGCTGGTGTCTTCAGGTCTGGTCTAGAAACTGGCACAGTATCACTTCCACCACAATGTACTCATCAAGTGGACCCAGGGCCTGCCCAGGTGCAAAGTGAGAAGACTTAGACTCAAACTCTCCAGTGGGAAGAGTGGAAAGGATTTGTGGCCATTCTTGAAGCATCGCAGTTACCCGAAGATGAAATGAGTTAATATGCGGAAAGCAGCTAGAGCGGTGACTGACAGCAAAAGGGACATACAAGTGTTTGTCGTTGTTGCTTTAATTACCGCCCCTGGGCTGAGTCTTAATAGATGAGTCTGTGCTCTCTTGACAGACAGCCATGGGGAGCTGGGGAATGGTGGGTTTCAGACGGATGGTGTTACTAGCACGTAGTCGTGTTTCGTGGGCAATCTTGTGAGAGTCCTGGTCTTTGCTAATTCAAAGTAGATGATCAGACCTACTGATATATGCAAAACATGTAAGTGACTGCTAACGAACAGGTCTCACATCCCTCCCAGGGACAACCAGGGACCCAGCCTGGTGGGAGACCCAGAGGGCAGGATGGCTTGGAGGCCAGCCCCCTCACCCAGGACGCGTGGGCTCAGCTCCGAGGTGCTCACAGACCCAGAAACACACGGATGAGCAGACACGGCTCTGGGCCGCCTGCCTGGGCTCCCCCTCCCAGAGCCCACCGCTTAATTGGAAAGGGCCATTTCAACATCTTAGCAGAAAATGGAGTTTTTCTTTCCTTGATGTCGTGATTTGACTGGGGGTTAGCAAAGCATCAGTGAATCCTAAATGTCTATTTTAAAAAATCAAGCCTTCATTTCAGCTTGGTACAGGGCTCTGCTCTCCCTTTGTGGGAGGAAAGATAAAACGCTTTCATGCACGTCCTTCTGTCTTGAATGCGGGCTGGTTAGACATCTCTGGTAATGGCTGGGCTGTGCCAAAGATTTTCTCTCTTCCCAGTAGCAGTTCCTGCCTTTAAACGGCTTCCACGGGGAAGAGCCATAACACACATGCAGAACAGAGGCTGAGAAAGGCTTCCAGGAGGAGGGCTTGTTTCCGAGGGGCAGGTGCAGCTGTGGCTTGAGCCAAGCTCGGTCCCTCACATCAATTACCTTATGGAATCCTTACTAGGCTGCGGTGAGGGGTGGGGGGAGAAATGAGGGTTATTTTTACTGCCCTTTATAGTTGAGACATCTGGAGCCCAGAAGGGCTGAGTGGACCGGACCATCCAAGGTCACACCCCTGGCAGGGTAGAGTGGGGGCCGAGCAACTCCTACCCAAGTGTGTCTGACTCTGTGCTTTTACTCTGCCAGGAAACATGGGGGTCCTCCCCCACCTCCTTGTCATTCCCTTCACCCCATTACTAACCCTTGTACAGATGCGGACCCACTCTGGCGGGGGCCCCCCACTCTGAGCGGACCAGTGGTGGGTGCCACAGCTTGGTGATGTGATTTACCTAGGAAGACCCCAAAGCATGGCATGTACTGACTCTGAATGAGAGCACGGAACCAGGGTGGGCGCACAGGGTGTGCTGAAGGGGAGGGAAGGGGGCGTTTTGAGAGCCCTAGAGGAGGGGAGGGAGGACGGCAGAGGACACCTCATGGTGCCATTCTGAGAGCCAAGAGCTGTGGGTCCACAGCCCAGCCATTTCACTGAGGCATCACTGCATGGCCTTGGAAAAGCCTTGTCTCCACCAGCAGCCTCAGGCTCTTCATTTTAAGGTTGAGAGACTGTGCTTTAGGCTTTCTGATGTCCCTTTCAGTCCTGAGACTCTGGGAGTTTATCAGTGCTGCTAAGCACAGCTGTACTACCTGCACAACTCCAGGTAGGTGCCACTGGCAGACTGCAGTGTGAGTCTGCATCCCATTCCACGGTCCTGGAGTCTATAAATGGGGATATAGATAGGACATGAGATCAGAGAAGAGGGGAGAAGTTCCAAGCAGAGGGTGGCCTGTGACCACATTTTTCTCCAATCGAGAGCCAGACAAGTATTTATACTGCACAAAGGAGTGGTCACGTAGGTGTGTCTGGACCTGTGGCGAGACATCTCTGGGGTTTGTCACTGATCACACTCAGCAGCCACATATGAGCGTGACCGCTTTGATTGGCTCTGGTTTAAAAGCACAGTGTTGGCTCGCTAGGGAGAGACCTCTTTGACGGGTCTAAGATGTGGGGCCTCCAGTTTTCAGAGGCAGCTTCCTACGGGAAGTCTTCCCTGACAGTCCTGTAAGCGTGAGGCTCCTCAGCCACACTGCCTGCAAGGATTTTGTATTTGGTTAGTACCTGCTGATAACTATTGCCGCAAGGAAAACAACTGCGTCTCCCCTCAGACCTGGGCTCCCCGAGGGCGGGGCCGTGTCTCCCCTCAGACCGAAGTTTCCCTGCCATCGGAAAGTGTGTCTCCGTCCTTCATTCATTCATTTGATATTGACCGAGGACCTATTTAGTGCCAGACGCTGTTCTAGGCTCTCAGAACATTATACTGATAAACAGCAAACAATTCTTGCTATTGCTAAGCGCTAAGAAGCAGGGTTGTGTGACTGGTTCACCCGGGGTGTTTTGGGAAGGCCTTTCTGAGCTGCGAGATCCAGCAATAAGGAGGAGACAGGCGTGGGAAAGTCTGGGTGAAAAGCATTCCAGGCAGAACCAACCACAGGGCAAAGGCCCTGAGGTGGGAGGAAAAGAAAGGTCAGGATGTCTGGGCATAGCGAGGCCTGACTGCCATCCCGTGGGGTCTCCCGGAGCTTTCTGTGGCTTCTCCGTGGTATGGGCTCTGGGCTGTGTCCCCTGCCCGCCTTCCTCTGCTGCCCCAGGATATCACGGAGGAAGTGTCCTGCCAGCGCGATGCCCTTCCTGCAGCCGCCCCCGGCCGCCCGCCTCTCCAGCCACACTCTGGACTCCCTGCCCCCAGCCTCCTTGCTATTGCAGACCTGCTCCCCTGAGCTCAGCCCCTCGTGTCCTGTTCCTTAGAGCCATCTTAAGCAAGCAAGGAGAAAACCTCCTTGACCTGAATTTTGGATTTACAGACAGGGTGCCAGAGAAACATGTAGCTGGGCAGATTCAGGAAGGCCCTCACCTCCAGTCGTCCCGACTTTCTCCAGCCCCCCAGTACAGACATCCCATAACAGAGGCCAGTAAGTGCCTGGCCTTGTCATGTCCCCCGCAAATGGGCCGTTAAGAGGCCAGGCTGGGAAGTCACACTGAGCCATTGTTGAAATCTGTCGAGTGATTTCACCTCTCAGGTCCTCCGTTTCCCCAGATGTAAAATGGGAATAATGGCACGTACGAGGTAGGATTGAAATTGGATAATAGATACTTGGGAGGGTAACGCTTGATTAATTATTGATTACTGTGGGTAATGCTTATCGTTTGCATGCCAGGCGCCATTCTTCATTTTTATAAGCAGTATCTCATTTAAGCTTCATAGCCCAATGAGGCACGCACGTTATCATCCCCATTTCTGAAATGCAGACACTGAGGTACAGGGAGGCCACCCAGCTGTTCAGGAAAGCTACCGGAGAGTGGTCCACAGCCAGGGCTGGCACTGTCTCCCTAGGGGATGTGTGGAGATACGAGTGTGTGGTTTTGGGTTGTCACAGTGGCTGGGGCCATCTTGCGGGGTTGGGGGGCAGTGGGGATTCCTCGTGAATGTGCCCCCTGGGGCAATGTGTGGACTAGTCCTACACAGGAAGAACTGACCACCCCAAGTGCCAACAGACCCCTGTTTTGAGAAACACTGATTCCAGAACTACCCCTAATTAACAGAAGAAGGATTGAGTCCCAGGTAAGGTGACTAGTCCAGGCTCACCTGGTGCATCAGGGCAGAGCTAGGACCACAGACACATCCTCACCTCGACCATCACTTCACGGCGCAGAGCCCACGCCAGAATTTGAACCACGTTCAGGGTCAGGCCAGCCGGCAGCACTGGGCTGGTGTGTCCCTCAAAAGCCACCGGGTGTGGCCTGTGATCCCCTTTCCCAGCCTGAGGAGGGACCCCCTCACCCAGCCCTGGCTGTGGGATCTTCCCGGACCGGGGCACGAACCCACGTCCCCTGCATCGGCAGGTGGACTCTCAACCACTGCGCCACCAGGGAAGCCCGCTCCTCTCATTTTGGATGTGTGTGTTTGTGTGGGCAGATGGACTGGCTCTCCTCTCTTCTTGCCCCAGGGAGTTGGTTTGTTTCCCACTTGGTGGGAATACAACCACTATAACCCTGGCCTCTGTCTATCCAGCTCTCAGGCCACAGGTGGATCCACTGCCTATGAAATCTGGGTTGGGGGACATCTGCTGAGTCCTCTGTCCCCAAACCTCTTCCTGAGATTTCCTTGCCATTCATGTGCTTGAAATTTTACCATCAGAGATTCATTTCTTTGTGACCTGGCCTGGGGTGGTGGGTGGGTGATCCCTCTTTTCTTTTCTTGTTCCCTAATTGAATCAGGATTATTTTCATTGTAAATGAAAGTTAGAACACTTGGCTTGGTCTCAGGTGATATAATTGAATGAATTATTGAAAAGCTCAGATTATTGAAAAGTCTCTGGCTTCAGGCATGGTTTGATCCAGGGGTTCTCCTTGTTAGCAGGACTCTGGCCCCATTTTGTTGTGATTCCCTGGGCTCCACTCTACTCCTGGGTCAGTTTTCTCTTCTGACCACCCTCCCCTCAATCCCACCACATTGGTGGCTACAGAACCATCTGGAGATAAACAGCTTCTCTCTGAGAGGTTCTGATAAAAGAAGGAGCTTTGGAGAAGCACGCCCCCCCCATACATCTCATAACTCATTGGCCCAAACTGGGTTATGTATTCCCTCTACTTCCCTCCCCCAGCAATCACTGTGGCCCAGGTGATGGAATCAGTTATCCCTGGGCAGTGTCATCGTATTTATTACATAGCAAACTATGGTCCTTGGGCAGAGAGAACCTTCAGACCGTAATGCAGACCTGCAAGCTGGGGGAGGGAAAGCGGCAGGAACGCCTCAGACCACCATTCACCAGGTCACACACAACGGCAGCATCTCAGGCCGCCCAATGGGGAGCTCCCCAGCAGACTGCCCATTAGACGAGTCCGGCTCCGGGCAGAAATGGCCAAGCCCCAGCACCTGCCCAGCAAAACCCAAACGCTCCCAAGATAAACTCCTGATGACGTGATAATAGCAGTCACCCTGTAGAATCCCACCTGTGCATATCAGCAGTGGAAATGTCATCATCAGCGGGCATCCTGGTTAAAACAGCCCAACAGGTAATTTGCTGCGGCTCAGATGCTAAAACACGAATGTAAACAGGTTCCAGTGGCCAATGGAAAAACACAGCGCGAAATGCTTTTCCTCACCTTCACCAGGGAAAGTCCCAGAAACGCTGAGCATCCCTGGTCTTCCTCTCCTACTCCAGCCACTTTGGGCCACTGTGAAGGAAAATATACAGACTGGAGGGTTGCGGTGATCTGGGAGACGCAGCAGTGAGTGGTGGTGTGAAGCGAGATCTTAATTCCCTGCCCAGGAATTAAGCCTATGTAACCTGGATGAAAACCGGAAATCCTAGCCACCACACCCCTTGGCTCTTGCCCCCAGTAAAAAAATGCACTTCTCGTGGAGGCAAAACTGTAAAAACAGGTACAAAGTTTATTTTTAGAGACATAGCACAACAACACGTGGGAGAGCACACAGAGAAACCGTTTGTTAAGATAGAAGCGAGGCAGAGATTCTCACTCCGAGAGAAAGGGTGTGGGCGTTCTCCCTAAGGAGGAGGAGTGCAGTAAAGAGGCGGTCAAATCATTTATGCAGGGCGGTTCTTCCGGGTCTTTGTGTACCTTTGGCCAATTATCTGGTTTCTTTTTCCACACCTGACCTGCCTTAGGAGCCTCCCCCACATATGTGTGCAACTTTTTTCCAAGATGGATTTCAGCCCAGAGGCCTATGGGATGGCCTTAGCATCACATTATTATGGGGTGGTTCCACCTCCTTTTTGACCCCCAAGGAGCCTTTCTGCTCATGTGCTATACTTCCCTTGCCCCAAGGATGGGAAATGTATGACCTCTTGATCTTTTAACAGGGTTTAGTCCTACTCCTTCCCTGCCATAAAAATGTCCAACGTCTGGTTATTTACCTTATTTCTGTTGCTAGGTTTTGTATCGAGGTGCAGATCTGGAGATATAGACAGGAGTCAGGTCATAAATATGTAGTCCTGGAGCCGTTTGTCTCTTGTTTCAGAAATGTAAACAGGGGGCTGGTAATGAATGTCTGGCCTGAAGCCCAACTTCTTCTCACCCCAGAAAGTGTGAACAGGAAGCCAGTTGTAAATATCTAGCCTGGAGCCCGTCTATCTCCTGCCTTAGCAGGGGGCATAATTTTTTTCCTAAAACGAGCTATAACCCACCACCTACCCTCTCCCCAGCTCTGCCTGTTGGGCAGATGTGCTACGGTGACTACTGCCCACCCCTCACTGTGCCCACCCCTCAAGGGTAATTGTCTGTTTATTCTCCTCTTTCAGTCTCTGCCTGTCTTATTCTCTCTCATCTGCTTTTTCTCTATCCCATCTTTTTCTCTCTCCTTTTCCTGAGGTGGGTCTTCCGTGACTTTCCATTTTAACACGCTCACATCAGGAAGTTCTTTCTAAACCCTGGGCCAGACTTGGGGGTGTTTCCCTAACCCTAGGCCGGTCTTGGTGTGTCTGAGTCACATTTCCCCTCCTGCCCACACAGGGACTGTCCTTGCTGTGGTGATCCCAGTCTGGTCCTAGTGAAAGGTCAGGCTCCCCCAACAGGCAGATGGAGAGCAGCCCAGAGCCACCGCCAGCCCTCAGGGCAGCTCTGGGTAAACTAGAAAAGAGGTGCCCCTTCTTCGAGGTAGAGGTAGCTCCCGTGTCAGGATGCACATCCCAAGGGCTTCAGCCCCGTGCTACCCCTTGGCCAAGCACCCTGTATGCAGCACGTGGAAGACAGGGCTGCCAGGACCTATTTCTCTGTGAGACGCAGCTCTGGGGATGGGGACAGAGGGATGGCTGTGGACTAAGTGGGTTCTTCCCAACTGCTACAGAGGCAAAGTCCGGAGTGACCATCTGCAAAGGCTAGTGGCCATGGATTTCCCTGGGGAGCTTGCTTAACAGGCAGATTGCTGGCCCTGCACCCAGGGAACCTGCCGCAGCGGGTTTGGCCTGGGCCCTGAACCGAGCTCCCCGGGTGATTCTGATGCCGCCCATACTCTGAGAGTCCCCGGTTCCCCAGAGCAGAGCCTTTGCAGATTTGTATCCCAAGAATGAACACATTTTACCTCTCACCCCCAAAATAAGGGTATTAATTTGTAAGTTTTATACATGTAATACTGAAAGCTACGACATGAAGTAATAGAAGGAAAACATTTTTTAAAGGTAAAAGTAAATACAAATAGGAATTGTACCATTTCCTCCCTGCCCCCCTCAATTCTGCTTTCTAACCCTCTGTGCTCCCCACTTTGGAGACCATGGCCACAGGGACTGGGAGAGGAGATTTAACCACTGAGAATGATGCCGAAAACTCAGCCTCTGTGCGCAAGTGCCGAACTGAACCTCAGAGACGGAGTTCTGGGTGAAGTAGCAAAGAATAGCTTTATTGCTTTGCCAGGCAAAGAGGGACACAGCGGACTCATGCCCTGAAAAACTGTGCATCCCAACCCGGGAGAATTTGGTGAGGAGTTTTATGGCAAGGGTTCAAGGGCGGAGTTGCTGATAAGGGTCAGAGTGGGAGGGGGCGTTGCTGCAGTCCTTTAATCTGGTCTCAGGTGGTCTCCTGATGAGCTTTTCAAGGTTATCAAACTGTGATCGTCTCTGGAATGAATGCTGACGTCTTCCGTTTGTTGGGGGTTTTAGATCTGTAAAGAGCTCAAGATATTTTTATGTGTATCTCTCGAGGCGGCACTAGGACCCTGCTTCAAGGCTGCCCTGTTGTTTCTTGCCTGCTCCTCCCTTGTCTCTGCATCCTCCCCCTTCCCTGGTTAGCAACTGTTTGAAAGGTTTCCAGGCCCAGGAGCCCCACAGGGTCATGCTCAGTTTCAAGATCATGAGCCATCTCCCCCTTATGGGAGGAAAATGAGGAGGTTTTCTCAGGAGGAAACCCAGACGCTTATGATCAGGGTGAAACCTCAGGCTCCCCTTCCCTCCACTGTGAATTCCTCGTGATTCTGCTGCCTTTGGAGGGTGTGGGGAGCTGTGGCGAGCCATGGTGGGGCACCCCCTGACTCCCGAGGTGCTCCCTGACTTCCCGTGCTGCGGGCCGTTCTCCTTTCTCTCTCTAACGTTGGATTCCGGCCACTGTGCTGTGAATCAGGCCTGTGCTGATTTAGTGGCGAGTCCTGTTTCGGGTGACATGCTTCCTCACCTGTGAGGTGAGAGGGGTGGGCTGAGTGATTGCTTGGTCTCCTTCCAGCCCCGACGAGCGAGGCTCCCATCGACCGTGGTGGCGCCATTCGTGAGTGGGAGAGTAAGTGGCGGCCTTGGAAAAGACTAGGAACGAAAAGGGAAAGCTGGTTAGTAAGGAGATAACCATGTTCCAACCAGTTCTTTGGGAGAGAAAGGCATGGGAGGGTCAAGGGTCCCCACAGCAAAGGCAGCAGGACTTGGTCTAGGTGCTGCAAGCAGGATCGGCAGTCACTTCATCCGAATTCTAGTCCGGACTTTGCCTGGAGCAAGTTTCCTTGATCAATTACTTTTTTTTTTTTTTGAAGTATAGTTGCTGTACAATATTATATGCTACAGGTGTACAATATAGCGATTTACAATTTTTAAAGGTTATACTCCATTTATAGTTATTATAAAATATTGGCTATGTTCCCCGTGTTGTACAATACATCCTTGTAAACCAGTTACTTCTTTTTCCTAACCTCAGTTTTCAAAAAAGCAGGATTGGGCTAGATGATCACTATGGATGCTACCATGGGTGTAGTCTAAAATGGACTTTTCCAAAATGCGGGCCGTGAAAAAATTTTAATTATTTGGTGAGGCAGGGTAGGGCATGGCAGAATAGGAAGTTTCCTTGAAACTTTTGTTTCAGGTGTGTGTGTGTGTGTGTGTGTACGTGTGTACGTGTGTACGCATGCGTACTGGGTCGCTGTGCCAGTCCATGTCCCAAGAGGAAACAGAAGACACACTTCAATGAGAATAATTGGCACCGGGCTTCACGGACTGTTTACAAAGGTGGAGAATAGGGAAAGCATGGATGCAGGACCAGGGGCTGGCAGCAGTAGGGCTGCTACCACCCCTGAGGCAGAAGGAACGTAGGGAGGGAGTGCTTTCCAGAACCCAACAGGGGAGTCCTATAGAAAAGGCCACTTTGAGAGGAGCCACAGCCTTTTATGGAGGGACAGCCAGGCTGCTGCAACCCAGCAGGAAGGAAGCCAGGAGGGAAAATACCCCTAGCTTCACTCTCCATCCTTCCATGTCCTGCTGGAGCTACCCACTCGCAGAGCCTCCCAGAGGCCAGAGGGCAAGAAAGCCACGGGCGCAGTGCCCTACAGCTCCTGGGGCAGAGGGATCCCAAGGGGCAAAGGGACAATTTCCAGCCCAGGGAGATGTCACATCTATATCTTCCCATGGATTGCAGTCAAGTGCTCTTAAAAACCATCGTCCATTGGAGACCAAGGTGGCCTTGGGAGCCTGCATGGGTTTGAAGGCAGCCAGAATTAGGCTTGGATCCTGGCTCTGCCACCTGCAGGCTGCCTGACCTTGGACAGACTACTCACCCAAGGTGAGCCTTAGCCACCATACGTGTGAGAGCTGGGACCATGATGCTGGCTGTGCAGGTTGGCCACATGGGTTAGAAATAATAACTGAGAAATGCCAGGCACCTGGGACGTTCAGCATCACTCCTTTGCTCTAAGCGTGACAACAGGAATTAGTCACAGCCCTTTCTAAGCACCCGGGTGCCTGTCTCTGTTTCTTTAAGCAGCACCCTTGTACTGGATGGTCCTTCTTTCCTCTCCATCCTCGCCGCCCAGCCTTTGGTTGCTTCATTTCTTCTGCAAGCAATTGTTGATGAAATGATTTATAAATTACAAGGTGTTTACTGCCCTTGGAGAAAGCACAGACCACTTATCAACAAAATTTACTGAGACATTAAGTGGTAAGAAGGATTAAAGCCCAAGGAAGGACCCGGAACGGGAGTAGCTTTCCTGGGGAGCCTGAGGTCAACGTGTATTTTCACCGTTATTCCCACTTGCAGTGGCAGCTCCTGGAGGCGAGGAGCCTGCTCTGCTCAGAGGAAAGACAGCCAGGGAGTTTCCTTTGCACCTGCACTGTGACTTGGGTTGAACCTAAGGCCTCCCTTGCTCCTGCTCTGGGGGCCCAGTCCCTTTGATTTTGTTGGGGAAAAAAACCCCCAGAATCAGTGTGTTTCTCTCCTTAACAAGCACCGGGATTCCTTTTTCAGGGCAAATCAAAGCAGACTGCTCAGTCTTCCATTAATTGACTACATCTTATCGGAGCCTCAGTTTCCTCAACTGGAGAGTGAAAATGGTAACTCCTGCTTTATGGGATGGCTGTGAAGTGTAGAAATAAGTACCTAAAGAGCCTGGATCGAGTCAGTGAATGGAGATTCTGGTGGGGCCTCTGGGTAAATTCTCCCAAGGATAACAGCTCTGATCAGCCTCCGCAGGCAGCCGTGGCTCTTCCTCTGTAAGCAGGTCAGCTTGATTTGCAGAGATTCTCCCTTTGCTGATGCCACTGGAGGCTGCCTACGGCTCTGCTGAAAGGCAGTGATAATTACACCTGGTGTGGGATTGGGGGGAAGTGTGGTGGGAGACTGCTCTGCTGTGTGGTATGTGCTCATTTGCATTAAGATCAGAAGCATCGTGGGCCTGCGTGTGTGTGGGCGTGCACACACACACATATACTTGTGCAAGACTGCAACTGAGGCTTGTCATTGGTGCTTTGGTAACAGATGCAGAGGATCAGGGGAGCAAACCAGGAGCACTGACTCTAAAGGGATGACACTACGAATGGCTCAGAGGACATCCTTGTCCTTCGATGACCGTCCTGGGTGCTGGCTGAGAGCAGGGTTCCAAAACCAGACCGCTCAGGCTGGG
This sequence comes from Neophocaena asiaeorientalis asiaeorientalis, assembly GCF_003031525.2. Classification (NCBI taxonomy): domain Eukaryota; kingdom Metazoa; phylum Chordata; class Mammalia; order Artiodactyla; family Phocoenidae; genus Neophocaena; species Neophocaena asiaeorientalis. Next base: position 7,350,397 of record NW_020175393.1, on the reverse strand, counting down.
CTCTAATCCAAGCTTTACCACCTTCCGGCTGGATGGCCTCGGGCAAGATACTTTAGCCTTTCTGTGCCTTGGTTTCTTTCATTGAAAATGGGGATGGAAGTGTGTCGTGATGATTTCATGAGTCAGTACAGGTCAGGAGGCTACAGTAAGGCCGAGCACATACTCTGCCTCTTCCATCGTCACTGTCATCAACATCAATCATCATCAATCTTCCTAAGACAGTTGTACAGTGAGAGGAAGCTTGGACTAGGGAAGGAAGAACTAAGATTCATTCAATTATTATTATTATTATTTTTCCAAATATATTATTCCAAATGGGATGTGAGATAAGTCATAAACATTCTTACACTTTACCAAAAGAGACAGAATAAAGTTCATGGGGAAAGGTGGGGAAGCGAGGGCAAGATGAGTGTACAGAATGACTCGGGGCGGGGGGGATCCTGTAGCGTTTCTGGAAGTGGGCCGTTATTGTGGCTTTCAGCTCCATAAAAATAGGATCAGCTGCAAAATTCACTGACAAAGGGAAGTCAGTCGCAGAATGGATGACCCCCCTCCCGCACAAACAGAAGGTTTAAGAAAAGAATTCAGAGGACAGAGAGTACATGCTATGAAATTCCATTTATATAATAAGTACAAAAACAGGCAAAACGAATCCATGCAGTTCCAAGTCAAGATAATTGTTACCTTTGGGAGTGGGGCAGTGAATAGGAAGATAGTAGGGGGAGGGTCCTGGGGACCCTGGTAATGTCCTATTTCTCGATTTGGGTGTGGAATTGTGAGAATTCATGAAGCTGTGCATTTATGATGTGTGTGTGTTTGTACGTATGTTTCACTGACAATTTCAAATAAAAGCGGTTGCTTGGTGGAAGCATAGCTTTTCAGTACACTGCATCTATAAGTAACACTTTATTGTTTTTGTTTTTTGTCTTTTTTTTAGTTTTATTGACGTATAGTTGATTTACGGTGTTGTGTTAATTTCTGCTGTACAGCAAAGTGACTCAGTTATACATATATATACTTTTTCATATTCTTTTCCATTATGGTTTATCACAGGATATTAAATATATTTTCCTGTGCTATACAGTAGGACATTGTCGTTTATCCCATAATAGTTTGCATCTGCTAATTCCAAACTCCCAATCCTTCTCTCCCCCACCCACTCCCCCTTGGCAACCAAAAGTCTGTTCTCTACGTCTGTGAGTCTGTTTCTGTTTTGTAGATAAGTTCATTTGTGTCGTATTTTAGATTCCACATAAAAGTGATATTATCTGGTGTTTGTCTTTCTCTGTCTGACTTATTTAGTGTGATAATCTCCAGGTCCATCCATGTTGCTCCAAATGGCAGTATTTCATTCTTTTTTATGGTTGAACAGTATTCCATTACACACACACACACACACACACACACACACACACACACACATACACACATATATATGTATATATAATCACACCTTCTTTATCCATTCACCTGTCGATGGACATTTAGGGGGCTTCCATGTCCTGGCTATTGTAAATAGTGTTGCTATGAACATAGGGGTGCATGCGTCTTTTCAAATTATAGTTTTGTCTGGATATATGCCCGGGAGTGGTATTGCTGGATCACATGGTAGCTCTGCTTTTAATTTTTTGAGGACCCTCCGTACTGTTTTCCATAGTGGCTGCACCAGTTTACATTCCCACCAACAGAGTAACACTTACTGGTAATGACAGAAATAGAGAGCTAGTCGTCGCTGACCGTGTGCTCTGTCCACTACACGTTTCCCTCGCAGCTGTCCTGTGAGGTGGGGTGGCCCTCCACTTTTACAGACGGGGCAGCTAAGGCTTAGCGAGGTTAAATAACTTCCCTGCACCCCCAGAGCTCTTCCTGGCAGAACACACTGATTTGTGTGTCCTTCCCCCGCCTCCACCCCACACCTAATAGCGAACGCCTCTTAGATACAGCACAGAATCTGGCGCACAACTGAAGCTCGAGAAATGAGGGAAGGAGGGAGGGAGCGAGGCTTGTCATTGCATTGTCACCAGTCACCCAGTCTTGGCATTCTGAAATCATTTTTGTCTCCCCTCTAATTCCAATTGTACTTAAAGGCCGTGCCAAACAGCACGTAATTGCTTTCTGTTGCTAGGTCTAAAACGTTCTGTCACCCGGGCCTGCGCCTCCAAGCTGCACAATTGTTTGAAGTGATTGAGGAGCGAAGAGAGCTACTTCTGCTCCCCACGGGAGAACCTGGGTGGGAGAGGGAGGAGGGGCAGATGTGAACTAGGGTGGGGGAGGGGTGGGGGGATGATGCCTGCACCTAGCTGCTTTCCACCTGCCCAACCGCTTAGCTTCTTAACCCAGCACCAGGAGGTAAAAGTGAGTGAATGGCCCCCAAGTGGGAACGTCTCCTGCCTCACCCCACCCCAGGGTCTCGCTTCTGTCCCAGTCCTGTGCAGTGGCCCTTTCCCATCCTATTGGACTCTGTCTGAATTAAGGTCAACAATTAGCCCAATTTGTGGCCGATTCCTCACAGAGCCTGCGTGTGCACTCTCCCTGCCGGAAGCCTTTTTCTCCTGGGGAGACTTTAGTGGACAGCAAAAAGCTCCAGGTGGCGTCCCAGTCCTGGGGAGAAGGGACCCTCCTCTGATCCCAGAAGCTCTTTACACGTCCCTCTGGAATTGTCGGGGACAGGGCTTTCCTGCCCTTTGGGAGGATCCTGTCTTTCTGCCACTGCTTATGTTACACTGAGTCAACATTCAATGAATAATAGATTATAATAACAATAACTTGAGGAAATTTATGCCCTAGCTTCAACGGGGTCCAAAACATAAAGGGAAAACTCGCTGTAAATTATACCCTGGGACTAGCAAGTGAATAATGCGGGCGGCTTTCCCCAGAGACCTCCAAATCAACTCATTTAAATTAATAAATCTCACTCTCCTATGCGTCTTGAAATTGCCCAAAATATCCGCGTGAGGGAACAGAGCAATTAGAGTTCCTTCTTTGAGATGCTGTCTGACTTGCTGACTCTTATTCTGGCTGAACGTAGGGAAAGGGGAAAAGAAAAAACCCACAATAACATTGAATTCAATCCGACCAGCGGATTGCTTCTAAATGTACAAGCTGCCAAATAACCAAACTGACTGAAATTTTCACTTTCCAGTCACTGCTTTTGTCTTTTCTGGCCTAAAATCCCTGATATAGACCAGTCTTTCTTGAAAAAGTCCTTGCAGAGCTTAAGACCAGAAAATATGGTTTGTTCTCATAGGTCCCCTACTGAGGCCCCTGGAATTTGGGACTGAAATTTAAAATATTTAAGGCGATGGAGGGCTCGGGCACTGACCAGCCAGAGGGGGTGTGGCCTGCTCCCCGCCTCCTCCCCCCTCCCCCTCCCCAGCAATGTTAACTCTTTAGTTTCTGGATCTTAGGGTAGTCGGTGTTGGGGGTATCCTGGAAGAGAGTCAGGGCGGGGTGCTGGTGGGGATGAAAGCATTTTAATATCTCAACAGTGCAGAGGACTGACCATCAAGTCTGCTTCTACGTGCTCTGAACAGCTGGGGAGAGAGTGGGTTCTAATCTGCCTTTTCTGGGTCATTCATTTCTGTTCTTTCCCTCTCACCTAATTCTTCTTAGACTGTCCATAACCTGTTTTTCATCTCCACCCCAGTTCACCCAGCTTTGGTCCAATGCAATTTTGATGTTAACCATTCAGAGTTAGGTCAAACTCTATAAGTCAAGGGCAGAGTCGCCCAACAAGGCCGCCCTCACGTCAGACACTAGCCCCAGTTTTGAAGGGTCCTCAGAGCCACTGATATTTCTGACCAACTGGCCACAAACTCAGGGGTACCACTACCTCCTCAAGTTTGATAGTTCACTGGAATGACTCAGAACTAAGAAAAGCACTCTACTTATAACTACAGTTTTATTACAAAGGATACAGACCAGGACCAGCCGAAAAAAGAGACACAAGAAGTCTGGGAGGGTCCCAAATGTGAAGCTTCTGTGTCCTCAAGGTGCAACACTCTTGCAGCCCATGTTGAGTGTTACGAACCCGAGAAGACCACCTGAACCATAGTGTCGAGGATTTTATTGGGATTTCATTACCTGGGCACGATTAAAACAGTGGCCATGTGATTGAACTCAATCTCTAGTACTCCGCCCCTTCTAGGAGGTTGGGCTGAAATGTGGCTCAAAGCCCCACCCATCTAATTACATATTTCATCTTTCTGGAGTGACCAGCCCCCATCCTGATTCATCTTGTGAGCATGAACTCAGGTGTTGTCTAAGGGCCCACTATGAATAGCATGGGAAATTCCAAGGACCCAGGAACGAAGACCTGCCAAATTCTTTATTATATAACATACGGTTTAAATGAACATGCTTTATCGGAGGCCTAGCTTCTGTGTCCATTAGGTGTGTCCTAGAAGGCTATCGTATCTTTGTGTGTGTGTGAGTGTGTCTGAGAAAATACAAGGAGTCAGGACTGGCCGATGAAGCAGAGAGAGCCTTGGGTTGGAAGATGAGTCCTAGTCTTGGGTTGGGTGGAACGTTATCCTCAGGGAGGGGCAAGGGCAGTAGTAGTTGTGCCACCAAGAACAGCTGTGTGCTCTTAGGAGTTTGCCCACAGGCTGGAGGAGAGTAGCTCTGAGAGAGGACCAGAGGATGGAAAGAACTGGGGCGTAAGTGGGGACATGGAAATGGAATGGAATGGAATGTCAGAGTTGGGAAAGGCCTCTGTCCGTGGTCTTATGTGTGTCTGTGTGTGTACATGTGAACATGTATCTGGGCCTGTGTACACACGCATGAGCATGTGTAGAGGTAAACGGGAAGGAAAAGCTAAGTTGACATACCCTCCAGATCTGGGGTGCCATCCACTAGGATACAAACTGAAGCAATGGCCGACAAATGGCGCTCCTCTCACCACCACTCTTAATGAACCACTTAGGGAACTTTTGCTCCCTGTTCTCATAACCTTGAGCTCTGTCAGATTCCCAGGGAGGGAACACGCTTCCACCAGGGGATGCTGCACTTAAGCTATGACCACAGCATGGTCACTCTGGGCTCCTCCTGCCAGTGGACCAGCAAGCAGAGAAAGGAGTGACTCTGTACGTGGAAGTAATCGGCCCTGACCCCCACGGGGAGCTAGGGTTGCTGTTACCCACTGAGGGCAGGGAAGAGCTTGTCTAGAGCTCAAGAATTCACTGAGCTGTCTCTTGGGCTTCTGTGCCTGGTCACGGTAAAGACCACTGCAGCAATCGCAGCCTGACAAGGGCAAAGCAGCTGAGAGCTCAGACCCCTTGAGATAAGGTGCAGCAGTATCTCACAGGCAAGCAGCCCAGACCAGCTGGCCAAGGGAGAGGGAAGCTGAGGATGTGTGTTGGAGGAGGGAGGTGATGAGTATCAGTTTTGGTCTCAGGACCAGCTGCAACCACAGGGACTGTAGCGAATTCCACTTACCTTCCTGTGTTGAGTTTTGGCAGAGATTGTAGGCAGCCACCACCATGAAGGAAACCCTATGATGGGTTGGACATAGCAGAAGGCCCAAGAAGGCCTGAGTGGTTCAAGGGCTGGATTGTACCAGACACTTCACACCCTCTCATCCCCACTTCTCACTCCAGCCACTGCCGTGGCAGTCGGTCCTGTGCAGGCTACAGCCAGCTTCATGCAGGTTGCGATTTAACGGCCCTTACATAATGTACATCATGCTCTAGACCTCTTGCTTCCTGTGCTGGGACTTCTCAGGCCCTGAGGCACACGGATGCTGGCAGGAGCCCACTCGGCGGCACACACGGGCGACCCAGCAGTGTGTGGTAGTTAGGGCTGCGAGGCCACACTTGACCAAGAGAGCAAGGAAGGCAGTGGGGTGGTGCCGGCCTCTGGCACTCTCCGAGAGGAGAGTCCTGAGACGTCTTTCTCCCAGGACCCTGCCAAAACCAAACCCCGCCGGCCCTGGGCTGGTGGCCAACTCGTTGATGTATCCTCCTTCCTGCTTCTCCTCCTTTCCCATTCCCACTCTTCTGTCCTTCACTCTTCTCCATGGAATCACAGGTCAAATAAACCTCCTGCGGGCAAGCTTTTGTCTTAGATGCTTTTCTCCCCCGACAAGGCAGAATCTAAGACACTCCCTCCACACACTGTCCTCCGTAGAGAAGCCAGGGCCATTGATCCTTACATGAGTTAGATCACAAGTCTTCTGCTCCAAGCCCGGAGTCTAGCCATGCTCCTCCCTGCACGCTTGCGGTAGTCAGGGCCAGTTACCCACACTGGGAAAGCTGCTCCTCTCCTAGGAGGCCTTGCATGATCTGACCCCCCACTACTCTCTGACCTCATGCCCGACCACTTTCCCTCTTATCTACCCCCTTCCAGCCACTCCAGCCTCTCTGCCGATCCAGGAACACACAGGCAAGTCTCGCTGCAGGGTTTGTGCGGGCTCATCCTCCATACGTCTGCACAGACGACTGCTTCAATCTTTCCCTCCCTTCCTCCAGTATCATCTCAAGGTAGGGTGACCAGCTGTCCTGGGTTGCCTGGGACTCAGAGTCTCCCCAGAATGTGGGACTTTCCGTTCTAAAACCAGGACTGACCCAGGCAGATTGGCATGTCTGGTCACCCTCTTTCAATGAGACCTGCCTCTTCCATTTAAAATTTCAACCCCTCCCGGTTCCTTCCCCCACATCCCTGATTCCCACTCATTCTGCTCTTATATTTCTTTTCTTTCGGAGCATTTATCACCTCTAACGTGCCACATCGTTTACTTGTGTATTGGGCTTATTGCGTAGAGTATTCCCTGCTCTATCCCTGGTTTCCAGAAGAGCTGAGCACCGGGGTTCTCCAAGTGTGGTCTCAGCGGCAACATCACCATCACCTGGGAGCTTGTTAGAAATGCAGACTCTTGGGCTCCACCCTGATCCACTGAGTGCAACACTGGCGGGGGAGGGGGGCGAGCCCGGGAATCTGTGTGTGACCCAGCACTCCAGAGGATTCTAAGGCGTATCAGGGTTAAGTGTCACTGCCTGGGCACACAGGAAGTGCTCACTGAGGGAAGGAATGACTCCTGCAGGCAGATGCTCTTCATCCAATCTATAGACACAGGTTCTCCCTGGGTTCCTTCTCAGATCGCATCTGTGCATTGAGGATTTGTCACTTTGAGCCAAAGAGGGATTTCTCTTCAAGCTGCTTGAGAGCCCCGGGGGTCATAATTAACCCGGTACAGGCTGCCTAGGTGAAGTGAAAGGTGCCATGGTGCCCGCTTATCTCAGTATGTAGAAGGTGTTAAGGAAGCTGCTGTTTTCTCATGATCCCTGAGCTGTTTTTCCCTTCTTTGACTGGGGAACCTCAATCAGCACTATTATGGTAGGTTATTTCAAATGATCAAAAGGGGTTGGAGCAGGAGAGAGACATCTGAGGTTACCCTTACTGAGAAGTCAAACATTCTTGAACGGCAGCAGGAGAGATTAAGGCTAGACCTCAGGAAGGACTTTCTGAAAGCCAAGGAAAGCTATAAGGACCTAAGGAAATTATGAAATCCTCTCTCATAAATCCCTGAGTTGGGGTTGGTCTTATGTGTGGGCAGCGGAACTGACCGCAAAGCTTTCAGGACTCGGGGGGACAGATTGAGAGGTGGCTGCCTTTCAGTGAGGAGTCAGAGAAGCAGGGATTGTCCCGCACTCACCCGCCATGTGGTTTTGAACCCATTTTTCCTAGTTTCTCTACCTCAGGGTTTCTAACCTTGGCACCATTCACATTTGGGACTGAATAATTCCTTGTTTGAGGGGCTGTCTTATAGGATGTTTAGCAGCATCCCTGGCCTCTATCTTCTAGATGATAACAGCGTCCTCTTCCCCAATTGTGACAATGAAAATTATCTCCAGACATTGCCAAATGCCCCTGGGGGTGGGAGGCAGGGGCTCTACCTGTACTGCGAAGCTCGGAAGATCCATAAGGGCCTACTCAGCACCCATATCCCGTCAAATGGAGCAAACACCACCCCACGGCCTTTAGGGCAGCAGAATTATGGCAGGGCCTGGCTCCAAGCGATGGAGTAGTACATGGCTACCTCCTCACATGCACTGTGGGTCACTGCAAGGCCAGCCTGGCCCTGATTGGCTTTCTTTAAAACGCTTGTCTTCCGGACTAGCTGGCAGGGGCTTCAGTGGCCGTCTAGTCTGGGGAGTTCAAATTCTAACTGGGCTGGTGGGGGAGGTGACACTAATGTCACACACTGGGATCCCGCCCCACCCCCCACCCCCAATTTGAAAACCAGTACCCTGGGCCACACTTTCTCAGGAAACCAAGAGACCGATGTCATAGCCGATAGATGGAAATGTTACTGCCAGATTCCCAGTCTGAGCTATTTTTGAGGCATTATCTCCTGAAAGACTCTTTCAGGGGGAGGTGAATGAGGCAGGGTCTTGCAAGTGTAGGACTGGATCCTGTCTTTCTTTAAAATGTTGATGTTTTGTTCATCGTGGATAGTTTTTGCATTCGTTTTGATTTTTTAGAAATAGTGTGTTAAAATCCTTGGTTACTAGGTCTTTTTTTGGTGTCCCTCTGAAATTTCACACCCTAGCAAGTGTCTCACTTACCTCACTGTAATCCTGGCCCTAATCACCAACGTTTTACGATGCAGAACAGCAGGCCTAGGCGTGAGGAGCATGGCAAAGGGAGCAACCAAGGCTTAACCTGAAGGCCCAGGACCCCAGGTGTTGCAGAAGCCCCTGGGGGACAGCCCAGCCAGAACACACTGAAGATAAACTGGACAGAGCCTTCCAGCCCTAATCCTCAGTGAATTCATGGTTCTAGGATACTACACATCATCCATTTATTTATTCACAATCATTCTCAGAGGGCCTGCTCTGGGGCAGACATTGGAGGGACCAATAGGATGCCGCTCCCTCCCCCTCCACCCCAGGAGACAGTCTGGTAAACAAAGAAGCCTGATGCTGGTGATAAGGGCTGTACAAAGGACCTTGGGGGCTGAGCCAGCAGTGATTCATGGGATGTGATGTGTGGGGACCGAACCCAAATGTAAGATTCATTCTCAACCCAAGAGAGACCTTGTCAACCACAGGTCATTTTCCAAGTTCACTAACAAGCCTGCCAGAGTCGCAGTGGTGAGATATGAGCTGGGGATTTACTTGGCTTCATTTCCTTGAGTTACTTAGGGAGCCATCAAGGGACTCTCTACCCCCCTTCACAGAGCTGAGGCTAGGTTGGGTGGAAACGATTAATGAAATGATTCTCGAATGATTAGAGGGCTTAACTGATGAAAAACCAGAGTATGTTGTTTTTATTGCCCACTCTCTTTTTTGTTTTGAGATTCAGGGGATGATGGAGTTGTTGGGGGCGGGGGAATGATGCACGGACAAGAAACAGAAAATAATATGCTTGCGAATGATGTTCTAACTCCCTATTGTACAGATGAACAAACTGAGGCCCAGAGAGGACAATTGACTTGTTCATGGTGCAGCCTTAAAAGAGAACTTATAATAATAGTGCCGGCCCGAGGGAGTGGGCGGGGGTGGGGGCGGAGGGCAGTGTCTGCTCCATGTGTCTGGCTGTGCAGGAACGTTTTCTTCGTTAAGGAATTAATTAAGCAGCAGCTAATCCCTACAGCAGTGATAAACAGAGCTAACATCCAAGCATTTGGTTTGTGACAGGAGATGGGGTCCCTTGTGGCTGGTGCCAGGTGTCCCACTCTCTGGAGGGGAGGGGCTGGGTAGCTTAAAAGAGGTTGCACGTGGAATGGATGGGACTCCAGTCTCCCGTAGAGCAGCCCTGCCATCCCTCTAAGTTCCCTGCAGTGGAGGCAATTGCTCTCCCGCATCTTACTCTCTGCTCCTGGAAAGAGGGAGGGTCAGAAGCACCAGCAGTTCCATTTATGGTTGAGGAAGTTGGCATTCAGAGCGGTTGGGCAGTTTGCCCCAGGGCAATCTTCTAAGTAAATTGCTGGCAGAGCCCGCCCTGGAGCCCAGACCACTGTGATTTCTGCCCACCCCGGGGGCTCTCTCCCCAGCCCTGCAGAGGTTCTGCTCCTAGAATACCCGGGTCAGGGCACCATCTGTCCCCAGCGGGCTGTGTCTGGTCCTCTCTGCCGCATGAACTACTGTCTCTAGGGAGCTCCACCAGGGCAGGGAATCCCAGCTCAGTCTTTCTCAGAACACCTGTCAGAAAGTTCTTTCTTGGTTTGTTTTCTTTATACAGACACAGCCCATCTCCCCTCCAAGACTCCCCACACTAAGGACCATGTCTCATCTCGTTAACCTGGCCAGCACCTGGCCGAGTATGTGCTCTAGAAACATCAGTTCCCTGCCCCTGCCCTTATATGGTTGACCCTTACGATACCTGGATGAAGGTGAGTCTGGGATTCTGATTATCCACATTGCAACTGATCCATTTCCTGAGAGCTGCAAGGGAAGGGCCTTTATCCCCTGAAACGCGGGATTGCAAACACAGACGTATGTGTGGGGCGGGGTTGAGGCGCGTAACAAAGGAACGAAGCCCGCCGGGTGGTTCTCCAGGGACCCCAGGCTCCACTTAAGTTAGTGGGCAACTTGACCAGCTCCCGCCCACAACGGTTTCAAGAAACTGGACCCAGCTTTGCATTGTCAAGGGAAGCAGAAAACTGAATTTCTACGGGAAATTTCCTGATATGACGGTGTTGGCGTTAAACTCATCTTTTACAAAAGACACTCCAATCAGATCAAACAAAACACAAGTCCGAGCTGCCCCTTTGCAGACTCTCACTTTAGCACTTTCTTAGGTGTAAGGCTGGAAAGAGCACAGAAGGAGCAGGGTGGGTAAGGGTCTGCAGGAGGGGGGCTCACAGCGTCCTCCCTCTTCCCTTTTCCTGGAACCTTGTAGGGGGAGCAGAGACTCCCCTGCACTGTACTGGAAACTAAGTCGCTGACCCCGTTGGCATTGGGCCCTATGCCCTCAAACTCCATCTTTCTTCCCCGGTGTTCTTGGGGTCTCTCCCCACCTCACCCCACCATGCTCTTTCCTTCCCTGTGGGTAAATGAGAGGGAAAAACCATGAAGTCCCATGAGTTCTACGGCTTGCCTTGGCATTGTTCATCTCAAATGCCTTCTCAGCGAATCTCCGTGTTTTCAATTACCTCCTGAGCCCAGCCAAGCGGGAGGATTAGTAAATTAATGAGTTTAAATTATTTAGTTTTCTTCCCTGCCCCCCCCCGTCTTTATTCTGTGGCAATATTAAATCTAATCCAGGTCCAGATGCATCGGATGATACATGACAGGTTATGGCTAATAACTGATCTCATTTTCAAATTAATATGCAAATTCACCCTCAGAGCTGAGGAACGAAAGAGGCTAGTTGGAAACAGCAGGGAAGAGAGGATGTGAGTGGGGGAAGGAACAATAAGGGAGGAGGAGGTCCCCCTGGAGTCTAATCAGAATCTTCATAGAGAGACAGGGAAGAGGAAATGTGACAACATGGAAAATCTTTGTCAAACAGAGTCCCCAAGCATGCGCATGTCTCCCTCTGCAGGGAAGCTGTGGGATCTCTGAGCTGCAGAGCTGGAGAGGAATCCACCGCCATTTTACAGAGGGAGGAACTGAGGCCTGAAGTTACCAAGCGTGCTGGGAGCGAAACTGTGCCTATAAATCAGAATATTTGAGGGTGTGCCAGCAGGAAGGCGAGAGAGATCAGTCTTCCCTGCAGTGGGTAGCAGGAAAAATGAGATTCCTTCTACTCCTAAATGAAAATTCATCCCTTTCAGTTCCTGAAACAGGTCCTCTATTGCATGGACCCTGTAGGGCCATATACAGCGTCTGGTCGGAGTGCTGACCATTTCTGATAATTACTAGCTGCACAGCTGAGTTAATCAATGAAGCCATGAGTATGGGGCACGCGTTGGGTGCCTACTATGTGTCAGTCATTGTGTGGAGCGCTAGGGATAGACCTTTGTCCTGTGTTAGTTTAATCATCATTTCCACATAACAAATGGGAAAGCTAGATCCTAGTGAGTGACTTACCTGGGGGAGAGATTTCACAGCAGAGGTGGGTCTGACTTCCAGGGCCCCTTGGTTTGTCCTGGGCTCCCGCTGTCTCCCAGGCCGGCACTTTGCTTTCGGGCTGGGTGCCCCTGAGGGTGGCTGTATGCAGCCTGGATTCCCTCTGTTGATTTTGAAAAGGCTCACGGAAAAATGAGTTGGCACCTTCCCAGCTCACCTTGGAAGATGGATTATTGGGAGGGAAGGGGTCCCTGGCTGCAGGTGACCCGTAGCTAGTGAAGAAGTGGCAGCTCTTTGGCTGGGAGGGAACTGGGCCCTGGCATAGAGTGTCGTGGTCCAAAGATTGACGTCTGTGATGCTCCGTTAGGCAGGATTGTCTCAGCAGGAGCCCTGTTCCCTCAATCATTTGATCTTCATGTTGGTTTCCTTAATGTGTATTTACCCTCCTGTCTTTCCCCTTCTCTGGGCTGTTGTCTTTGCTGTCATTATAGCTGCATCTTGGATTCAGAGGCTGTTGAATGCTGGAGGAGGGGAGGTCGTGGGGATGGAGGGCTGCAGGAGGCTGGGCCCAGGGGATCAAGGAGACCTTCCTGTTCCCCTTTCTTAGACTCAGTGTCCTGCGTGGAAAGCAGTGACTCGGGCCAGATTCCCAGGGGGAAGCCAGGGAGGAGGAACTAGAAGGAGATCGTCAGGCTATGCTGTGCAGTATGATAGCCACTAGCCACCCATGGCTATTTACACTTACATGAAAATTAATTAAAATCTAACAAAATTAAAAATTCAGTTCCTTGGTCATACTAGCACTCATGTTCGTGTTCAGTGGCCACGCGTGACTAGTGGCTATTGTATCAGCATGAATAGAGCATGCCCATCATCACAGAACGTTCTGTTGGACAGCGCCGTTCTAAGGTGTTTCCTGTGTCTTAAGCATCTGATTCCTGGTCTGATTCCCAGGAGATTCCCTGGTCCTTCAGGCTCAACGTTCACCTGCAATACCTAGCTCAGAGCCTTGCCTGTGGTGAGGCTTAGTATGTGGCACGCCATTGTCCAAAACCGGATGGGGGGGAGCAATGATCCTGTTTACCCATCCGGGAGTCAAACCATATATATTCCAATATGCATACCATTACATTTTTAAAGCACTTCCATTTGTCTTACAATCAACCAAGTATAAGTGGGAGTGGAGGGTCCCTTTGACTCAGGGGGATTCAAAGTAAGGATAACAGACAGCATGAAAAATGAGGTGGTGTTGGGCGTCCAGGGGTCGAGGGTTGTCCCCTGCTGGTCCTTTCCTTCTAAGACAAAAGTTTCCTAAATGCAGGACCACGGCACATAGGAATCAACAGTTTTTAGATGGGCTGCTCTAAGCAGCACAAGGAAGAGGGGGGAGGGGGGCAAAGAGGAGTCAGACAGGGAGGTTCATGACGAGCACAAAACACCTTAAACCTGCACAGCTCCTGGGAAGGACCTCACTGGTTTGAGAGTCGCTTTATCGTCTTGGGTGGCGCTTGCATCGTGTTGATGAGCAGCCTGGGCACGTGTGACTATCATGCCCATTGTGCAGATGGGGAAACAGCGGCTCAGAGAGGTCAAGGTCCGAGTGGCAGGCCTCCCTGGTGCCGCCCATGTCCCATCATGGGGGCCAGGAGAGAGCCCGAGAGCCTGAGATGGCCCAGCCCGGTATCGGCAGTGGTGGCTGTATGCAGACTGTGGAGCGAGGGGAATTGTCTGCTGGCTGAGAGCAGAAAGTCGTTTAGCAGTGGAAACAGCAGGTGAGACAGCAGGAGTGGAGCTGCAGAAGGAAGCAGCCAGGGAGGAGAGCGGGATACAGAGCACCTGGGACAGGAGGGCAGCAAGGGAGGGGGCGGCACAGGGGGCGGGTATGCGGCCACCGTGGCGGCTCTGAACGAGACACATCCGCAACCTGACACTGGGTCACCTGCGGCCACCGGACAGTGACCACAGGAGCTGGGAGGTGAGCAGTGCGGCTGTTGAGAGACTTCTAGGTATACGCTTATCTCCCGGGCGATAAAGTTATTTTCAATCAAATCCCTTTTCGTGACAAGTTGTATAGCAGGTTGGTTATCGATGTTGTCCCCACTCCAAAGTAAGGGGCTGGCTCCCTTGACTCCTATTTCACAACCTTGTTAGCCATGCTTCAGATCCAAATAATGTATATTTCACATTGTGACCTGGCGCTCGAGCACGTCCACATTCTCTTTTCTTATCTCCTCTTTGAACCCGCGTCCCCTGCATCGGCAGGCGGACTCTCAACCACTGCGCCACCAGGGAAGCCCTCCTCTTTTCTCTTTTTATTTTCCTTCCATCCTCCTCCATTTGGAAAAATACTGGTCACAACCCACTGAACTGGTTTTGCTTCTCACTAATGAGAGGTGAGAATTCTACCACTGAACCACCAACGCGCCTCACTAACGGGTCTTGACCTGCAGTTTAAACAAACACTGCTCCTGATGATTGTATGAGAACCTCTTACTGCCCTGCCTCCTCACTGTGCTGCACATGTGACCCCTTCTGTTTGGAAGAGGTGATCTCTGGAAAGGTGTGCCACCTAGAACACCAGGTGATGCGGGTCTGTGGAGGGCTCCCTGAAGCACGAGGGAAGAAATCTCATCACGTCTCCTTCTCAAACACCATGAGACAATTGATATTTATCAGACGGACAGTCGGTTTCCTGGCATAGGCATTGGCAATTCCTGCCAAATGTATTAACTGGGACAACAGAATAGCCATTAGAGCCCCTGTGTACGTGTGCCGGGCACTGCACCAGGAACTTTCCAGGGTTTTTCCTCTTTATTCCTCGCTATAACCCTGTGAGGGCAATATCACTAGTCCCACTTTACAGATGAAAAAACTGAGCTCAGAAAAGACAAGCGACTAGTCACATAGTGGCAGAGCTGGGATTTAAACCCAGGTCTGTGTGTATCCAAAACCTCTGTTATCTTGGGGACATGAAATTATTCAAACAGTTGAATATCAACATTACTCCAGAGAACAAAAATGCCAGTGTCTGCGTCTCTTCTCTCTCCTTCTCTCTCTTTCACACACACACACACCCCATAAAATTACTAAATCAAATCTGTATACAATTTATTGTCCAGTGGGTTTTGATATGACATGAGGCATACTGGATCCAGCCATATTGGGTCTCCATGAGCCCTTCTGAGAGGAGAATGGAGAAGGTGTGAGAGAATGGGCAGCCCCCAAGGGGGCTTTACACATGCCCACAGGCTCCTCCTAATGTAGGAGGCCTCCTGTCGGGGGGCGCTGTGGAGCAGCTGGTCCACCCTCCATTCAGCCCTACTCTTAGGGTGTCTCCCTGCACTGCAAAGGCTGGAAAGCTAAAAATTGCATTCCTTAGATTTCTCTGTAGCTATTATTCTGCATGTGAATTAAATTCTCTAATTCCTTGTACTTGCCCAAGACCTGGAGGACAAAGGTGATGTGGAGGCTGTCTTGCTGCTGCTTTTAGCTGTTTCCCTGCTGGAAAAGGAGGCTGTGGATATGTGACTTTTCCCCCTACGGCAGCACTCAAATGCCCATTCTTCATGTTCTTGGGTGTTGAGAAGCAGCTGTGGTGGACACAGTGGCTGAAAAAGCACATCTCAGACCTGATTACCAGCATCGACAGTGGTTCATGACACGGGCACAGCTGCAGGGCTGGCTTCCCTAATCTGGATTCCCGGACCCTGCATCACAGCTGTGGGTGTGATCTTGAACTCAGCTGGGACCGACAGTGGTGGCCTCGGGACAGTTCCACTGGTAGGTCAGCTCCAGGGTCCTGCACCCAGACTGAAGCCCGTATGGTTCCAGCCCTTCCTGAGATGTTTGAGCACCTAATCCCACGTGTTCGATCCCTTTCCATCTCTTGCACAGAACCTGGCTGATACACGTTCCTTCGCCAACCTCTGCCCCTGAGCCACCAACCCCCTTCTACACATGTCCATTGAGGACTCTCCGTTTCAAACAAGGATGCTCACTCCACCAACAGGGCTGAGTCTTGGAGACTCACCTGCTCAACTTATCACTTTGGCTCAGTGATTTCTAAGAAGTTATCTGCACCTGTTCACAAATAAAAATGTTCTGTCTCGTGGACATATTGGATGGTTTTGTCAGTCTTGAGAAAGCCTCAGATGCTTAATCAGGTAACCCTTTTCCTTCTGGGTATATTGAGATCCAGAAGGCTTTCTGAGGAGGCAGGAAGTTCCCAGGGGAAGTCCCACGTCCTGCTTTCTAACCCTGGAAAACGGCAGGGTGCCAGCTCTCCCATCTGAGCCCTCAGAAGCCAAGCCCTCCCTGCCTGGTTAGGAGCCCAATTCCCCCGTGGAGACATCTTTCCAAAGGATGCTCAGCCTAGCCTGACCCTCAGACGTTGAAAGGAATGGCTTCAAGGGCACTTGAAAATCCTTCCACCGACTTTGTGTTTCTTGGAGATCTAAAAATTACTCTTCCATGGAGGGTGATCTCCCGCCAACCTAAAGAAAGAGGCACAGAGAGACAGGGCTGATCTAAAATGCTTCAGGGAAGAGGTGGGAAGAAGTCTGAGATGTTCCTGAAGCATCCCTGAGGCAGATGGGTGGGGTTTGGAGGTGTCCCTTAGGCTGGGTGCCTGGCATTTCTGCGCTTTGTAAATGCCCGTGGCCACCACCTGAAAAGGAAAGATGGACAGGAGTGTTGTCGGTCGCTGGAGTATACACAGCTATTTTTAATACAGTGTGGGTGACCTCAGGGCACCAACCATGCAAAACAGAGATAAGGAGTATGAAGCACCTCACCCAAGTGACTTAGCACCAGTTCATGCATTCAGTGGGCTTGTCTCAGCTGTGCTGTTTCCAGAGTCCTCCCAGTCACTGGCTCTTTCTGTCTCTCTGTCCTTGCGACTGTCCTCCCACTGCCCTCTCTTGCTGGATCACCCCTCTCTTGTCCCAGGCCAGCAGAGTCTCCTTGCTCCCCATGATGTCTAATGAACCAAGGCCTCTTTCTGCCTAGACACCAGGTCCACCTCCTTAACTTTGGGTCAAAAGGGACATGTCTCAGACAATGTCTAGTTCAGGTCCTTCAAAAAGCAGATGCTAGGATAGAATTAAATGTGCAAGGGTTTTAGTATGGGGGGGCACCTACTAAAGGAGAAGATGAGGAGGGAAGCTAGGAGAGGCCAGAAGAGCTATCAGGCTGCAAAGTAAGACTGGCCCTGAATGAAGGAGAGAGAGAAGGAAGGTTGGCTGGAAACACCCTAGGCCTCCACGCACTCTAAAAGGGTTTGGCAAGGCTGTTGTTCTCAAGCCAAAGTCCCCTGTCAGAGGTGTCTGCATCTCTCGGGACTTGCTTACCTTAGTATCCCTGCTGCTCAGTCATGGATTGGGAGCAGCCTGTTGAAACATGCAGCATTGCCCTGGTGCAAACATGGTATTGGATTTCAGAGCACAGCGGTGGGGGCCCTTGGACGACGAAGTTCCCTGCAGTTGGAGGTCTGCAGGGCATATTCTCAGGGCTGTCACGGCCCCCCACCATATCTACCAGCTCACCCTGTTCTCTTTCCATAGAAATTCCTCCACTAGCCTTTACCCTTTGCCTTGTTCAGTGGCTGGAGACTAAGTCTTCCATCTTGACCAGTGTGTTCTTCATTTCCCCGAAATTTCTTCCTCTTGTGTGGTCTACTTTTTATCTTTTTAATGGGCTCTGACCCCTTCTCCAGCCCTTTCACTCTTAAGTAGCACATCCAGCTATTTCTCTTCTTGTTGCATTCAGTTTTCCTGGAAGTCTCAGCATTCTCTCTTGAATCTCCAATCTCCAGCCCATCATAATGATACCCAGTTCACCAGTGTTGGGTAGAAAAGCCCTCTCCCCTTCTCTCCATCTCCCTGGATTGTCCAATGAGTTATGTTCTTTCACACAACATTTACCTTTTCGTATATTGATAAAATCTCTCATTTATATTATATATTTTTTTAGTTTGGATTCCCCTGAAAGCAGAGGCTGAAGCAAGATTTGGGTGCAGTGAGTTTGTTTGGAAGGTGATCCCTGGATGAAGAAGTGAGGGAACAGGGAGAGAAAAACTGGAATAAGGGAAAAGTAAAGAAGAATATACTATTTATTAGTCTAGGACCTGATGGCTACAGTGGTGCATTCTACCAAACATTTAGAGAAGAATTAACACCAATCCTTCTCAAAATCTCCCAAAGTATACAAAAAGAGGGAACACTTCCTAATTCATTTTTGAGGCTAGCACTACCATGATAACAGAGCCACATAAAGATTCATCACACACACAAAAATTATAGATCAATATCTTCTGTGCCTATAGATGCAGGAATCCTCGACAAAATGTTAGCAATCCAAATCCAACAGCATATTAAAAAGATGATACACTATGAGCAAGTGTGATTTATTCCAGGAATGCAAGGGTGGTGTAACATAAGATAATCAAGGTAATAAACCATGTTAATAGAATGAAGGGGAAGAAACCCCAGATCACCTGAATTGATGCAGAAAATACATTTAACAAAATCCAATATCCTTTCATGATAAAAATTCAGAAAACTAGAAATGAAAAGGAGCTTCCTCAACATGATAAACAGCATTTATGAAAAACCCACAGCTAACAGCATACTCAATGGTAAAAGGACTGAAAGTTTTCTAAGATCAGGAAGAAGAAAAGAATGCCTGCTTTCACCACTGCTATTTAACATTGTACTGGAAATTCTAGCCGGAGTAATTAGACAAGAAAAAGAAATATAAAGCATCAAAACTGGTAAGGAAGAAGTAAAATTATCCCTATTCACAGATGACATATCTTATATCTAGAAAACCCCAAAGAAACAATAAGAAAGCTATTAGAAGCAATAAAAAAATTCAGTAAGTTTATAGGAAATAAAATCAACGCACCAAAATCAGTTGTGTTTCTATATTCCAGCAATGAACAATCTGAAAAGAAAGCAATTTCATTTACAATAGTATCTAAAAGAATAAAATACCAAGGAATAATTTAACCGAGGAGATGAAAGTCTTGTATGCTGAAAACTATAAAAAGTTGCTGAAAAAAATTAAGACCTAAATGAATGGAATGACATCCTTGTTCAGGGCTTGGAAGATTTAGTATTGTTAAGACGGTAGTGTAAAGATTCAACACAATCACTATCAGAATTCCAAGTCTTTTTCGGCAGAAATAGAAAAGCTGATCCTCAAATTTATATAGAATTGCAAGGGACCCTGAGTAGCCAAAACAATCTTAAAAAAAGAACAAAGTTGGAAGACACACTTCCCAATGAAATAGAGAGTCAGTCCAGAAATAAACCCATAAATCTATAGTCAGTTGATTTTCAACAAGGGTACCAAGTCCATTCAAGGGGAAAGAATAGTCAGTTCAACAAATGGTGCTGGGAAAATTGGATTTCCAAATGCCAAAGTGTGAAGTTTGACTCGTACCTCACACTATATAAAAATTAACTCAAAATGGATCAGTAACCTAAATATAAGAGTTAAAACCATAAAACTCTTAGAGAAAGGGGTGAATCTTCATGACCCTGGATTTCATAATTGATTCTCAGATATACCAAAAGCATGAGCAACAAAGGAAAAAAGTATGTAAATTGGACTTCATCAAAACTTGTGCAAAGGACATTATCAAAGTGAAAACACAGCTTACAGAATGAGAAAAAAATATTTGCAAATCATATATTGGATAAATGTTTAATATCCAAAATATATAAATAACTCCTAAACACAACAAAAAAAGACAACCCAATCAAAAATGAGCAAAAGACTTAGACATTTTTCTAAAGATGATATACAAATGGCCAATAAGCAAACGAGGAGATGCTCAACATCATTAGTTATTAGGGAAATACAAATAAAAACCGCAATGATATACCACTTCTCACCTACTAGGATGACAGTAATAACAATACAAAAATGTGGAAAATTGGAACTCATACATTGTTGGTGGAAATACAAAATGGTTCACTGCTATGGAAAATAGTTTGGCAGTTCCTCAGAAAGTTAAATACAGAGTTACTGTATGACCCAGGAATTTCACTCCTGGATATATACCTAAAAGAGTGAAGAAGAGAGACTCAAGCAGCATTATTCACTATAGCGAAAAGGCGGAAACAACCGTGTCTATCAACAGATGCTAAACAAAATGTGGTCTGCACATACAAATGGAATATTATTCAGCTA
Source organism: Neophocaena asiaeorientalis asiaeorientalis (assembly GCF_003031525.2). Taxonomy (NCBI): domain Eukaryota; kingdom Metazoa; phylum Chordata; class Mammalia; order Artiodactyla; family Phocoenidae; genus Neophocaena; species Neophocaena asiaeorientalis. Next base: position 7,330,247 of record NW_020175393.1, on the reverse strand, counting down.
TAAAAAGAATGAAGTTCTGATCCATGCTACAACATGGATGAATCTTGAAAACCTTATGCTAAGTGAAATAAGCCAGACACAAAAAGACAAATATTATGTGAATCCACTTATATGAAATCTCTTAAAAAGGCAAAGTCGTAGTGACAGAAAGTAGATGAGAGGTTACCAGGGGCTGGGGGTAGAAGGGGATGAGGGATATCTTGCTTAAGGTGTACAGGGTTATTATGGAAACGGTTTGGAAATCAGTGGTGGTGATGGTGGTGCAACGTTGTGAATGAAATTAATACTACTGAATTGTACACTTAAAATGGCATACTTTATCATACATTGAAATATATTAACAATATAAAATATTAAAATATATAATATAAATGTACATGTATAAACAGAGTATGCCATTTTAACCCTTTTTACGTATATATACGTATATATGTGTGTATATATAATTTGCTGTAATTTTTTTTTAAGTGCATTATTGAGTGAGCTGGGGACCACAGTGGGAAACTGGGATTCAGTCATGCAAGGACCACCCTAGGGAACCATATAGAATATACCTCAGAATTGTCCCTTTGAAGGATGGAAGCCTGGCATATTTGTCCACTGGCTTCTGTCCCCCAGTAGTTGGGAGTTGCCCTTTCGGTTATTAACTCCCCAGCATTTCCTGGCTGCGCCTAGGTGTGGACTAAGTCCTGCAGCCCTGGAGAAAGCCCGGAGGCAGAAAAGCAGAGGCTTCCTCTGTACCCTGAGGCAGGACTCTGTCTGCCACAGACATGCTGAAATCAGTGATGTGAGGCACGGTGAGCGGGCGTGTGTCACATCTTCCCGAGTCTGGGGACCCCCTTCGATCTGCAGTGACCCTTTGAAGGAAGCAGTGAGTGGTTTCACCAGTGAGAAGTTTGTACATCCTCAGGTCTCATGGAGCTTCCATGTCTGCCAACATCTGAGGCAGAGAGACTGATGGGCTGGGTTCCCCGAGCAGCGTTGCCAGCATGTAGTCATCAGGGGAACATCATCTGTGACACTGAGGGTATCCATCTGAAATCCAAATCCTTCTGGGTTTCTTGTCTCTCAGATGCCACTACATCAGTTTTCTCTCACTTCTGAACACCTGCATTTCAGAAATCTAATAAGAAAATAAGGATCCCCAGAGAGAAAGAGATGATTACAGGATCTCTATGTGAGAAGATGAGGACTTCCTTCTCAGAGCCAGGGTGCCTTGAGGACAAAACCTGGTAGAAATGTACACAGTCAGGTCATGAGGGATAAAGATAGGCCAATTTCTAAATCTGACTCCCTTTCAAAAGCAGCACTGCCATCAGAAATAGGGCTATTAAGGTGACAGACGATGGGGGATAAGCCAGTGGGAAAAATCCATAGATGTAGAGGTTTGGCTGCTTTAGCCACAACGTTGAGGACAACCTGGCTACCCTTTCCTTCTCAGTCCTCCTCTTCCTGGGCCTCAGTTCTCCCAACTGGAAAAAAAAAAAACAAAAACAGGAGTTAAAAGGAAACAACTCCTGTGGTCCTTTCCAGCAATATTCTTCATCGATCACAGGATCCTCATCTACATCTATTCTGGGATGTCCATGCAAGTTGTAAGTTTCCTGATGCTAACTCTTCATTTGCTGAAGTTTGGGACATGAATTTTGTTCCTATCATCTCCATTAATTAGTATTGGCTAAGCATCCACAAGCCCTCAGTGCTGAGAGCCTGGCTCTGACCCCAGCAAGCTCCTGTCATCAGGAGAAAGGACAGGTGCATGTGGGGCACAGATTAATCTCCCACGCCCTTCCCCATCCTCTCTGTGAGGTTTACTCAGAGACTAGTATGAGTGAGTTTGGATATGGGTAGAAGTTGGTAGTAGAAAGACTAGTCATTAGATAATAAAAAATTTTTTTAGCATGGAATAGCGGGAAAAAATAACATTTTCAGTTAGAAGTAAATTCAAATCCTGGCTCTGCTTCTTACTAGCTTTATGTTTTTGAGCAAATTACTCAAAACTCAATTTTCTTATTTGGGCAACCCTGGGACATATGGTTGTTTTTAGAATTAGCAATAATATATTTAAGTACCTGGTGAATACCAGATATTCAATAAGTGGAAGTATTTGAGGATGGGACCTGTGATAGTTAAGATTCTTTTGGTTGAAAGCAATAGAAACTAAGTTAAATGAAAAAGGAACTTTGTCTGAAGGATACTGGGATGGCTTACAAAAATCAAAGGAATAGCCAAACAACCTGGGTGCAAGATGGGCATATAACAGAACCGCTTCAAGGATCTCAGAAACAGGAGGAGTGGACTTTCTCCCAAGAAACCACTTTTGCAAAAAAAGATTCCTGGAGGGCAAAATCACAGAGTTCAGACATGGCCCCTAGAGGCCTGCCCCCTCTTGGGTGTCAGAGCCAGACATTGGGGAGCATTCGGAAGCCACCTCAATTAGTGTCGACTACAAGGATGATGTCTTTAATGATGTCCAAGTCTGGGTGCAGCCTTTGCTTCAGAAGGGACCCCGGCCCCTGGAGATGTGGTCACCGTGCCTTTCAGCTGCTTAGACTGAGGTTCTGACAAGCTGGAGCTACCCCTTCTCCCAACACATAGAGCCTCAGTAAGCTAGAGGGTGATTAATGGATATTACCCACCGTGTTTATCACAACTACAGTCACCAGTTACAGGCATGGTTGAAAAAAGATTACAGTCTGCACTTTGTGTTCATTGATTTCTACAAGCTTCCATTATGCATACTGCTCATCAATATGTGTCAGATAGACAAACTGCATCATAGATGTTCTTGTGTTGTGCCTTTTACGTGCTTCTTATTCTCTTAGAAACCCAACAAACAGAGTCCTACCAACATAATTTCTGACCTATTCAGTTATGTATCACAGTACTTCCTAGAATTCCAAGTATAAGCCCTGAATGGTCCCTCAGAAGTCATCTGGTCGAAGCTCTCAACCCTGGATGTACATTAGAATCATGTGGGAGATTTAAATACTGAAGCCCAGGCCAAGGTGGAGAGCTATCTATTTGGTTCAAGCTTTATTTCACAGGAAAACGGAAGCACAGTTAGGAACATGAGGACACGTGCTTAAGGTCACTTCACTGATTATTTGCTGAACTGGGACTTGAACCCAAGTGTCCTGATTACCCATTCAGCGCTCTTTCTCTTTGGATAACTGATTGTTCTCGTCCCATGAAGAGGTGGAAGTCTTCCAGAAGGCGTTATTAGATTTGGCATGGTGCTGGAGGGGAGTTTTAAGCTGAGGAGAACCAAGACTGGGGCAAGCAATCTAGAGACTCTGGAGGAGTAGAACCACAAATGGGACCTGAAATGTCCAACGTTAAGTTGTAAACAGTAACACGTCCACGCCCGTGTCAGTTTCTGATGCGAGAGTGGAGTGATCTTAAGTGTGAGTGAGCACTTGGTCATTGTTTTTCAAACCCATAGTTATGTAAAAGAAAAAGGCTGCCACTTAACATTTGAGACAGAAAGCTAAGGCCAAGAGACTCCACCCAGCTCAACTTCTGGGAGTCTTCATATAACAGACGCTGTGTTAGTTTTTCCTTACACAGCTAGGTTGGTGCCAGATACTCGGTTTAGGGGTACACACATAGATGGTAAACAGTTTAAAAAAAAGATTAAAACAAAAAGTAATAGTGACATATGGGGGTGAGCGAATATATGATTAGGGAGTTATACACAGGGGCTTAGCTTCATTATTAGCTTAAGTAACATAAAGACATGCTAGTTAGGAGCAATCTCACCAAAAAGCAAAGCAGACGGCAGTATTTATGTAAAGTTTTGGAGTCAGGGATAGTGTGGGGATTGTCATGGTTTTAGAGGTAGGGTTAGGCTATGTTAGCCTTGGAAGTGTGCTTACTAAGGCAACACTTCACTACAGTAAGTTGGCTACTGATTGACTAACCTTCAGTGGCTATCACGGGTTGGTTGGTTTTTAGAGGTGTGCTCAATGAAGCAAGTTATCATTGATACAAGACTGAGGCCGTTTGTCACTGATTAATCAAACAGATTTAAACTGGTTTTATAAAGTCAGCCTTTTTCTAGGTATGTAGAAGCTTCATTTTTATTCTCAGTTGATAGTTCAAAATTATCAGGTAAAGGATTTGTGTTTCCAGATTGGAAAAAAAAAAAAATAACCAGATGCCTAGCATAATAGTTCAAAATAGACTCAGGGTGAAATATATCATTGTGAAATTTCAGAACACTAGGGGCAAAGAGAAGATTCCAAGAGCTTCCATAGAAAATGCAAATCACTTATAAAGTTTCAGGAATCACAATGGCTTTTGACTTCTCAACAGCAGCTGGAAGCTAAAAGGCAGTGAAGCAGGGTCTTAAAGATGCGGAAGGGAAATTATCTTCAATGTGGAATTCTATACCCAGCCAAACTATCACCCAAGAGTAAGGGCAGAATAAGATATTTTCAAATAGAGTATCAAAAAATGTACTTCCCTTGCACCCTTTCTCAACAATGTGCTTTGGGGTGTGCTTCACTAAAAATGAGAGAATAGATCCAGAAAGAGGAAGATATGAAATACAAGAGGGGACCCATCACAGAGGCAAATATAATAGATGAAGGTCCTGTGATGACAGCTGCACGACAGACGTAGGGGGCGTTTGTTCCAGATACGTGTGACTCATGATATGTTGAAGACATGCGTAAGGATCCCAGCTGCCTACCTTATTTTTTTTAATCTACAGATGAGATTTTTCCGGCAAGTTTGGCCCAGCTTCTCCTCTGCTCTAGGCTTGTGTTAACTGTGTGCCCAGTTAACTGCTCCCAGACTCTGATGGAAAGACTCAGTTCAGCTTGGTTTCCCTTGGGAGCTTTCATCTAACAGGAGCCACATTGCCCTGTCCTTATATAGCTAGGTTTGTGCCTGACACTAGTTTAGGGATAGATGCATGAGTGGTGAAAAGTAAAAACAAAGAATGATTAAAACAAAACAGTATAACGGTTACCTCTGCGGGTGAGGGATTATGCAATTGGGGAGTAACTCACAGGGGCTTCTAAGGTATTGGCATTTCTTTTTTTTTATATATAAATTTATTTATTTATCTTTGGCTGCGTTGAGTCTTCCTTGCTGCACACGGGCTTTCTCTAGTTGCGGCGAGAGGGGGCTACTCTTCATTGCAGTGCGCGGGCTTCTCATTGCAGTGGCTTCTCTTTGTTTCGGTGCACAGGCTCTAGGCAAGTGGGCTTCAGTAGCTGTGGCTCTTGGTCTCTAGAGCGCAGGCTCAGGAGTTGTGGTGCACGGGCTTAGTTGCTCCGCGGCATGTGGGATCTTCCCAGAACCAGGGCTCGAACCCATGTCCCCTTCATTAGCAGGCAGATTCTTACGCACTGTGCCACCGGGGAAGTCCCCATTTCTTAACATTAAATAACCTCATAATGATTCTTTAAACTGTAACTGTGGTTTTTTAACTATACTCTTTAGACATTTTATTTTGTTATTGAAGTATAGTTGGTTTATAGTATTATAGTAACAATGTTTTTATACTCTTCTGTATGAAGATCCATTTCACAATTTAAAAAATCTATCACTTGATATAAATAAAGCAGCAGTCATGCTTCCTAAGCTTCTTTCTGAAGTTGCATTATTTTCAGCACTAAAAACAGCTCAATGGAAACTCCAAAAGGTTAAGATGAACAGCTCACTGTTCTCTTCCTGCTGTAGCAGAAGAGATTTTTTAAAAAAAATAAATAAGCCAATGTTTGCTGTTTTGAAACCTAGACAAAACGGAACGCTTTTTAATTTTGTTGGTTACCTTTTATATTTATTAACTGCTAAACAAATGTCCATTCACACACACACACACTTTTTCTCTCCCTCTTTATCTCTCCCTCTCTCTCTCCATCCCTCCCTCCCTCCCTCCCTCTCCAGTGACTGTTATGTTGGATGAGGGGGCTGAATCTCGTAACCTTCCTCACAAAGTTATACCTGGAAACTCCCTTTTGGTAGCTGACACCAAACGGGAACATGAAGAGGAGGAGAAGGGTATCTTTAGTCTTAAGAGTGTGTTTGTCTGAGAGGGTAAGAGAATGTGCCCCATATGAGCAGTGACCTCACCCAGCACTGGGACTCTGGTCAAAGGACGTCTGGTGCTCACCAATCAGATTGGCTGCTCCTCTACATGGGGGCGGGGACTAAACAGGAAGAAGGGAAGAAAGGCCAACTGTAGTCATTCCAACATTCAGTCATCTTGGAGAATAAAGTGAGAGTCCCCTTTATGGAAACGAGGAGGAAGAATCCGCCCCCTGTCCTGTCCACAGAGAAAAATATGCTGGATGTTACAGGGAGGGACTCTTACCAGTCAGGATTCAACCAAAGGAGCAGATCCACCTACACTGACCGTCAGAGAGGAAGCAGGACTACTTGCCGTGCAAACCTGAGTCAGTTTCTCTCGCAGCCAACTCTAGCCTGAAACCACACGTTCCAGGAAATGCACTTCCAGCACAGCTAAGTTAACACAGGACAAAGCCACCACAGTCCACACCATAAGGACTTGACAGTCAGTACACATCTCTCTCTCTCTCTCTCTCTCTCTCTCTCAATCATAAACACATCAACTCATTTTATTTATAATGTCTAACAGTTGACAAACTTTTTCTATACGTGATCACATTTGATCCCAATATACTATGACTAATAAAAATAAGATACCAGGACTTCCCTGGTGGTGCAGTGATTGAGAGTCCGCCTGCCAATGCAGGGGACATGGGTTCGTGCCCCGGTCCGCGAAGATCCCACATGCCGCGAGTGGCTGGACCCGTGAGCCATGGCCGCTGAGCCTGCGCGTCTGGAGCCTGTGCTCCGCAGCGGGAGAGGCCACAACAGTGAGAGGCCCGCGTACAGCAAAAAAA